>NC_089587.1:98550547-99150547 GCF_019320115.1 Miscanthus floridulus | reverse complement strand
AAGCACAAAGCTAACGATGCTCACTAGCAATGCTCAATAACAAGGCAACCAATGCCTAATTAGAGAGCACAAATACTTAGCTACACAAACTAAGCAGTGTGACTAACTGAGGTTACTAAAACCAAATTAGCCACGCAAGGGAGCTACTTCTATGCTACACAAGCAAGAAGGTAATTAGCAAGCTACACAAGCTATCTAATTACAAGAGCAACTACACAAGCTTAATATGTATAAAAGTAATTGCAAGCTTGTGTAATGGGGATGCAAACCAATGGGAAGAATAAGGTTGACACGATGATTTTTCTCCCGAGGTTCACGTGTTTGCCAACACGCTAGTCCCCGTTGTGTCGACCGCTCACTTGGTGGTTCGGCGGCTAATTAGCATCACCCGCTAAGCCCGCACATCGGGCAGCCGCAAGAACCTACCCCTTGAGTGAGGGTAGCTCAATGACACGCTTTACTAGAGTTGCTCTTCGTGGCTCCTGCAGGGTGAGCACAATGCCCCTCACAAGCACTTCTCATGGAGCAGCCGCACAAGCTTCTTGCGCGCTTCGATGGAGACCACCACCAAGCCATCTAAGAGGTGGCAACCTCCAAGAGTAACAAGCACCACTGGCTTGCAACTCGATCACCTAGTGCCACTCGACGCAACCTCATGATGCAATCGCACTAGAATCGCTCACTCACACAATCGAATGATCACTATCAAGTATATGTGTGATGGAGGGACTCCCAAGCACTCACAAGCATGGACACTAAGTCCCTTGAGGTGCTCTACACCTAGCCATGGCCGAAGGCCACTTCTATTTATAGCCCCAAGGGCTAAACTAGCCGTTACCCCTTCACTGGGCAACGGTTGGGCTGACCGAACGCTCCGGTCGTGTTGACTGGACGCTGGACCTCAGCATCCGGTCGCCCGCAGACGGCCACGTGTCCTAATTCCAACGGTCACTTGACTTGACTGGACGTAGTAGCTTCAACTAATCGGACGCTAGGACCCTCAGTGTCTGGTCATTTCTAGTAAGCTCCCGAGCATGACCGGACGCGTCCGGTCGAACGCGATCGGACGCAGCCAGCGTCTGGTCACACTCCAGCTACTGCAGTCACCATACGTTAGCCTGACCGGACGCAGCCTTCCAGCATCCGGTGCATTCAGATCCAGCGTCCGGTCAGTTGACCGACGCCAGCATCTTCGTGACCAACTCGTTTTCACTTCTAACTTCTTCACCCTTGCTCCAATGAGCTAACCACCAAGAATTTGCATCCGACGCAATAGAAAATAGGCATTCCAAACCCATCTCATCCCTGCAAACACCACCTCCTTTGTAAATGTGCCAACACCACCAAGTGTACATCACCATGTGTATGTGTGTTAGCATTTTCACAATCATTTCCCAAAGGATGTTAGCCACTCAACTTGCCACGCCACTCGATCCTAGCGACAATGCAAAGTTAGATCACTCGAGTGGCACTAGATGACCGATATGCAAACAAGTTTGCCCCTCTTGATAGTACGGCCATCTATCCTAAACCCAGGTCATAAACTTCTCTACACACCTATGACCGGTGAAATGAAATGCCCTAGGTTATACCTTTGCCTTGTGCATTCCATTCCATCTCCTTCAATGTCGATGCAACACATGCACCAACACGATCAACAATGATATGATCCACTTCATATCATCACATGATCATATTGGTTCATCGATCTTGACTCTACTTGCTCTTCACCATTGCCATCGTCCATCAGCGCCAAGTCTTGCTCAAGCTTAACCGCCACGCGGTCCATCACTCCAAAGCCTTCGACTTGCCCTTCACGCTTGCAACCGGTCCATCAAGCCAAGTCTTGTCTTGATCTTCTCCACCTTGATCATATGACTCAATGTCATGTCTCATGTGCATTTAAGCTCCTTCATCATCACATGTGTGAGCTTTGCAACATCTCCAAGCCATTTTCACCTTTATGGCATATGTTGCTCACACACATGTACCTGTGGACTAATCACCTGTGTATCTCACATAAACACAATTAGTTCACCTAAGTTGTCACTCAATTACCAAAACCAAACAAGGACCTTTCAATGGCCTGCTCGTGTGGCCGGACTGTCAGGAGGGGGTCATAGATCCGGTGCGATGCGAGAAGAAAGTGAGCGAGCGGCTAGAGTTTACTTTCGGTCCTCCTAGAGTGAGCGGATCCATGCTTCCTTTTGGACATGTGTGCGGGTGCCTTGGCCCTACCTAGGGGCTGTCCTAGCCCATGGGGCCTTGCCAGGGCGATCCGAGTGTGAGCGAGAAGTCAAGGCTTGGGTCACCGGTTCGTCGTGGTTTGGAGTGCGATTGGAAAGAACTTAAACCAGAGGCATCGCTGGGACATTGACAAGCAGTGCTACACCATAGATTACGAGTGATCTTTCATGTGTATGTGGATGTGCTTCGATAGAGCGGCTAGAGTCAGAGACAATGCTACTGACTGATGTACCAGAGGCTATTGTGGAACTGGTCATCGCTGTTCAGGGTGCAGCGAGCCCCCGAGCGTCTGCTCATGCCGAAGCTACCGTGGTCTTCGAGCTGCGAGCTATCATGGGTGCTTCTTCAACGCTTGTAACGGTCGTAGCCGGTGTGGGTCAGCCTCTAGACTGGCTTTGGGTCGACCTTTGCCAGCTCAATATCCTCGATGGGCCCATGAGCCCCCAAGTGTGTCTTCTTCATGGTTAGCCTGTGGTAGCTTCTGGTCAGGAGGGTTCGTGTGCTCTGGGGCTTGAGCCATCCTGGCTCAACAATGTCGTTGCCGCCGCGTCTCCGCTTCTTGGTGCATTTTCTACATTCGATGGAGAGCTATCTGACCTGTCGCTGTGGGAGCTGGCTTTGACTACAGCACAGTTCGATCCGCTCATTGCGGCATGCGATGTCCTTAGAATGTCGGCTTCTTCGGATGCATGCAGCTCCGAGCGACAGCTAATAGTTCGCTAAGGCATAATGGATGGTTTGTCCACCGTGCAGGGCTAGGTCCTGGTTCCGGGCTTGGCCTTGAGAGGCATGGCGCCTGGCCGCTGTCCGATCGCTAGCGATGATGCCGCGTGGCAACGGGCAAATTTGTTGCTTGTGTGTGCCCTAGCTCGTTGCGTCCCGCTAGCGGTGGAGAAGCTGGCCGAGGCACGGCTCTACCATGGGCTCTAGTTTTCCCACGTGGTGAGTCTAGACTGGGCAGGAGCCGGTGACGAGGGTCGACTCGTCGGTTTGGGTGATCTCATGATTGCCCAGAAGGGTGCAGGCACCGCGGGCCACTCCTCGGGCGAGCTCCCCATGAGCCATGGATCTCTGGCTTCCTAGGTGGAAATCTTGGTCAAGGCCAGTGGTGAGAAAGGATGCTAGTCCCCCTATGTGGGTGGACTCTAGGGATGCAGCCCTCGTGGGGAGTTCTGAAGAGTCTGTCCATCATGGATCATGGGATCCAGACCTCTCGGGCAGAGGTCTAGGCCTGCTACTAAAGGTGGACACGGGCATCAGCCCTTCGGTGTTGTTAATCGTGTGGTTCCCTAAAAGGATGTGGCCAGTCAAGGCCATTCCCCGAGTGAGTTCATTGCAAGCCGTGGACCTTTGCTTTCCCAGAAAGGAGACCTGGCCATGGCTGGTGATGAGCGAGGGTGCTAGCCTCCCTGGGTAGGTGAACTCTGGGATGCTACCACCTGGAGGCAGTTCTGAGAGTGTGTCCGCTGCGGGCCACATGTTCTAGATCTCCATGGCAGAGGTTTGGGCCATGGCTACAGGCGAACGTGGGTGCTAGCCCTTTGACGCTGGCGAACTCATAGTTTTCATGGTAGATGTGGCCACCTTGGGCTATTCCACTAGCGAGTCCACCGGCGGTGCGAGGAGCCATCGCTTCCTTCTCAACAAACGAGAGTGCGCGACTGTCCCCTATCTGGCGCGTCAACTGTCGGTATTTCGTAAACTGGACTAGTAAATTTATATGATTGCCACGCTACTCTAGGAAGATGATGGTAGCATCCTACGTATAGTCTCAGAGATCATCGAGTGCATGTTCCTCTCTTGAATGCTCTGAAGTTCTTACAATGGGAGGTGCAAGAATGGTGGAAGAGGTTGGAGAACCTATGCTAGGCGAGGGGCTGCCCAAAAGGGAAGCTTCAGGTGCCCTACTACAATGGAGAATGAATGGAACGGTAGAGGATGTCCAGAATGTGGTGCCTTGGCAGTCTTATATAGAGTTCGGGGCCAAGGCTTGTACAAAGAGGAGGTTCCCCCGACCGAAGGGTCATGAGCCTGAAGGAGGGCCTAGCTAACTTGGCTTGCAAGCTACGCTGTCTTCTGGTGCGCATCCGGGCGTGGCTTTCAGTCATGACCTCGTGGCCACGTCGCTGGCATGGCGTGACGTGGTGCTACTGTGCCGGCCATGGCGGCACTATAGGCACGACGGTGGTTCACTAGTCGTCCTGGGCAACGCAAAGTCCGTCGTGGTCTTCGTCATTGTCTTCTAGTTTCTAGGGGCGTTGTACCCGAAGTAGGTAACTGCACTGGGTCATAATTCGCCTAGTGGCTTCGCGGGGCTGAGAGCCACGACCCCGATCGTTAGGGTTGGGGCATTCCTGCCGGTCTGAATGGCCTGTACGTCGAGACCCATGTTGTGGATCCCATCGTACATGCGTTTTGTCGGTCCGTATTTGGACTGGTGGGTATCGTACCCGTTGCCACCGCCGTGCGGTGTTGTCTCAGTCGTTGCGTCGTGGCACAGGGATGGCGTCTGACTGGACCTTGCGAGGTCAGTGCGGCAAGCTTGCGCTTGTCAGAGCGGGTATGCTCGGCTGTCCCTCTAGGGGTCATGACGGGGGAGAGGTCGTGCATCTCTCGAGCACCGTATGGCTAAGGCGGGAGGAAGGGGTCGTGGATGATCCCGGCCTTAACGCCTGGTCTAGTGCGCTTGGCTTAGCTGGGCCTCTGTCGTTCGGGCTTTCGCTAGCCGATGCGTTGCAGGCCGCGTGGCCTGCCATTTAATCAGTGACTTCAGACACCCCGGGGTTGTAACCCCGACACTCTGTACAAGAAAACTTGATGTGTCGTCTTAGGATTTTAAGAACAGATTACTGCTTAGTAAAAATTACCCACATACCCCTTTCATTGAAGCTAATCCACTAACTAATGATTGTAGCGTTAATTAAAAGAGATTCATCGAGGCATGCGGGCAAAATCATAAGCTGATATGAGCTTGTAACACCCTGTGTTTTTCCTCGTGCTAAAATCACTAAAAAATCGAGCTTTACAAAATATTATACAAAATGAAACTTGGTTGCTTGTTTCCATTTTTTTCAAAAATCTTTTTCAAAACCTTGCACTAAAATTTCACCATATGCATTTTCGAGCTTTGTGTGTTTTCTAGAATTTAATTGCAGCACCAAAATATCTTCACTTTAATTTCCAGAATGCCGAATGCCATGTCCAATATAAATCCCCACGTGGGAAATAGAAAATCTCGCCATAATTACAAAACAACATCTCTGGCTCGACCCCTCCACACAGCACCGAGACCGCAACCACAGCAAATTCACCTCCTCTCTCCCGACCTTTCACATGGACGCAGTGTACATAGACCAGAGAGAGAGCGCACGTGGTCCCATATCATAGTACACATGGCCTAGACACATCTGGCCCACGCATCAGCCTCTATGCCTGAACTAAAATGCTAGACACATCCGGGAGAATGCACACAGGAGATTAAGTAAGCACTTTCCCATTCCAGGAAAATTCCCAGAAAATTTCTATAAATACTAGAGTCATCCTAGAGCCTGAACAAACTATCCCCACTCGTTTTCCATCATCCAAAATTCATGAAATAATTCCTAAAAATCCTTTCCATGCGTCCTTCCGTGATAAACCCTAAAAAATTCATATCTCCTCCATTCCAATTCCAAACCCCTTTATTCTTCGACAAAAAATCTTCTAAAATTTAATTTCAAAATCTGGCCAATTAAAAATTTATATTTCAGACAACAGATAACTCTGAATAAAAAGTAGACAACTACAAAAGTTCTAGATCTCTTCGACCTACAACTTGTTTATAAAGATCAACTTCCTTCGACTTCATTTGCAGTAGTTGTAATTTTTTACGCTACTCGTAATTTTAGAGGCGGATCCAATTACTGCCTGTGCCTAAAAACTCGGTCTCTAGTACCAAGCACCTCTACCTCAATAGTACATAATACAAATCGTGCCTAGAAATATATATCTAGAGATGGCTGGAAACACCGACTGCTTGTCAAAATTGATTTTTAAAGGCAGAATGTCGCTTAGACTAATCTTAGAGGACCATGGGTAGAGAAAACAAGAAGCGTCTAAAAATCATTTTTGTAGTAGTGATACTTGTGATGAGGATACCACAACATTAATGTTAGAGGATACATAGGTTTGATAAGGATACTACGACATTAGTTTTAGAGGATACATAGACTTAAGTCATGAAAAATCTGCATCCAGGATGTGTCCTATTTATAATATTGGTACATGTTCTAACACCATATAACAAAAGGTATCCCAGACATTAATATAGGAGGCTACCATAGATTAATGTATAGTTGACACCTAAGATGTATCTCAGACTCTATATAACTATGAGCAAACCAAGAACAAGCAACAACAGAACTGCTTCAGATATACTGACATTGTTTTTGGTCGCATGAAACTTGTCAAGAGCAATGTGATAAGGACCGTGCATGCTGTGCTTTGCATTGTGGCTGTGATAATGTCTTCAGCACTCCCATCCTGCCAAGGAGGTGAGTAGTATATAACTTCTTATGTGCCTACCATGATTCCATTCATTAATGTTTTCCTAAGTGAGTGTAGGTTTTATATCGTGTCCATGCAGATGAGACTAAATGTATCGGATTAACAGGATGTATTCCCTTGTTTTGCCATATGGGGTGCGCACAGTTGGCCGCTCAGCAACACAAAATGTTTGTCAATAGCAGATGCGAAACACCTAGGAAGTGTTCACTACTACAGAATGGACTTGTTGTCCCGGGCGGTAACAGCCTTTAGTCCCGGTTACCGCGCCGGGACAACGATCCCGGGACTAAAGGTGGAACCTTCAGTCCCGGGTCATCGAGCCGGGACTAAAGATGGACCTTTAGTCCCGGTTGGTAACACCAACCGGGACTAAAGGCCCTCCAGCCGAGCGAGCCTGGCGCATCCTTTAGTCCCGGTTGGTAACACCAACCGGGACTAACGGTTCACCCTTTAGTCCCGGTTGGTAACCCCAACCGGGACTAAAGGTTCCTTTTCTTTTTCTTTTTTTTGTTTAATTTGTTTTTAGTTCAGTTACACGTATTTGTTTAATATATAATATGTTTTTATGTACGTATTCTATGCTGCTAATATAAATACACGCATGCGTATAATTACATCTAATTCTCATCTTGAGCATTATTATATTCGAATAAAGTATGAAACTATATATATTATAGATATATATATATGTATATATACAACACTTTCATAATCTTGTTCTCGAAAATAATGATATCAATAAACATTTAATTTACATCATTTATTCCTTAAGATCAAAGTAGAACTCGCCGTTGGGATTTAGCACTTTTTCTAGAAGATATCCTGCTATTGACTCTTGAACTGCTTTCAGATGGTCTTTTTGCATGACCCTTCGTTTCAACCATTCAGTCTTGCATTTGAAATAAAAGGAAAAGTATTAATACACATATATGTATATATATTCATTTAAAAATAAATAAAAATTGATATATACGTACTCTGAGGACATCTTCAGGAGTTCTTCTTATGTGCGCAGTGATAAATTCACAAACGTAGTATCCACACAAGTTATTACCTGGTTCCTGCCGCAAACACCACTGTACGAGAAGAAGATTATTCTCATCATCTCACACGTAAATTGAAGTACGATATAGTAATTAAACATGTGGAGAAGTGTATATAGTACAACTTACTGGTATTTCAACTACATTAAGTGGTGCCTTGCAATCCTTACGATGTTGCCGAATAAACTCTTTCCAAACCCTGTGCGACCAATAATGTACGATCGTTAATAAATTATGGCAAAGTCTATTCAATAATAGTTGTGCGCGAGAGATCGAAATTACCCCTGGATAATGTCTATCATATCTTGGTATAGTGCCCGTTCTTTTCTCAACGAGTCAAAGATTAGTAACCGACTTGAGTTTAACTCAATGACAATGAGTATCCAGTGAAAACTGCATTGGTTTATACACACACGTACATGCATATAAGTTGTATTGATATTACATAAAATGTGTAGACTACATTATTATTAACACTTACTCAAAGTTGTACGGGAAAAGTATTGTTGTCTTGTCGTGCTGCTTCACGAAGAACATCATGATATTCTCCTGTGCTTCAGATACCCATCGCTCCTTGACAATAATACCGGTTTTGAATACGATATAAGGATCAATGAAGCCAACACTAGTGTCTTGTATTCTTTGGAGCTCTGACATCTGGAATCTGTATATAAATATAAGTTACATGTGAGGATAATTATATACACGTACGCATGGAAGTGAGTTTATTAAATAAAAGTAAGAATCACTTACAAACAAAAGGAGCTAATGAATGATTTGTCCAGAGCGTCCATGTGGTATAGTTGATGCAATTCTTCGAAACTAATATGTAAGATGTCATCGCCACGGAAGTAATGATGGTCTCTAAATCTGACAAAGATCCACTGCTCACCCCTGCCACACGCCTGCATGTACCACTTGTTGAGCAAGTACATTTGCGTACCCAATTCATTCAGAGCCGCAGGGTTGTACAGACTTTTGCCATATTTATAAGTCTTCCAGGTATCAACTTCCAGGTTCTGGATTGGAGCTTTGCCCGTCAATTGATCCAAGGTTAAACCAGTATCTTGAAAAAAAGCATTAAGGGCTTGAACCGACACTTCTCCAGAGTTGTCTGGTCGATAGACTTCTATATTGGAACCATATTGATTAGCAACAACAAGATTTTGCATTGGTTGCTTCTGTTGTCCGAGCTGTGGGACAACCTTCCCTGATGCTCTTTTCCTTTTCTTATCTGCATCATGTGACTTCACGAGGGAGCGGTCATAGTCTGATAGTGGCGAAGGCTTACGAAGTTCAATCATCTTTTTCTTGTGAGCATCGACCTTCTGCCTCAGCACCTCTTGTGGTAGGTAAAAGTACGGCTTCTCCTTAAGCTTCGCTTGACTCTTCTTTTTGGTATCTATAAAAAAATCTTTCACTTTTTTGTCTTCTTCAGCTGCTATTTGCTCATCAGTTTTTTCAGAAAGTATTTCTTGAGAAATAACTCTTTTTCTCGGGGTCTTCTTTGCCGCCGGGACCTTAGACGTCTTTGTAGTGCGTCGCTGTGGAGGGGGTGGGGGCGGTGTTGGAGACCGACGTGGAGGCGATGTGGCCGGTGTTGGTGGAGACCGGCGTGGAGGCGTTGGAGATCGTTGTGGAGGCGGTGGGGCCGGTGTAGGAGTTGGATATCGTCGTGAAGGCGATGGGGCCGGTGTAGGAGTTGGCGATCGCTGTGGGGATGAAGTCGTCTCGCCCCCCGCGACGCTGTGATGAGATGGGGAATGAATGATTAGGCTAGGCTGGGGGGAGACCCTGCTACAAAAACAAGTTGTGTGTCAATTATTTTTTAAGCCAATAGAAAATTAATGGAAAATAATATTTCATTCACTTTCATTCGTACCTAGGGTGAGGTAGGGGAAGCGGTGGCGCCCCAGGAATGATGATGAAGCGTTTGCGCCATTGAATAAATGTCTTTTCTGCTTCTCCTAGTGTCTTCTCCCCATCACCGCCTTCAATGTCAAGAGGAACATTGCTGTAACCTTTGAGCACTCTATCGACCGAGACGCTAGCATATCCAGGTTGAATAACTGACCCATGGATTCTTGGTGTCTTCGTTCGGTCTATTGGAGATACAACCCCGACAGCCACCATGATTGATGCATTATTACCATCTGGAATGTGCAGCTCACATGTTGTTAGAGGCTCGGTAATGTCATCAACAGGGAAGCGCAACCCAGCGTCGTCTTGAATAACTGGCAGCTCCGTAGAAGCACAACTAATTTTCATCTGACCAACGGGGCTAATGGTGACTCCCGGCGTTGATTGCGATTGCATTTGACTCATTGCTAGATGCACTTGCCTCTTGATCTCCTCCTGCATTCTTGCCTCAAGAGATTTTTCTCATTCACGTGATTCAAGCAATGCTTGTCGTGACTCGTCAACAAATTGCTCCAATGCACGGATTCGTTCTGCCTCCTCATCCTTCTTTCTTTGGCGGCTTCTGTAGGTATCCTTGTCTGCTGGGAATGCGTGTAGCCACGGAACTGCCCCATAGCCTCTTGTTCGACCACCGTGTTCGGGATTCTCTAGTGCATATGTCAATTCATCCTTCTCTCTGTTGGGCTTGAAAACACCACTATCAGCTTCTTCCCTAGCACGAGCTAGTCTCTGTGTTGCTCTCTCAATTTTTTGGCCGAAAATTAGCTTGCCAGTGTCTAGGTCTAGGCTTCCCCCATGAGCGTAGAACCAATTCTTCGCGCATTGAGGCCAGTTCTTCTCTATTGTTTCAGGTATGATTCCCTTGGCAGTAATCTCTGCTTCTAGGTTCTGCCACTTGGGAATAGCACTCTTATAACCACCTGATCCCATGCGATGATGGTATTGCTTCTGTCGGGCATTCTGCCGATTCCTCATCACACGTTCCTCACTGTCTTGGGATGTCTTGTATTCTACGAAGGCATCCCAATGGGACTCCAACTTGACAAACGCCTTAGCATTGAAATTCGGCGTAGCATTCTTCAAGATAAACTTTTTATACAATGTCTTCTTCCAACTCTGGAACAATGTTGCCATCTTCTTCATTGTCCAATCCCTCACTAGCTCCTTCAAAGCATCATCTGCTTGTAATGTGAAATGTTGAGTGATATCACTCCAAGCTAGGTTCTTGTCACGATCAGATACAAAACTAACATTAGGAGCGGATATCTTCTGCTTCCATTCACGAGCACTAACTGAGATCCTATCCCTTACAACGAACCCACATTGATTGACATATGTCTGAGCATGTGGTCCCAATGGTTTGCCGGTGTCGGTGTCGAATTCTGATATTATGAAACGGCCCTCTAATGGCTTTTTTGGCCCCCGGACTTTCCTACTTTTGTTGATGGTTGATGTAGATCCAGAGACCGGCTACATGAGTACAAACACAACGATTAACAACAAATATACGTACGCATGCATCTATAAGAGATGATAGATAATCGAATATACCTCGCCAGTATTTTCTTGCGCGACAATTTGTTGATCTTCAACCACCGGCATATTCAGGATATCCTCATAATCAGCAAAGTACTGACTCGTGTCATCTACATCCACATTGGTGCCGGCGTTGATAATATCCGCCATTATGTCATCACTCAAGTTATCATTCGGAGTAGCCATTTGTATCTTCAAGATAACACATAGATAGAATTACTATGGTACATAATATAAGTACATGTGATAACACATATAGAATTACTAAATCCAATTAAATATAATAACACATAATATTTCATCAACATGGAAATAAGTACATGTATATATATACACATAGAATGATACAATATATTTTCTCTCTCTCTCAACACATAGAAATAAGTGCATATGTCTATATCTCTAGATATGCATGTGATACACATAGAATGTCTCTCTAGATACAATTTTCTCTCTCTCAACACATGAAAATAAGTACATGTATATATACATATAGAAATAATTAAGTACATATGTATACATATAGAATCTATCTCTAGATATAATATATATAGAGAGATAGAATATATAATTACTAAATCCAATTAAATAAATCTAACATGAAATTAGATAAACTAGTAAGATAATACATTTTAATCTAACATATATCAAAAACTATAATAAAAAACTATCTAAAAAAACTATCTAAATAAAATACTAATTAAATTTTAATACATTTAAATCTAATATATCAAAAACTATCTAAAAATAACTAAGAACTAACAATAAACTACATGTACTTATTTTAATCTAACATACAACCGAGACTTTGTAAAAAAATCTAAAAAAAAGTCGATCGAGAGCAGCAGATCATATCGAGTTCGATCGACGGAGGCCGTACGGCGTGGGCGCGCGGGAAGCGTCGACGACGGATGGTGGGGTCGGGTGCGGCGGCGGAGATGGGATGCGGCGATGTAGGCCTAGAGAATGGCGCGGCCGGGCGGGGGTAGACGACGACGGCGGCGCGGCAGAGACGAGCTCGACGACGGCGGATGGCGCGGCCAGGCGGGCGGCTGAGCGACGGAGGCGAGATCGAAGATGAACAGAACAGACGTTCGATATATATAGCCTGCGACCCTTTAGTCCCGGCTGGTAACACCAGCCGGGACTACAGGGCATTTAGTCCCGGCTGGTAATACCAACCGGGACTAAAGGTCCAACCCTTTAGTCCCGATTGGTCTTACCAGCCGGGACTAAATGTCCTTTAGTCCTGGCTCGTGTTGCCAGCCGGGACTAAAGGTATTTTTTGGCGGACACCGAAATTGCCGCCCACCCTTTAGTCCCGGTTCTTGGTCTGGGCCGGGACTGAAGCCCTGAAAAATTTGCCAACCTGCCAGCGTAATTGGAAAGGCCTGGGATTTTGTTTTTGTTTAATACTAGGTTAATCAATTAATTCCATAGCAACTTCAATACTTTGCAATATTTATTTTAAAAAATACTATTGATTAACTAATTATTTATTGTAAATAGGAAAATTTTGTAACCTAAAGTTTTTAATTTCTTTTATGAATATAGAATATAAATGTTACTAATACTAAGTATTTTGTAAATGCAAAAATATATTTCTAACTTAAAATTAATAAAACTAATATTATTCGATAGGAAATTTATTATCACATTATTGTAACGTCAATGTTTCAATTTTTTCTCGGTTTTTGACCAAAATTGACAGGAATTTTTTGTTGAACCTATAAAAATAGAGAAAATATAGTATTTTTTGTTCTACAGCTTTCTCAAATGAAAAAATGTCCTATATAAGGATTGTATATATTGATGAGCTTAACAAACTCGGTATTCAAAACTTTTCAATTTGAGACAATCTAGGGTCCCGAAAACTAGTTTGTAGGCGTCGAAATTTAAAAATCACAAATTTGAACCGTCCAAACTTTCTCAAATGGAAAGTTGACCAAAACAACAATTGTAGATCTTTTTGAGTTTAACAAACTTGGTATTCAGAACTTTTCAATTTGAAGTCATTTAGAGTTCATAATACTAGAGTCAAAGTGTTGTTTTTTTATTTGACCAAATTTGACTTGGTCAAACTTGCTCAAATGAGACACTAAATGACCTCAGATGAAAAAACTCTGAATACCAAGTTTGATCATCTCAGAAAGATCTACAATTGTTACATAGCTCATTTTCCGATTTGAGAAATTTTTATCAAACACTAGTCACAACTTCTTGAATCTCATATATACTTTCTAAAACTATGTCACACACTTGTGAAATTTGAACTACATTTTGTTCAAGCTTTCTCAAATGAAAAAATGGCCTATATAAGGATTGTATATATTGATGAGCTTAACAAACTCGGTATTCAAAACTTTTCAATTTGAGACAATCTAGGGTCCCGAAAACTAGTTTGTAGGCGTCGAAATTTAAAAATCACAAATTTGAACCGTCCAAACTTTCTCAAATGGAAAGTTGACCAAAACAACAATTGTAGATCTTTTTGAGTTTAACAAACTTGGTATTCAAAACTTTTCAATTTGAAGTCATTTAGAGTTCATAATACTAGAGTCAAAGTCATAACATATTACATAATATCCGTCTCTAAAACATAATATATTAAACATGCATCGTTGTATCATGCGGGCACAACAGTGAATTTCTTCTTGACGTATGACCCTTGGTTATGATCTTGTCGTAACCATGGAGTGTCTTCATCATTTAACATGATGCTTGGATCTTTCTTCACTATGAAGGGTGGAATTCGGACATTTCTTTCGTAATCTTCTGACATGTCTGACTTGTCTTCAATTCCCACTATATTTATTTTCCCAGAAAGAATTATGTGGCGCTTTGGCTCATTGATCATTGAGTTGATGTCTTCGTTTTTTCCTCTCTTTGATTTTGTAGACATGTCTTTCACATAGAACACCTGACTCACATCGGCAACAAGGACGAATGGTTCCTCTTTGTACCCAATATTGTTGAGGTCCACTGTTGTCATTCCATACTCTTTGTCGACTGTTACCCCTCCTCCGGTCAGCTTCACCCATTGGCACCGGAACAAAGGGACTTTAAAATTAGGTGCGTAGTCTAGTTCTCATATCTCTTCTATGCGGCCATAATATGTTTGTATATTCCCATTTGGATCTGTTCCATCTATGCGAACACCACTATTTTGATTGGTGCTCCTTTTATCTTGGGCAACTATGTAAAATGTATTCCCATTTATCTCGTACCCTTGGTACGTGAGGATATGCCACGATGGCTGCCTAGCCAACAAATACAGTTGCTCATCAATATTGTCATCGCCTTGACATTCTTTTTGCAACCAACCACTGAAACTTTCCATGTGCTGACGCCTAATCCAAGCTTCAGTCTTCCCTGAAAATTTGGATCGTAAGAACTCCTTATGTATCTCAATGTACGGATGCACCAATGACGAGTTCTGAAGAACTGTGTAGTGTGCTTTATTGAAATAATCGTCTTCCATGCCGATATATGTTTTCTTCCCTAAAGTTCCTTTACCACTGAGTCGCCCCTCGTGTCGTGATTCAGGAACACCAATCGGGGCAAGGTCAGGAATAAAGTCAACACAGAACTCAATGACCTCCTCTGTTCCATAGCCCTGGGCGATGCTTCCTTCAGGCTTAGAATGGACTTTCACATATTTCTTCAAGACTCCCATAAACCTCTCGAAGGGGAACATGTTATGTAAGAACACAGGTCCAAGAATACTAATCTCCTTCACCAAATGAACTAGGATGTGTGTCATGATATTAAAGAAGGATGGAGGGAACACCAACTCAAAGCTGACAAGACATTGAACCACATCATTCTGTAGAGTAGCTAGTTCCACTGGATTGATTGCCTTCTGAGAAATTGCATTGAGGAATGCACATAGCTTCACGGTGGCTAGACGTACATGTGGAGGTAGAATTCCTCTTAAAGCAACTGGAAGCAATTGCGTCATAAACACGTGGCAGTCATGGGACTTTAAGTTTAGGAATTTCTTATCTGGCACATTTATTATACCCTTTATATTGGAGGAGAATCCCGATGGGACCTTGATGCTGCTTAGACATTCGAACATGTTGTCCCTCTCTTCTTTGCTAAGCGTGTAGCTAGCAGGACTTAAGTAATGATTGTCTCGTTCTTTCATGCCCTGCAAGTCCTGGCGTGCTTCAAGTGAATCCTTTGGCTTCCCGTACACACCCATGAATCCTAACAGGTTCACACAAAGATTCTTTGTTAGGTGCATCACGTCGATTGCGTGGCGGACCTCTAGGACTTGCCAATAGGGTAGCTCCCAAAAGATGGACTTCTTCTTCCACATGGGTGCATGTCCCTTAGCATCTTTGGGAACAGATTCACTGCCTTGTCCCTTTCCAAATACTACTTTCACATCCTTGACCATTGCGAGTACATCTTCCCCAGTTCGGTTATGAGGCTTCTTCCGATGGTCTGGCTTACCTTTAAAATGCTTCCCTTTCTTTCTTACTTGGTGATTCAACGGAAGGAATCGACGATGGCCAAGGTACACGACCTTTCGACATCTTTTCAAATATATACTGTCAAGGTCATCAAAACAATGTGTGCATGCATTATATCATTTGTTTGTCTGACCTGAAAGATTACTTAAAGCAGGCCAATCATTGATTGTTACGAACAACATTGCTCGTAGGTCAAAGTGTTCTTGTTTGTACTCATCCCAGACACGTACACCTGGTTTGTTCCATAAAACTAGAAGTTCTTTAACTAATGGCTTCAGATAGACATCAATATCGTTGCCAGGTTGCCTCGGACCTTGGATGAGGATCGGCATCATAATGAACTTCCGCTTCATACATAACCATGGAGGAAGGTTGTAGATACATAGAGTAACTGGCCAAGTGCTATGACTAGGGCTCTGCTCTCCAAAAGGATTCATACCATCTGTACTTAAGGCGAACCTTAAGTTTCTAGCCTCATTTGCAAACTCTGAAAATTCCCTGTCTATCGCTCTCCACTGGGACCCATCAGCTGGGTGTCTCAGCATATTGTCTACCTTACGGTCTTCTTTATACCACCGCAACAACTTTGCATGGTCTTTATTTCTGAACAAACGTTTTAAGCGTGGTATTATAGGAGCATACCACATAACCTTGGCAGGGATTTTCTTTCTAGGACGTTGTTCACCCTCGATGTCACCAGGATCATCGCGCCTGATCTTATACCACGATGCTTTACATACCGGGCATTCATCCAAATTCTCGTATTCATTGCCATGGTAGAGGATGCAGTCATTAGGACATGCATGTATCTTCTGGATTTTTAATCCCAATGGGCAGACAACCTTTTTTGCTTCGTACGTAGTGGTGGGCAATTCATTTGGCTTCGGAAGCATCTTCTTTATGAGGTTCAATAAATTCCCAAATGCCTTGTCGGATATACCATTCTTTGCCTTCCATTGTAGCAATTCCAGTGTTGTACCTAGCTTTTTTTGCCCCTCTTCGGCCGTCGGGTATAGCAACTTCCTATGATCCTCAAGCATGCGCTCGAACTTAACTTTCTCTTTTTCACTTTCCTATTCTTGTTGTGCATCACGAATGGCATCGCCAAGAGCATCACCGAGATCATCTTCTACCGCTACCTCTTCTTCATCTCCCCCCATTGTAGTATCATCAAAGGCACCATACTGAGCAATAATGTCATCAATGTCTAAATCTTCTCCTTCATCTTCTTCCATCATGACCCCGCTTTCTCCATGCTTAGTCCAACATATATAGTTTGACATGAAACCTGACTTAAGCAAATGTGAATGAAGACTCATTGAGCTTGAATATTCCTTTAAATTCTTACATAGGGCACATGGACAGCACATGAAACCATCCCGCTTATTTGCCTCGGCCACACCTAAGAAATAGTGCAAGCCCTCAATAAAGTCTTGGGAGCGGCGATCGGCATTGTACATCCAATGGCGTGACATAATCTGTATTACACGACAAATTATGAAAACCTTGAACATAATTTAGTATTTTATTACACAACATAAATGACACACACACGGTTGATTAATTAACTAAGTCTGGCTACAACGTAAGCAATCCCAACTATCACTAAACAAACTAAAACTACAATGCACTTCAGTAACATAATTATTTCGTGATCGTACGCAACTAAAACAGACAAATCATTCTTCTGTTAAATATCAATAAGCTTCTCCTGCTGGCTCACTGCCTCATCAGCAGCAGCCGCTACCTCAAGCGCACCCAAATTCTGCACGTATGTAGCATAATCTTCCTCCCAGTACCAACCATCGCATCCATTGCCCTCCCACTGTAATTAAAGCCAAAAAATATTTAGTCAAAAATATTCAAGAAAAGCAGGTCAATTAGTCATAAAGATAAAATGCGTAAGAAACTCACATCGCGATCCGGGCACTTGTAGAAAACACGGCCCTTGTTGGGTCCCTGTCTCTTGACTCGGTACTCCATCACAATCTTCTGCTTACACTTGCCGCAGATAATGAGAGGGAGTTCTGGCCTCAGTCGTTTCGCAACCGAACAAGAGGCCGATGATCCAGTACCAGTTGTCATCTACTTTCTATACTTATTTTTACAAACTAGTGTAAATTTTATATTTTCTAAAATGATATATTTAAACAAAACTAGTACGGATTTCACATGTTTCAATAAATAACCACCCGTACTAGTTGACCTTGCTTACGTGATCATCTCGGCCAGCATTTCTCCACCGGACGGCACCGTACTTGGCCAAGTAAGAGCTCCGATTCTACGAGAAAGGGAACACGGTCTTCCACGACCGTTGCAGCTCTCCCTCGTAGCATCAAAGTTCCTCCTTGACGTCCGTTACTGCTCGGCAGAGAACATGTTGGCCGAGCTAGAAACGGTCCGCAAGTTCAACTAGTACGGATTTTCTATAATTTTCTAACTATTTACTAAGTTTTTCATTTCATGGAAAATTTAATTCTAAAAAAAGGCATGATTTCTAAGTAGTTCATTTCATGGAAAAAATAATTCTAAGTGACCTGCTCGATATCGGCGAGCTCGCGGACGTTTAGGTTGCCGAGGATAGTAACATTTGTAGATGACATTTGTAGGTCTGAAGTTATCAAATATCCATCAAATTATAGCTCAAAAACATGTTTCAATAAATAACCATCCATACTAGTTGACCTTGCTTACGTGATCAACTCGGCGAGCATTTCTCCACCGGACGGCACCGTACTAGGCCAAGGAAGAGCTCCGATTCTACGAGAAAGGGAACACGGTCTTCCACGACCGTTGCTGCTCTCCCTCGTAGAATCAAAGCTCCTCCTTGACGTCCGCTACCGCTCGGCAGAGAACATGCTCGCCGACTTGAACACGGTCCGCAAGTTCAACTAGTACGGATTTTCTATAATTTTCTAAGTTTACATATAAAATCATAATAAAGTCCAACATATAAAGTTACACATGCATCTACATCGCAAAATGAGATAAGCTACTGATAAAACATAAGAGGATTAAGTTTGTTACCTCCAAAATCGAAGAGTAACACCAATGGAGGGGGAGAGAGCAAGAACAACAGCAAGCTGAAAAACAGAGGCAGTGAGTTTGAATAGAATGGCTCGGGCTCGGGGAGGAAGAAATGAGCTGAATTATAGGCCGGGATTATTAGTCCCGGTTAGGGGTCCAAACCGGGACTAAAGATTAATCTTTATTCCTGGGGCATCACCCAAACCGGGACTAAAAGCTTTAGTCCCGGTTGGTAATACCAGTCGGGACTAAAGGCCCCTGCCCCGCGGACGACCATTGGGCAGGGACCTTTAGTCCCGGTTGGTATTACCAACCGGGACTAAAGGGTCCTTTAGTCCCGGGGGCAAAAAATGCCGAGGCTAATGCCAAATTAGGACATCGTTCTAAAGTCTGTTCTCTAGTAGTGGCTACTGCATATTTCGTCCTTGGCAACATCCACCCATGGCCACTTGCGACAATGAAGCGCCGATGTAACTGTATTGCTCTTGGATGGAGTGCTCCCATGCATGATCTGTAGCTATATAATAACTATATCTCTATGCCTAATATAAGGTTTCTTCTTCGCAAAAAAAGACAGAATATATGGTTTCTTCATTAGACGCTTGTAAAAGCATCCTATCACTACTACACAAATGATTTTTTGAGACTGTGGCTTTTTATTAACCGAGGTGGTCACGCTGGTCAGCCGCCTCCGTTAATCAGTGGTAGGGCCACCTCGGTTAAAGATGAACAGAGGCGGGCCGCATTAGGCGTCTGCCTCATTTAATTCTAGGTAAACGGAAGCAACCTCCTCCGTTGATGGATTAACCGAGGTGGTCACCATTAGCCGTCCGCCTCGGTTAATCGAGCATTAACCAAGGTGGTCGCATAAAGCCGCCCTCCTCAGTTAATAAATTAACAGAGGCGGTTGCTCTAAGACGACCTCCACAGCGGCGGTCAGTGTTTGCATTGGACTAACTAGGAGTCACTCAAGTTTTCGCGCACAATACATGTGCATGTGCTTCCTCTTCCCCTACCCCTATGCAATGGAGTTACATGTGATTAAGTGTAGCATTTTATCCTTTAATGTTAACATCTATGAGTCTTGTATTTCAATATTTTGGTTTCTAAATGATAAATGAAAAAAGTTTCAACTGCATAGTCTTGAATTCGTCGGGTACTACAAGATGGGAATAGGTTGTCTTTCCATCTGAGGTCATTTTAAAAATTCAAAAAATTAAATTTCAAATCAGGCAGCAAACAATTTCAAATGGAAAGGTCGTGAACTACAAAATTTTAGATCCCTCCGAGCTATATAACTTATTTATAAAGTTTGTTTTCACCCAAATTCATTTGCAGAATCAGACGGCAAACAATTTTAGAGGCATGTCTATTTACCCAACTGTGGCACAAAAATTAGTTTTAGTACCAACCATACCTGGAATTTCTCACCCGCCTATAATACCAATTGCCCCTAAAAATGCAGGCCATTTCTATGGGTGGCTACAAGCAACAATCACCCATAGAAATCGAAACCTAAAGGTAGTCCAACTCTAAGACTTGTCTTAGAGGCGGCTTTTGAGATTATACATAGATTTAAGTCACAAATCTATATCTAGGGTGTGTCTCCTATTTATAATACTAGATGAATACCCTAAGGAATCACAGATGAAAATATACTACTTGTATTTATTTATATGAGCGTATAAATATAATAATACGTATTAGTGCATAAATTTAGCACTCTGATGTGGCCAACTAAATGTATGTTAGTGATTGATGTGGTTTGTTGATGTGAATAGATGAAGTGAATACATAATTTATGTGCTAGTGGATACTGACGTGGAGAACTTGCATGGTGAGATAGAATGCTAGCGGGGGTTGAAAATATAAGATATATAGATATAGATATAGATATAGATATAGAAAAATATAGATACAGATATAGATGGTACATGATATAATACCACATAAAAAAAAGATATCTCAGAGATTTATATTCACACCAAAGATGTATCACTACTGGAGGCCGCGGCTTTGCCGAGTGTTTTTACACTCGGCAAAGAGCCCTTTGCACTTGGCAAAGGCTTTGCCGAGTGTAGCACTCGGCAAAGTCTGCTCGGCAAAATTTTTCTCGGCAAAGGGCCTTTGCCATGTGCTTTTTATCGGGGCACTCGGCAAAATAATAAAAATTTTGCCGAGTGCTTAGGGAGGCACTCGGTAAAAATTTTTCCGCCGTTGGGCCACCAGCCGTTAACATTTATTTTGCCGAGTGCCCAACCCAGCACTCGGCAAATTTTTTTTTAAAATTACTTTGCCGAGTGCCCGAGCCTCGGCACTCGGCAAAGTTTTTTTTTATTTTTTTTAAACTACTTTGCTGAGTGCCCTAGCCCAGGCACTCGGCAAAGTTTTTTTTATTTTTTTTAAATAATTTCTTTGCCGAGTGCCCCAGCCCAGGCACTCGGCAAAGTTATTTTTTTAAAATAATTTCTTTGCCGAGTGCCCTAGCCCAGGCACTCGGCAAAGTTTTTTTTTAAATAATTTCTTTGCCAAGTGCCCTAGCCCAGGCACTCGGCACAATTATTTTTTTAATAATTTCTTTGCCGAGTGCCCTATCCCAGGCACTTGGCAAAGTTTTTTTTTATTTTTTTTAAATAATTTCTTTGCCGAGTGCCCCAGCCCAGGCACTCGGCAAAGTTATTTTTTTTTAATAATTTCATTGCCGAGTGCCCCAGCCCAGGCACTCGGCAAAGTTATTTTTTTAAAATAATTTCTTTGCCGAGTGCCCCTGTTTAGGCACCCGGCAAAGAATTTCTGATTTTTTTTTAAAAACACTTTGCGGAGTGCCGCGGCGAGGCACTCGGCAAAGAAATTATATATATATTTTTTAAAAAAATCTTTGCCGGGTGCTCTGCCCATGGCACTCGACAAAGACCCCGAGAATTGCAATTTTTTTTACATTCCATTGTAACCGACAATATATATATATATATATATATATATATATATATATATATATATATATATATATACATTCCATTATATATCACACACACACACACACACACACATATATATATATATATATATATATATATATACACGTTCCCAACGATACCATTATATATACATTCAGGGGGATGACGAACACGGGCTAACATGTCTATGGTGTAGCCATCATGCCATATGGATTGAACCCATCTGTTGCCAGCGCGACACGTACATTACGAGCCTCCTCTGCTTTGAGAGGATGCCGCGAATTGAAGTACTTCCATGCATCAGCATCGGATGGATGTACCATCTTCTCAGGATTGTACCATGTGCCGTTTTTGTGCCATGTCATCTGTTTCACGGATTGCTCGGTCATGAATAGCCATTGGAGCCTCGACAGGAATGGAAGGTGTCGTAGGACTCTCATGGAGATCTTAAGCTGCCTCTTCTGGCCATCGTCTGAGTCTACCTCCACGTACCTAGAGTATTTACACTTCGGGCAGTACTTTGCATCTGCGTGTTCTTTCCTAAATAGGACGCACCCCTTTGGACAAACATGTATCTTGTCATACAGCATCTTAAGTGCAAGAAGGAGCTTCTCTGACTCGTACAAGTTCTTCGGCATAATGTGTGTCTTCGGTAGCATATCCTCCACACGGCCACCATCTTGTCGAAGCCTTCTCGACTTAGGTTTAACTCGGCCTTCAACCCCATTACGCGACCAATGGCATCCAGCTAAGAAACATTAGTATGATCGTGAAGGGGTCTCTGTGCCGAGTCCAACATCAGGTAGAAGGCATCTGCGGCAGCCTCCATCTCCTCCTTGTCACGTCCTTCAGCAAACTGAGCTTGGTGCGTGTCATCCAGCATGTCTGCTACCCCGGCATCATGATCGAAAGCCTCGAGTCATGGTCTCACCACCTCCTCCCTGATACGATCGGCTTCACCATGGTGGATCCACCGGTGGTAGCCCGGAGTAAATCCAAACTTCACAATATGTTTACCCATGGTTAACCTATCTTTTCTTCTTCTGTTGTCACAACCGCTGCACGGACAAACCACTAGAGAATGGCCTCCAGCACTCTCGCCAAATGCATGATGTAAGAATTCTTCGACCTTGACTATAAACAGCAAGTCATAATCGTGCTCGTCTCTTCGGAGCGTGTACATCCACTCACGGTCCTTCATCCTTTAACAGACGTATCAGCACATATGAGTCACCATCAATTGCATCTACGCGGTGTCCCTACTCTCTAATAGGTGAGGATAGGTCCTAATCCCACCCACGGATCCATAGATGAGGTTAGTTTCCATGCTCCGCTCCTATCCAAGACGGAATTTCGACAGCACCTCCCCGCTGTTCTCCCGATACACGTCCTGCAAGGGAGAGTGTGTATCCGGAGAACAATAGGGGGGTGATGCCAAAACACCATCTCGGACCGGAGCAGACCATGGAAGCCAACCCATCTACGCATCCGTGGGCTGTCCAAAAAATGTGGACAATCCGAAACAGATATGGTCGTAGATATGCAAAGATCCGCATACCTCCAACTGTATCTATTTCGGACGGGAGACGCCTAACTAGGTTACGTGTGGGCTACGACAAACATACGGAAAGAGTGGTGCTTTATACCTAGGGTGTCAGTGGAGTAAGGCTAGCGGGGCAGTGGCGAGTCGACGTAGTGGCAAGGCGATGCAGTGCAGGCAAACCCGCGACGTCGACGAAGACGATTGGGGTCGCCGAGGTGCTCCAACAGGCTCTTCTCTACAAAACAAGAAAAATAATACTATAAATTGAAAATTTTGGCAGAACCTTCCCTGCACGGGGAGGTTTCAAACACCTGTAAAAAAACAATGGCACAATGGCCGACATACACAGCGGCACGAAGGTCGAACATCTCAACGGCACGAAGGCCGATAATGACAAAGGCACGAAGGCCGACAAGCAGCGAAGTGGATATACCTAGTGCGTGCTCGTAGCAGAGAAGACGGTCGAGGCACCTCCTACTTGCTCCTTCTCGGCTTCCGGCCCCTCAACCCTTCTCCTCCTTCCTCTCCTCCTTCATTTTCCTTCTCCTTCTTGCTCCTTCTCTTTTTTCTTCCTCCTTCCTTTTTCTTTCTTCTTCTTCTTCTTCTTCTTCTTCTTCTTCTTCTTCTCCTTCTTCTTCTTCCTTCTTCCTCCTACCTCCTCCTCCTCCTCCTCCTTCCAAACAAGGGAGCTCGCTGCCCAACAGGGGGTCGCGCGGGGGGCAGCGGGGTCGCGTGCGCGGGGCGCGGTGCAGGGGAAGCGGGGGGCGCGGTGCCGGTCGTGGGCAGGCGGAGGTCGTGCGTGGTGGGGCTGGTCGGGTTGCGCGCGGGGGCGCGGTGCCGCGGCGGCGGGGGGGGGGGGGGAAGCGGTGCCGCGCGCAGGGAAGCGGGGATGCGGGGCGCGCGGTGTCGGGCGTGGGCAGGCGGAAGGCGTGCGGGCGGCGGCGCGGTGCGCGTGGGGAGGGGGGAAAATGGGGGAGGCCAAGTGGGGTGCCCTGATGGGCTTGGGTAAGTAAAAATGTTTTATGGGGCATTGTGACAGTATTTTAAACTGTATTTTAAAATTTGGGGCAATTTTGATTTTTTTGATATATTTTATTAGTTTATTTCGTTTCGTCGAATTTTTTCGGGATATTTAAAATTTGAACTGTAGGTACATGGAATAATGGACTTTGGTCATCCGAAAATTGATACTCATGATATTTAGGGTATGTTTAGGCCGTATCCAGGAACTCACATGAAATCTCGAGCATCTCGTGGACGTAACATATCGATGTACTTGCCGGAAATGTGATTTTAAATTATATAAAATGCAAACAAAGTCCAAAAATCACGAAACTTGTCGAGGCGTCGTGTTATCGCATGTGGAGGCTGTGGTAAAAAATTGAGAATGTTTCGAGCAAGTTGTGACGTCGGATGGCAAAAACCCAGACATCTCCACATGTGATAAAAAAAAATTTTGCCGAGTGCCTGGGGCTGGCACTCGGCAAAATATGGTTTAAAAAAAAATTTGCCGAGTGTCTCGGGCTGGCAATCGGCAAAACAAGTTTTTTAAAAAAAAATTTGCCGAGTGCCGGGCCAGGGGGCACTCAGCAAAGTTTATTTTCAAAAAAAAAATTTGCCGAGTGCCTGGGGCTGGCACTCGGCAAAATATGGTTTTAAAAAATAAAAAAAAATTTGCCGAGTGTCTCGGGCTGGCACTCGACAAAACAAGTTTAAAAAAAAAATTTGCCGAGTGCCGGCCCAGGGGGCACTCGGCAAAGTTTATTTTCAAAAAAAAAATTTGCCGAGTGCCTGAGGTTGGCACTCGGCAAAATATGGTTTTAAAAAATAAAAAAAAATTGCCGAGTGTCTTGGGCTGGCACTCGGCAAAACAAGTTTTTTAAAAAAAAATTGCTGAGTGCCGGCCCAGGGGGCACTCGGCAAAGTTTATTTTCAAAAAAAAAATTGCTGAGTGCCTGGGGCTGGCACTCGGCAAAACAAGTTTTTTTTTAAAAAAAAATTTGCCGAGTGCCGGCCGTTAGGCACTCGGCAAAATTTGACAGCAGGTGGCCGCCGTCACGGGTCGGCTACCTTTTGCCGAGTGGTATACTCGGCAAAGCCCAGTTTTGTCGAGAGCCAGGCTTTGCCGAGTGCCTGGCACAGCCATCTTTGCCGAGTGCTTTATTTTGCCGAGTACGGCACTCGGTAAAATATTGCTTTGCCGAGTGCCGCGATAAAAAGCACTCGGCAAAGCCTCAGGCACTTGGCGAAGTCCAGTTTTCCAGTAGTGTATCAGCCTCTATATAACTATGAGCGAACCAGGAATAAGCATACTGATATACCAATATCGTTCTTGGTCCCATGGCACTCATCAAGTCCAGTAGAACGAGGACCGTGCATGCTGCACTTTACATTATGCTTGTGATAATGTCTTCAACACTGTCATCTTGCGAGGAAGGTGAGTATGTAACCTTTTATGTGCTTGCCATAATACAATTCGTTTAACGGTTTGCTAAGTGAGTACGGATTGTATCTGTGGCCGCAGATGAGAAGGTATCTATCCCTTGTAAAACAGGATGCATTCCCATGGTTTCCTTTCTCAAATGCTATTTGAAGGCCGATTCTCAAGGCAAAGTGTTAGTCAGCCACAACTGTATCACGCCTACCATCTGCGGATGCGTATTTCGTCAAAAACAACATCTAGCCCTTATCACTGGCGATGTTGGCAAGGCCAAGGCTGCTGGGGGAGGAGGATAACAGATTTCTTGGTTGAATAGTGTTAGAATGGGCAATGACGAAATTATGAAGCCGATATAATTATAATGCTCTTGCATGTAATGCTTCCATGAACTGTTTCGATATAACTATATATCTATCTGTCCCTAATTTAAGGTTTCTTCGTATGAAACCTCTAAAAATCATCCTATATATCTCCCGTGCGCTTCACAGGTCCTCATCCACTATGTCATCTGTCTACTAATGATTTTCCTTGCATCTCGCGTCCTGTTTTTTCATCCGTTGGGTACCTAATACTGCATGGTGCAGTCTCGGTGGACGTCGCTTCGATGCAAGGTGTGCATCGGCAACATACTATTTGGTTGAGGCCGGAGCTAGGGACTCTAGCTCTTATATATGTACCAGCCTCAAGCCAGGCACTGACATGTTGCCAACCGGACCAGGATGGTCATGGTCTAGGCGTTCGCCTGCCTCTGTCTGCAAGTCATAGCTGGTCCATTTTGCAGTTATCTATAATAAAAGTGTTTGTACGTGTAATTGTATGCCTTCAACTACATATAAATTAGATAGTATTTAGTGCACTCTTGAGGACAAGTACAATATACAATTTTTTTTTCATGGGGACATTAGGCCTTATTTGCCAACGTGGCAGTAGACACGCAACAACATCTTTTTCTTGTTTGCACAGAGATACAGGTTTCGAGAAACTCTCCAGTAACCTCGTCGACTTCAACTCAAGGACTATATATATCATGGAAGCTCAGGCACTATGCCTGCCCGTACAAAAGGGCATATATATATATTCCTTCACCTCCTATGCCAGCTGGGTTAATAATCGACAAGTCCATCATGCCGTGGCCTTCCTCTGCTTCTTCGTACATTTATATACATGGCCGCTATAGTTGAGCTGGGACTCAGAGGCCTCCGGAACTGGATAGCTTGTTGTGCTCTTGCTTCCCGTGCTAGTGCAATCTGAGATACATAAGGATACATAACGTAACCTGCTTGATCTAGGATCTTTGGGAATCTAAGATGGCACGGAGGCATTAGTTCAGGTTTTTCTGCATCCTTCAGCTAGTACTTTTGGCATAGTCCATAGAGCCACGCAGTGTGTTCTGCACCATGTTTCTGTCTATGTATACCTTGAACCTTCCAGACTGCATGTCAACGGAAACTGGCACTTGTGCAGGTGTATGTGTCTCCGCCTCTCAGGTGCCACAGAACCAGCACGCGCAACATCATCTTGAGGAAATCATCAGTATTGACGTCGGTTTGCAAAGATTTGTAGTTTACATTAGCACGTGACTAAATTTGTAGTAGTTGTAAGGAAAATGGACCCTAGGTCCATTTACTTTGGATTTTGGTGTTTGGTGATCAACAAGATCAAATTAGACTAACGTGTTTGCGAGTAATTGTTTTATAGTTCCATAGGGTGTAAGACGTGACTTGGACAAAGGCGACAAGGTGATCCGATGATCTAACACCTCAAGCAAGACCTAAAGTAGCACAAGAGAAGATCCAAGATATCAAGCAAAGTCCAAGCACAAAGATAGAAACCAAGCCGGACGAAAGATCGTGAAGAAACGAGCTCGGCAGAGGTGATAGGACGCACCCCTTCTGAGGACCGGACGTGCCGATCAGCTGCACGGCAGCAGCAAGCATCAGCAGCAGCGACCGGACGCTGCACAGTGTTTTGTACCTGACGCGCCAATACTTGCACTGTTCATCGTCACGGCAACAACTCTGTGAGGACCGGACGCTGCACAGTAAACAACCGCACGCTGAAGCAGGCATGTCCGATCGACTCCAAAGAGGTTCCAGAGCCGTGCAGATGCGACCGGACACGTCAGGTCGATTATGACCAGATTCAAGCCTAAGTCCGATTAGTACGCGTGCGCTCAACAGTCGGGACGACCGAACACGTCCGATCAGGACGACAGGTGCGTCCGGTCACTAGCAGAGTGTTGGGTTTCTGCTCCCAATAGCTAGTTTCGACTTGGGGCTTATAAATAAACCCTCCAACCAGCCATTTGAGTTGTGAAGAGCTGATGAAACATATCAAGGGTATTGCTACACCATTTTAGTGATCTCCACTTGCATAGTGCTTAGTGATATACTCGGTGATTAGCATAGGTGCTTTGCGAAGTGCTTAGGTTGATTAGACCACCGTTTATGCGCTTGCTCTAGGTGTAGGCCTAGTGTTTAGTGAGGTTTGCACACCTCTTATCTCTTGGTGCTTGCACGCACCATTGTTGTACTCAGCGGGGCTTGTAGTCTTACGAGACCTCACCAACCGCGTTTGTGGTGTGGCCGCCACCGTATACCGAAGTGAACAAGGCCCGCGGCGGTTTAGCCGGAAGCTTGATAGTGAAGACGGCGGGGAGCGGTCCGGGACAGGCTTGCCGAAGGCACACCGGAGACCCACTTGCGCGTGGGGAAGGCCCGGGGCTATCCACGGAGTTACCCGACCGGGAGCTTGGCCCTTGCAAGGGATTCCTTGCGAGGGGCTCCAACGAGGACTAGGGGGAAGCTCGAGCGCTTCTCGATACCTCGGTAAAAATACCGGAGTCATCGACGGGAGTTTGCATCTCTACCTCATCTTTACCTTCCGCATTTACAGTGTTATCTAGGTTGCGTGCTTTACTTTCCTAGCTCAGTTGATAGGCTAGTTGATAGGTTTAGAACCTAGGTTGCAAGACTCTTTTGCGGTAGAGATAGCAACACATTAGCAAAACCGTAGTTGCACAGCTAGATATATTACTTTCTTGCATGGGTTTTGCTAAGGTGGGAATTAGAGGCCATAGTTTAGAGTAGAGTTTTAAGTTGCCTAATTCATCCCCCCCCTCTTGGGCGTCACAAGTTCCTTCAAGTGATATCAAAGTCGGTTAGCTTAATTTGGACTTTTGGCTTAACCGCCGTTGAGCCGACACTACTAAGAGTGGTAGGGATGGATACCTCTAGGCCTCCGCACTTTGACGGCACTAACTTCCCCTACTACAAAGCTAGAATGGCTTGTCACATTGAGGCGGTTGACTTAGTTGTTTGGAGAGTCACTCAAGACGGGATGAAACCCATTAAGAATCCCGATAAACCCACAAAGAGTGAAGAAAAAGAAATGCATTTCAATGTTAGAGCCAAAAATTGCTTGTTTGAATCTTTTAGCATGGATGTGTTTAACCAAGTGTTCACTCTAAACATGGCACATGAAATTTGGTTAAAACTCTAAGAGCTCCATGATGGCACAAGTAATATCCGTGAGCAAAAACATTGCCTAGCACAACAAAGTTATGATTCCTTTAAATGAAAGAAGATGAGCTTGTTCACGACATATATTCTCGTTTGAATCTAATTATCAATGAGCTCAACTCTATAGGATTGACAAAGCTAGGTGATGCAGACATCGTGAGGAAGATCATCTCCGTGCTACCACAAAAGAAATATACAAGCATCATCACCATCCTCCATAACTTGGAGGACTTGAGCACCATGACCCCAGACATTGTGATTGGCAAAATTGTGGCATTTGAGATGTCACGGAAAATAGGTCAAGAAGAAGCCTCTTCATCAAGCAAAGGCAAAGCTCTCGCATGTAGTGAGAAAAAAGAAGATGAAGGGCAAGCAAGTAGATACAAGCTCAAGCTCAAGCTCCTCAAGTGAGGATGAAGAAGAAGATGAAGATGATGATGATGATGATGATGATGATGAATCAAGTGATGATGATCAATCTTCCTCCTCCACCTTCGACCTTGATGAAGAATCAATCAAACTTATCAACAAGGTGGAGAAGATGATTCAAAGGCTCAATGTCAACGGGTGTGCCCATCCAAATTCAAGATTTTATTTTCACCAATCAAAGAAATGAGCAAAGAAAGAAAGGATGCTATGGATGCGGCGAGTTGGGGCACTTTGTGGAAATTTGTCCAAACAAGCCTACACCCAAGACAAAGAAGAAGGCGTGCAAGGACCAAGCCCTCACATCAATAAGGTCATGGGATGATTCTTCAAGTGAAGAAGAAGACCATCACAAGAGGTGTGGGCACAAGCATTCATCATCAATCACTTCACGTGTGTGCCTTATAGCACAAGGCAACAAAAAGCCTATCCCTAGTGATAGTGACAATGATAGTGATAGTGATGATGAGCTACCTTCTTATGATAAATTGTGCAAAAAAATCTTAAATATGCTAAGGTTTGCACTAGCCAACAAAAGAAGCTTACTTTGTTGCAAGAAAAATTAGATAGCTCTCAACAAGCTTATACTACCTTGCTTGAACAATATGACACATTTGCCAATCTTAATGTGGAGCTATCTACTAAAATTGAGCAACTTGAGGCTAGTGCAAACACAAATAATTGCACAATCAATGATGAGCAACTTGTAAAGAAAAATAAAAAGTTAAAAGAAAAGTTAGCTTGCTCACAAGATGCTTATAAAAGTTTGCTTACTAAAATGGAAATCATGTGCAAACAATGTGATGACCTAACTAATAAAGTTGCTAATCTTGAAGCCGTCGGTCCAACCCCCACTGAGGCACCTAAAAAGAAGAATTCAATTTTTGACATGCCTAAAAAGGATGCCTCTACTTCTTGCAATGATTTATGTTTAAACTCACCCATGTGCAACCAAGCTTGTGTTGAGAAAGATGTTGTAGAAACATGTACACAAGAGGTCGCAATGGAGAATGAGAAGCTCAAGCAAGAAGTGGCTCGCCTCACTAAGGACTTGACTCAAGTGAAAGGCATGACGGAACAAACCCAACTTCATCAAGATAACACCATCAAGGGACTGAAGAAGCTTGAAGAAGGACAAACCGTGGTTTGCTATGTATGTCACAAGGAAGGCCACAAGTCCTATGAGTGCAAGGTGAAGAATGGAGAAGGAGCTAAGAAGAAAAACAAAAAAAATCAAACAAGCGAGCTCTCTAACACCTACACCAACAAGATGGACAAGAAGGCCTCCACACCTTATCTATTGAAGAAGAAGAAAAATGACAAGGTGGTGGCCATCAAGGTGAACAAGCAAGCCAACAATGGGGCCAAATGCATTTGGGTGCCTAAGGAGATCATTTCCAACATAAAGAGCACCAAGAAGGTTTGGATCCCGAAAGGGAAGTGAGGAGTCCAATGGACTTTGGAGAATTTGGAGACTTGGCAAAGTTTTGGTGCATTTCATGGGGTGTATCACATCGGTTCAAGTAATTACCAAGTGGGTTAGTGAATACTATAGACCCAAATTCCCTTTCCCATGTTAGGTAACTAGATTTAATTTCTTACAATTTAAATGAGCATCTAGTTCCTTTTCATGCCTAGGTTTGCATTTGCATGTTAAATCTTTGTCATGCATACACTAGGTAAATCATATGGTAGGAATTGCTCGGTATCACTCTTATCCTTGGAGCAAACCTACATGGTTTAAATTGTTTAGGAGCACGACACATGGCTTCTTTTACAATGTAGTTAATTAATATGTGCCAAAGTCCAAATTGTAGATAATTTCCCTCGAATATCACCTTCAAAATGATTCTCACCTTCATGAGATGTCATCTTGCAAGTGGTATTTTTTACTTCAAAATCAATGTGCATGTCTCCTACAAGTATTCCATGCTTGTGTGCACAAATTTAGGGGAAGGTTACTCTACAAGTTGGATGCTTTGAGACTAACACCCTTTTCAAGCTTATCATGTGTGGAGTAGTCTCATTGCAAGGAAAATAGAGTCCCCGGAGATAAGCATCATGCTTCAAAATCCACCACCCATTGCAAGTGGTGTCAATCAAATTGGTTTCTACATGTGGTATTCCTAAACCGATATCATCATGTTGATTTTATTTTGGTATTTATATGCTTTCTCCATACATTATATAGATTAAACTTCCTTGTGCATTAGTTTGCCAAGTATGCATATATTTCAGCCTCCATCATATGTATGCATACATTTAGGGGGAGCTTAGTATATGTAATGTGAGAGTCAAGTTTCGTGATCTATTCCACTCCACATTCAAAGGATCACAAAATTTGACCCTCCCTTGTGCTACTAATGTCTTCCTTTTCGGTGTTTGATTTCTAAAGGGAGAGAATTTGTAGGACCAAAAGCAAGCCCGGTCATAATAATGTACAAGTGGTAATGGTCCTGAGAAAGGAAGAATAGTGGATTATGGAGTTAGGGGGAGGCTTAAATCCATAATGCCACATGGGCACATTTTGCAAGGGAAAGATAAGTTGTCATAGAAATACTACAAGTGTTATATTCTTGCATCATATAAACTTGCCTTTGCATTGCATCCTAGCAAGTAGAAAGTTTTTCAATTCTGAATTTTTTTATTATTTGCTTGCTTTGGTCGTGTTGTCATCAATCACCAAAAGGGAGAGATTGTAAGGAAAATGGATCCCTAAGCCCATTTACTTTGGATTTTGGTGTTTGATGATCAACAAAACCAAATTGGACTAACGTGTTTGCAAGTACTTGTTTTGTAGTTCAATAGGGTGCAAGACGTGACTTGGACAAAGGCGATAAGGTGATCCGATGATCAACACCTCAAGCAAGACCTAAAGTAGCACAAGAGAAGATCCAAGATATCAAGTAAAGTCCAAGCACAAAGATGGGAACCAAGCCGGACGAAAGATCACGAAGAAACGAGCTCGGCAGAGGTGACTGAACGCGCCCCTTCTGAGGACCGGATGCACGCCGATCAGCTGCACAGCAGCAGCAAGCATCAGCAGCAGCGACCGGACACTGCACAGTCTTTTGCACCTGATGCGCCGATACTTGCACTGTTCATCATCACGGCAACAACTTGTGCGGACTGGATGCTGCATAGTAAACGACCGGACGCTGAAGCAGCCACGTCCGATCGACTCCAGAGAGGTTCCTAGAGCCACGCTGACGCGACCAGACGCGTCAGGTCGATTATGACCGGACTCAGGCCTGAGTCCGATCGGTACGCTGTGCGCTCAACGGTCGTGACGACCAGACGGGTCTGATCAGGACGACAGGTGCGTCTGGTCACTAGCAGAGTGTTGGGTTTCTGCTCCCAACGACTAGTTTCGACTTGGGGCTTATAAATAGACCCCCCAACCGGCCATTTGAATTGTGGAGAGCTGAGTAAACATATCAAGGGTGTTGCTACACCATTTTAGTGATCTCCACTTGCATAGTGCTTAGTGATATACTCGGTGATAAGCATAGGTGCTTTGCGAAGTGCTTAGGTTGATTAGACCACCGCTTATGCGCTTGCTCTAGGTGTAGGCCTAGTGTTTAGTGAGGTTTGCACACCTTTTATCTCTTGGTGCTTGCGCGCACCATTGTTGTACTCGGCGGGGCTTGTAGTCTTGCGAGATCGCACCAACCACGTTTGTGGTGTGGCCGCCACTGTGTACCGAAGGGAACAAGACCCGCGGCGGTTCGGCCGGAAGCTTCATAGTGAGGACGGCGGGGAGCGGTCTGGGAGAGGCTTGCCGAAGGCACACCGGAGACCCACTTGCACGTGGGGAAGGCCCGGGGCTATTCACGGAGTTACCCGACCGGGAGCTTGGCCCTTGCGAGGGATTCCTTGCGAGGGGCTCCAACGAGGACTAGGGGGAAGCTCAAGCGCTTCTCGATACCTCGGTAAAAATACCGGAGTCGTCGACGGGAGTTTGCATCTCTACCTCATCTTTACCTTCCGCATTTACATTGTTATCTAGGTTGTGTGCTTTACTTTCCTAGCTCAGTTGATAGGCTAGTGGATAGGTTTAGAACCTAGGTTGCAAGACTCTTTTGCGGTAGAGATAGTGACACATTAGTAAAACCGTAGTTGCACAGTTAGATAGATTACTTTCTTGCATAGGTTTTGCTAAGGTGGAATTAGAGGCCATAGTTTATAGTAGAGTTTTAAGTTGCCTAATTCACCCCCCTCTTAGGCGTCACAAATTCCTTCAGTAATGACTAAATTAATTATAAACAAGTTCAGTTCAATTTGTATTTGCAACTAACTTGATCGTGATAGACTGATAAGGTCATTCAATGAGGAGAGCTCATCGCTCAAAGGGTACCTCCTTCGGACTCGCACAAAAGGAGTCTGCTACTACCGAAGTTGCTCCTCGGCCTTGCCTGCCACCAAAGGAACATGCAGATGCAGCTCATGTTCCACCTCCAGGTGATCCCTTCAGCTCTCCCAACATCATTGGATGAACAATGTATATATAGTGCAAGTTTGGAGCGAATCATTCACTTCCAAACTCGAGTACTGACTCTACCTGTAACTTTAATTCTGATTTTATTAATAACTCAGCAGATTAATGATGCTTTGAGCATGAGTAAAGTGAGACGTTGACCCGGCGAGATGACCCCAGATAATGATGCGGTTCTAGATGCCTCACAAAGTTAATGTGTCTAAACCACTAATGATGCATGCATCATGCGTTAAACCCAAGTCCAGCTGCCATTTGCATATCCAGTTCCATGTTTGTTTTGTTTTATTTCCATTGTAGGGAGACAACTGCAGGGATGTTCTTCCAGATGCCTACCATTTCCAAAATTGGTGCATCGCAAGCTCTGTCTTTCTCTCTGGTCGCGAGACTCCATTTGCATGATTGAATACGCATGCACATCCAGCTAGTCAGTGATGTATTTGCTCTCTGATCCGTTATGATATTCCACTGCACTCTAGTTTATATTTGGTAGCACAAAAGATCTATACTTAGCATCATTTGCTTCACGGGTTGCATTCTGATCTTGAAGCGTGATATTATTAATACTCTCTCCATTCAAAATTATTAGATGTTTTGGCTTTTGTAGATATATAGTTTTTGCTATGTACTTGGATATACACTATGTCTAGATACGTGGTACAAGTAATTTGTCTAGGAAAGCCAAAATTTCCTGTTATTTGGAATGGAGGTAGTATATCATTAGGCTGTATTAGCTCATAACATATAGTGCTTTTTATTTGGCGATGATGAATCCTTTGCGACTGTTCATATATGTGATTAGTGGTACCAAAGGCTCTTGTATGGGCATTCTCATACACTAAATAGTAGATTGATACCCAAAGACAATAATGTGTCCACTGAAAAGCTCATAATTTCCTTTGATGCTTTGTACTGCAAGACAATAATCTGTGGCTTAATGCACAAAAAGTGCAATAGTGTGTTTATCAGCATTCATCTTCTCATTTCCCACGCACCATGTCATCCAAGTGCTTGACATATATACTATGTAGTTTCCCTATGACGACATCATCCTAGCTTTGCATCAGGAATGGTTAGTCTGTATAGTTACCAGAAACAACCACTACAGGAAGTAATAGAGTTGCTACAAGACTAGATGTTGTGAAGCATGATGCAGTGGATGGGACTAGGAGGCATCAAGAACCATATTCTCTCTTGAATCCGAGCAGGTACTTCAAATCCCATAGAAGAACTTGAGACTGGACCACGTCAGTAGAAAAATCAGAAGCTCTTTTCGTTCCTACTGATGGGCTCCTAGGAATCTTTTTCCACACAACAACACAAGCATAATGGTCCACGCTGGGTAATAGTTGACTGTGCTCTGTTGCTGGTGTTTTGTGGCCGGTGGGACACCATGCAGAGGATAAGCGGCAGCCTAGGAAAGTAAATGACTGGACACAACTTTTGGCATCGACAAGGCACAGTGCCGATATGTTGTCCATTTGTTTAGTGTTAAATTGTGTACATGATGCATGCAACATATAAACACATCATTCTGAACTGTGTCATTGTGAGTTGCATAGAACATGAAACTTCCATCAAGATGAATGGCACTGGCTAAGAGACTGCAGGTGGCAGAGTAACTAATTAATCATACTGAAAACAATATAATTACAACATGGAGCACCATGCTCCTATAGCATTGTTGACACAAAAGCTCAGAAAATAACATATGAAGACCTGAATGAATACCTCACGAAGCTGAAAAGTTCAGGTTGTAGCTGGCCAACTGAAATTAGAGCCAATACTACAGGAGTTCAAAATCACACAAGTAATTAACAAATACGTCATATTACAAAACTAGATATAGAGTTGTTTGGCGTTGACAACACTCGAGGGAGCAATCTATTAGCTAGTGATGAATAAACACTTGTCTTTTGTGATGAAGTTTTAGATGGAGCAATAGAAATTTGGCATTCGGATCAAGGTACTGTTATTGAGGAAACGATTTCATACTTCAACCAGCTTTCGACAAGGACGAAAGGCTGTGTTTGATGCAGTGAAAATATGGACAGGGAAAACTTCAAACTACAGGTGATTAAGGGTGTGTTTGGTTGGGCTGTGGCTGTGGGAAAAAGCTGCTGTGGGCTGTGAGCTGTGGGAAAGCTGCTGTGGGCTTTGAGCTGTAGAAAAGCTGAAAGCTGTTTGGTTAAACAAGTATAAAATATACCTTCTATCTTTATCTCTCTTGAAACAACTATGGAAGAGCTTTTTATTTCACCAATTTCGAAAAGCAGAAAGCCAAAAGCCAAAAGCAGGGTCAAACCAGCTTTCAAAACTATACTACGGAAAAGCACCTGCTTCTGAAAAAGCCGCCTGAAAAAGCAGCCCCTTTGGTTGGGCTTTTGGCTTTTGGGGCCAAAAGCCAAAGCCAAAAGCCCAACCAAACGGACCCTAACTGATCAACATTATTTAATGTTTGAAGTCATGGACATGGCTTAGGTAACCACTGGAGAGGACAATTTTCATTGTGGAGGACATTGTTATTTGGATTCTTATGCATTCACAACACTATTGCCAGAATGCTGTCGAATACAACCACACTGCCGAATGAAGGTGCTTTATTGTCAGTGTCATAGGTGTCCTTCCCAGACATGAATATAGTTCTTGAAGCACATAAATGATATAAACAACAGATATTGTGTAGTACAATTTACAGTAAATGTGGCATTGATGGAGAAGTGGGTGCTGACGCATATAACACCTCATATCAATGCAATAATCTCCCCACAATGATACATTGCTTTGTTTCTTGCTATATATGCATTCCTTGTTTGCACATATAACACCTCAACTCTAATAATATCATTGTTGAAAGTTTTGATGGAACCAATTCTGCATGTTGTGGCTTGTTGGGAATCGAAGGCAACAGGAGCTATGTCCACTCCTCTTTCAAAGGTGGCATGGAACCAAGACACAAGAGACTATGAGCCATTAGAGATTACCGTGTATCGTAGTTTATAGGATTTTGTTCATGAAGAGAAGGACGATGCAGCACAAATGAAACATAATGTTGTTTCAAAATGCACCATGCCAGAAATGATAGGCGCACATGTGGATGAGGGGAAATGCTGATTACTTCTTGGGCTTGTTTTCCTATTGTAGATGCAAGCAGGGTTCTAGGATTTGCGTAAAAATCCAGAGCACATAGAAATGAATAAAATTCAGAATCTTTTGGCAGGTATTTACTTGTGTTGACCAGCCAATGAAAACAAATTTCTATGAAACTGGGCCCAAATGGCAAGATATGGAAGTGGGCAATGTATTAAGTGAGACTGGGCCCAGCTTGCTATAATACACACTAGTATTTATTTCGATTTTTCTTGTCTTTTTTACTGACAACATGAGCCAGACAGATTTATGATGAGAAATTTTGTAGCATTTTGCGTCAGATTATCCATATAGCAAAGCACATTATTAGAAGCTATGGACATTAATACCAAAAGAGGCCCACGAGGTAGCCGTAGATATTGAATATGATCAAGCTGTGGGCATGTCTCACTAGGAATTTTTTTTTAATGTTAGCTGCAGAAAAATAATATTTTAATAATAGCACATGCCAAACTAATTTTTGAGGGAACTAGCCCTTTTAGTCGCGCCTAATGGCATGAGCCTAGCCATGTTAGCTTTTTTGCCCATTTTAACAATCATTTGCCGCAACTAAAAGGGCTAAGTTCTTAAAAATTTAGTTCATGACATGCTCTTTTAAAAAAAAATTGGTTTTTTGGCTAAATAAATAAATATTTGCCCATGAGCAGTTTCTAGAACAGAGCATTCACTACCATAGGCTACTTTTTCTGAGGGACAGAACTGTCACGGAAAGAACTAGGATGTCTTCTGTTACGGTTGACACAGGGATGACCAGTTAGTCTCACTGTCGGCAAATGTGCGTTTTCTGATGGATAACTTTCTTGGAACCGTCAGTGAAAAGGTCCCCCGACCGTTCTGAATGTACAGTCAGAAATCCATTCCTCTCGGTTGTTGTAGTGTCACGGAAATATTGAACTTTCCAGGTTGCCTTTCAACTGTGAGGAAACCTCATTGACTCCTGGGCATGCTCTCTTCAATAGTATCTTCTAGGAATTACTCCATCATGTATGCCTAGTGTGAAGGCTACTACACCATCGTGTGTGTATTTTTGAGCTATAATTAATTAGTGTCTCCTGCGTGTCATGTGTGAGAGAACACGGAGAAAGCTTGCATGGCTAGGAACATGAGAAGCACGAGGACCCGAGCAATTTTGGCACTCATCAGCCAGTGATGATCTGCAATGATCTGCATGGGTTCGACCGACTATTTCTGGAGGAACAAGTAGATGACGACATTACATGCAGTAGTTTCCTGCATCGGAATGCTGCAAGCAGATGTAGAGTAGTTGCTTGGGAGACCAAATTACTCGATCCTACAAAACCCATGACCTCGCACTGTCACTCTGTATTAACACCCCAAAAATTCGCGCCCAAAACCTATTGGAGCAGACTTGACTCTGGCATAGAGGGTGCTGTTCGGATATGCAAACTGTGAGATGGACAGACTCATCATGGGAATAGGTGGGATCTGGAACCCAATCGATGCATACATGTGGGTGTGTCATGATCCTCATTTCCAATTGCAGATCTCTTTATCTATCTCTCTAAGTTGCCCTGACTATACATGAACCTGACTGTTATCGATCATTCATCTCAAGAAATGGAGTAGATGGCCACAGGTTGCATCCATGATGTATGGTCTTGCGCTGAATGTTGGTATAAGCTGAGTGGACACCCTGAAGTGAAGTATTACAACATTATAATTAATAATCCATGCACTGTCCAGAAATCTCCTTTGTCTAGACTGCAATACCCAACTTGCCAATAAGTTCTGAAGCCATGTTGCCTATCTGCATAACATGTAATTCTGAATTATAAGAATGGATGGTTTGTCCCCAAAAAATCATGCAGATGATGACAGAGATGACGAACCAATTCTTCGAGAAAAAACTGTACATATCATACATGCATGGCTCAATGTGCTATAATTATGCTAAATGGACCATAAATTTGGTGCAATTTATACTACAGAAGAGGTCCTTATGGTACATCATCACAACCTTCTCAGCAAGAACATATATCATAATCAGTAACAATATTAATGCCATAAAATGATGCCACTAAACACTAATGGTTACATAGTTACCAGCTACTTACTAAACATAATGATAATGCCTTCATAACCGATTGGTGTAAAAGAACCCATACTGTCACTACTGAAAAAATTGTATAACTGGCTGGTAACCATTTTGTACTTGCATTTTACTGACAGCCTGTAACTCAACGCTGTGGAAATAAAGGTATTGCTCCATTGGGCTGGGTAATACATAACAACATGCATTTTCTAATTATAGTTTGTGAAAGATGATGGTCTCTTTGCTGGCCACAGAAAATATGTTGTTTTTGACCAAGGCCAGATCGATCAGTGGCATGACCTTGTCCAGAATCATTAATCGTTGCTGTTTCAAAACTTGCTTTCACTCCTGAATTTTAATCTGACAATGAGCAACCGGTAGTGTTGACATTAGGGTTTCACTGCTGGTTTTTCACCTGATAGTGATACCAATTTTCACGAAATAAAAGAAAAACATGCTTGCTTGCGCCGGCAGCTGCCACACTCGCCCGCTCCAGCGCTAGATCTGATGGGAGTGTTCGACAAATGATAGAGAGCACCAAGAAGGGGGACAGAGAGAGGATTGAGGAGAGAGAGAGAGAAGGCCGGAGTGAGAACACCACACCAAGATCAGAGGGAGGAGCGGTCGCCGGGCACATACTTTGTCCTTGCTGGCAACGCTGTGCCAGCAGCCTCCTGCTGTACCATGAAAGGGATACGGATGGGTGGAAGGAGGAGACGGAATCCTAGGAGGATGAAGAGAGAGAAGATACCGGTATAGAGAGAGATAGAGTGGGAGGATAAGGATACCGACATAAAGGGGAACATATATACTTAATTGTATTAAATAGAATATTTGGGTTTTGGATACAGGGATCACTATCGATTGGTAATACACTGGTGATGATACCTATAACCATTTGGTGTTTATTGCCAGTCGACAGTGATAATTACTCTATCACTGCTAGTTGATCTGAAATTCTGGTAGTGATAGGGTTGTTGCTTACGAACTGTTATTGGTGATACCTCTATCATTGCCGGTTTAAAATGGTCTGGTAGTGCTTGTCTTTTCTATATTAGTGATATAGGATAAGAATTAATAACCTCATGCTTCTATAAATTATGAAGCTTTAGTGTGAAGCCACAATATATAAACATGTGTGAAAATTTCTTGAGGCATGTTTTTTTTAATGTGTTATCAATTGATGAGACGAAGTCTTTTCCTTGTCTATTGTTGGATGTGTATGTGCCTTTTCGAGCACATTTAATTATAGAGAAATTTTACAGTGCTTGGGAATAATGAGGGCCCTTTATTTGCCAAGATCTAATGGTTAAGAATTAGGAGGAACTGGTTAGGAGGAACATAAGTTGTGGACCAGAACCTAAAATTTGTGGGCCAGCAATCAGGTTCAAATAAAATTCAAAGGGTACAACGGTACTTTCATACGTGAGGGATTAACAATCACTTCGGCAGCGGCCATCGACGATTCAGCCAGTGTTGGCGGACGTTTCGATGCCGGTGGCAATGCTCTAACTAACATGCCGGCTCCCGCTGCCCTGTCCCCCGCCCCGCTAACGCTTCCTCGTCCCTCTTCTCCTACAACCATGCCGACCCTGTCACTGCATCATTCTCCGCGCACGGCCCAGCGGCGGCGGCGGCGCCCTTTTTTGTCAACTGCTTCGTCTCCTACCTAGTCCGGGGCAAGCAACCTCGAGGAGGGGATGGGGGCGGTGGTCCGTGGAACAGGTTGGGTGCTTGGGTGTGGCCTTCAGACATAGGTGGAGCACGGGGAGGGCAGGTGCTCGGGACTCGGGTCCAGCGTGGGCGAGCAGCTTCTAGCTTGATGCCCTCGACTCCATCATCGTAAGATGTGGCTGATACAGAGCAAGGAGGGTGATGACAAGGTGGCTCCTCTGCCGCCTATGGCAGTGGCCGATGGCTAGCTTCATAGTATGGCGCTGGCGAGCCGTCGTCGACTCGTCGTGTTCCAAGAGCCAGGTCATTGCTGATAAATGTGCAAACTGTCGAGGCCGCTGTTATCCAGGTTGATTGAGTTCACTACACCAGAGAAGGACATCACTGGCGGTTCAAAACCCCCCTTCACTGGCGGATTTTGAACCGCCATAACCAACTCGGCAGTGATGAGCTAATCACATCACTGCCGGTTATGCCAAACCGGTAGTGATAGCTCGTGTATCACTGCGGTTCGTGTTACAAACCGGCAGTGATACTTGAGAAATCACTGCCGGTTTGTGTTACAAACCGGCAGTGATACTTGAGCCATCACTGCCGGTTGTTTTAACCAACCGGTTGTGTAGATTATATTATCACTGTCGGTTTTCTTTGAACCGGTAGTGATATACTTTTCACAATTTGCATTTTAATAATTGTTTTATTTTCATTTCGAGGGGAGGTGGTGGGGTGGGAGGTCGGGGAGGTGGAGGTGGCTGTGTACAAAAGACCCAAGTGGTCGAACCCTTCCCCTGACCCTGCGCAAGCAGGGAGCTACGTGCACTGGGGCTGCCCTTTTATTAAGGAAGCATCTTCAATGTTAGCAGGAGAAAATACTAATCACACATATTAACTGGTCCTGATACATTGGGGTAATAAATTATATTTGGTTGTGAACATATATTACAGAAGTAAAATACTTTTGCTGACATTTTCATTATCATTTTTTCTGAAGTACATGCAGTATATCAGAAACCAAATTGGTTGTCTTAAAACAGAGAGAAAAAACTCATAAGCACTGCCAATAGGCAAACCAAATTTGCACATGATTAGGACAGGAAGCAAACAGAACCTACATCCATTCCAGGAGGATGTTTTGCATACTGTATCGTCATGAACCCTTGCATACACCTGAAATCACAAAGTAAAAAAAAACTCATAAGCACTGGCAAACCAAACTGATCGGACCACAGGATAGTGATGCTCTCTGTTTTAAAGGCGTCGCCTAGGCGTCGCCTAGGCGACGCCTAGGCGTCCAGGCGTACCCAGCTCGCCTTGGGAAACAGTGGCGCCTTGTCGCCTAGGCGTCGCCTAGGCGCCGCCTAGGCGTCCAGGCGTACCAAGCACTCGCCTGGACGCCTAGCCGCCTTTAAAACATGGGTGATGCTAAATGTATATTTTGCAATGCACAAGAAAGCTACAAAGAACACAAATGACATGAAAAGCCAATAATTTTAGGTTGCTTCAAAAGTTACAGCGTGAGATGAATTGATCAGGACTGAAGATTCAAGCCTGAAGCCCCGTAGAAATAGCAAGGATTGAGATTAAAGTTCATAGGTAGAAAACAGCCATAGATGGAATTCAACAATGATAAGAACATACATTGTATAGTATCTCTACCTGTGATGACATCTCTAACAGTTGGAAATATAACAGAAGAAAATTTATTTCGATAGCACCACAGATCACATACAACTACACTAAACCACTAAGTAGCTTCTTTGGCCGAAATTCCCATAATGCACCTATGTCAATGGCATAATCTGAAACGCCCACAAGGAATGTACGCATATCCTAAGTTACTGACTTAAAAGCCCTGATTGTTCTTCGGATCAGGCTCAACTTGAGCATGTTTAGGGCCTAGGTTAAGTGGTTAATCAGATTCAGAGCAGTGCTAATTTTCGTCTGTCGTCCTCTCTGGCTTCAGTTTGTGGCAAAAATGCGGGAGCATTAAGGGGCTAGGGTTTCGGATTAGCACATCCAAGGAGGGGATTATGCAGATCCCAGTCAAATCAAAGTTTATCCCCAAAATTCCCGAAACCCTAGTTCACAAATTTTTGCAAACAAACGCTAAATCTCCACTGAGCTCGGTGGCACGGATAATTTTACCTTGGCCGGCGTCGTTGTTGCCTTCAGGTGTGCCGGTAGGCTGAACTGCTGCTACTGTCGCGGATCAGGACTCGGCAGCCCGCGTGCCGGGTCCGTCGCGCCAACGCCACGGATGAGGGATCCGCTTCGACGATGCATCAGTGTCCGCCGCGGATGAGGAAGTCGCGCCGCTGCCGAAACTGCATCAGGGGCCCGCCGTAGATGAGAAATCCTGGCGCCGCCGTCACCGCTTGAGGTGGCCGCCGCCGCCGCGAAGAGGCCCACGCGCAACGCCAGCAGCGCGAGGAGCGAGATCCGGGAGGGAGAGGGCCCGGAGGGGGAGACGCGGCGGTGGGGCGAGCGAAGGACGTGCCGCCGCTGTCCGCGCCGAGGAGAGAGATCCGGGAGGGAGAGGGCGTGGAGTAGGCGAGGCGGATGTGGAGCGAGCGTACGTAGGGAGGAGAGCCTGGTGCTGAGGACCGAGAGATAAGGCCGAGAGCCTTATTATCACCTGCCGGTTCCAGCCACGAAACCGGTAGTGAAGCTCATTATCACTGCCCGGTTCCAGCCACGAACCGGTAGTGAAGATTCACTGCCGATTCTAGCTACGAACCGGCAGTGATAATGAGCTTCACTGTCGGTTTGACCCCTACCCCTAATCATTTGAATGTCTATCAGAGTTTGAACCGGCAGGTGAAGATTTATCACTGCCGGCCCAATACAATCCGACAGTGATGGGCCGACAAGTGATGTTTGAATTTGTAGTAGTGGTTGCTTTAACACGCAAGAACAATAATCTAGGTTGGAACTTGTTCTGTTCAATTTACATGAGGTGCATGAGCCAACCTGCTCCTCCCTGGCGAAGCTGTTGGCGTACAGAGCATGCTGCTCCCAAGCCAGCCTCTGTTGCGCCTTGCCAGTTTCAACAAAAGATCTCATCAGTTTCAACAAAAGATCTTACTTTAATACATGGATATGACAGTTGAATTAAGCACGTGGATGGCATAAATTTTACATACTACATAACAGGCTCATATTTGGTTAATATATATGGGGCAAAATGCCGCTGATGTGCACCCATCAAACACTCCGTTCTTGCCGGATTTTTGCAGTCCTCTTCCTGTTACATTATCTGGAATCCTATTATAGCCTTGGGGTAGTGCTAGTGGCCAGACCTGAGCACACCAGATACTATATAGCATCATCACGAGGTAAAAGAAAGGCCACAGCAATATCAATACCAAATTATGGGCGTTGTATGGATGATCCAGCATGTTTGGGAATAGAAGGATGCAGGAATCAAACATCTTCGGCTCTCCGAAGCAATAGAATGAGGACCCATAGAGTTTCGATGAGTTCACAGTGAAGGTCGAGCTCTGGAAATAATCCCATCAAGACCTTGTCAGATAACTTCCTGCAGCCAGATGTTCAGGGCCACAGATGCACTATTGCAGTAGTGTAGCACCAAGTTGTGATGCTACAGCTGTGGAATAATCTGTTTATGAAGCGTGAATCAAATGTGACTTCACTGCTTCTCTTGGAAGGACACAATGACACAGCTTGCCCCGCGGTAGAACTTTGTTAGCTACACCTTAGACAAGGTTTGAATTAACAACGAGTGTATGTTTGGTGAAGTCTAGATTGAGAACTTTAGAACAGCAAAACTGTGGCATGAACCAAATGATTGCCTTGGAAATTGTGATAAAGTTGGCAATTTGAAATTGCATAACAAGACCAAGCCTGGCAAATTGTATAACCAGACCAAGCCACGTTTCATTCTTTTTTATGTTTATAGCATCACTAGAAATACTCTAAGGTTGTGATATGTGCACAGAACATACTCTCTAGAAGCGAATAGGAGTCATGGTGGTGGCAGTGGTAGATCTCCATACGTGATAGGTACTAGCGGCAAGTCTGGCAGTGGCAGCTTTCCAGCGGTGACGGAGAGTCATGGCAGTAGTGGCTCTTAACGCATGGTGAATATAAATGCTGATGCAGGGTTTTGCTGTGTTTTGGTGTTTGGATTGTTCAGCATTCTTATATTTGGCCACAATGACCGTGATGGTTGTGCTCTCTCATCCAGAGCTTTCGGATAGACACCGGCTTTGGCCATATAGCATTGTGTGTTCATGGACGCCCTTGGTAGTTGAGATACTGACCAAGATAGTGCATATTTGGTTACAGGTGCAAATGGCAGAACTGCTAGATGCAGGGGCTGACCTAGGTATCATAGTCACACCAAACACTAGAGCCGCTGCTCTGGGTGTCATGGTCAGCAAGCATATATAGCCCTCATATATACCATGATGATGTGAATGATGGATGAAAGAAACACCTCCACTCCTGAGCTCACAAGGTTGTCCATGCAACAGGGGCCGCTGAGCAATAGAAATAACCAGTGAAACAGTACCCTGAAATATTTCATGCTGCTACTGAGGAAACAAACCATCACAATACAGAAACATACAGGGCTTTTTAGATGTTTCAATAGAGATTGGTGCTTGTGTGCGAACAAATGCATCGCCCTTTGTATAGAGCACAATGATATATTGCAATGTTTCTTGCCATGTTGTATTTTTTGTCACCCGCGACTGTTCCTCATGTGAAACTCCATTTTAGCATTGATATCAGGTTACCTAAAGTCCAGACATGGAACATCTCACATACAAATAGAATCTGGATGTTGGAATGGGAGTGCAGGACCATGGGTCTTGGGGTTCCTGTCCTTGCCTCACGCGGTGCCTTTCATGGGAATCTCAGGCATCAAGAACTCTATGTTATTATGTTATATGTCCCCTTGTGTGTCTAAGGTTGCAGAAAACCAACTCTAGATATCATTACGAAATCTTCCAGCCCCTTGTGTATTACTCTCAGCACAAGAAGAACAGAGGCAAAGGGAGCTCACAGAACCTTCCTGAATAGTATTTGTGTTTACTGGAGAAGCAAGTAGGTGCCTTATTAATATATGTCCAGCCATCACCAGCATATGCATGGTTGTCCAGCCCAATCAGCAGCAAATAAGCGATGTAAACCATATCTGTACCACGAGAGGCAAATAAAAGACAAGTACACCCGTCAGAATAAAAATAGACCATATTCCTTCTGTAAAGCATACGAATACATATCGCCTTGTCTACTATTACCATATCATATCGTTACATGATTAAAGGTGCTATGTGTTCTTTGTCTGAACTACTATTTTAGCTTTAATTAATAGCTACGTGGCCAGGACTGTGACCACCTCACATAGTAATACTATAGCTGAATGATTGTAAGTGAACCATGCATGATGCTTCCTTAGTAATACACACTACTATAGAAATGATTTTTTCAGAGGCATCACCATTTTTTCAGAGACGGACTGCCTCTCGAAATCGACTTCTAAAGATGATTGGTGTTTCAAGCTGCCCTCTAGAAATACCATCTATTTCTGCTGGAAATAGTATTCGCTTCTACAATTTGGAAATATAGCCTGCCATTAAAAGTAGGTGTAGCACAAATAAATCATGACTTTTTCAACTCTAGTCAGATGAAGACAAACCTTATATTAACTTTATGGATCTCAAAAGGATCTACAACTTTGTAGTTCAAAGCTTTTCAATTTGAATCCTAGTACTTCAAAGTTTTTCAATTTGAAATCATGTTGGGGCCAAAAGAGTCAATAAAAGGTTCACTGAAAGTAACCCTATGGCGGAGTGCTAAGGGAGGTCACGCGAGGCTCACTGCCAGATTTTCACATTAGAGACGCGTCTAAACAAACGTTAGTGACGTAGAAAAAAGCGTCACTTATAAAAATGAGTCACTATGACCATTTATTAGTGGCGCTTTCAGCCAATACGCATCACTGTTGACCCATTGTTGGGGGACTAACTCCCCCTGGTGACGGAGGTAACGCAAAAGCGGGGTGTGCGCTCAAGACCGCGGTCGAGTTATGACGCCACTGCCGATGGAGCCTTCAGGCAATTCCTGGGCAGAGGTATCAGGCGGAGATACAGCAGGAGTTCCGCCCAGCTAACCCTGACTTGGATATCTTTGTTTGTGCCGCTGTGCAGGATGCGCGGGAGTGGAGCCCGAGCAGAGGCCATACCTCCGCCTTTGACGGGCGGAGGTTAGACCTGCGCTGTATGGGCGGAGGTTCCGGGAGCTGCTCGTCGCCCTAGAGTGCCACTCGCGGGAATGTGCAGGGCAAGGCCAATAGGCGGGCGGTGTTCGTGATCTGAGGTGGAGGTGAAACCTTCGCCGTCCAAGGGGGGAGGTTTGAACCATGCTCCTCCGGCATCAGCACTCAGACCCCCGGAAGCCTGATGGTCCGCAAGTGTCGGCCCACCGTGAAGCAGCCTTCATCACTGGAGAATGATCGGCTACCCTTGAGAGACTGGCCTAGAGAAGGGATCTACGAAGAATATGCCGCCGCCGTCATGGGGTAGGAATGTGATTGTGATTTGTGTCAGTCGGTGCCCTATAAATATGGGGTTGTAAATGCTCCAAGGAGAGAGAGGTGAATGCAGTAATGAAATCCCTAGCTTCCTTAGGTCCCACTTGTGTTTTCCCTAAGCCCACTCTTCCTCGGCCTCTGCCCGCACCCCGGCGGAGGTCCCATCCAATCACGCTAACCCCCCTGCTAGGAACAGTTTCCCAACACCCATCAACAGTGATTTGTTCAGCCAAGACGCGTCACTGAAGACCCTCAACAGTGATGCGTTCAGCCAATACACAGTCACTATTGACTATTCACTGTGACTCGTTCAGCCAAGGCACGTCACTGGTATGGATTCATCAGAGACGCCTTCTATCAAATGGCGTCACTAATGACAATTTATAAAAACAAAAACAAAATATCTACAGTGGCGCTATACAGGCTGTCTAGTACCCATTCTTTCTAGCTGCTGCAGCAGCTTTGGCTATAGATCTATCTCACATTACACATGTTTACTTAGACAAGGCGATACGTATTCGTATGCTTGCTCCAACAAATCAGCTGTGGAAAAACCACATTGCGAGGAAGATTTAGATTTCAGCCAACATTCTCTGTCAAAACCATGTAGTGCTAGTTCTATGAGTATGTTTGCAGTAACTAGTTTCAGTAGAGACACAAAAACAAAACTAACACCATCCTGGTTTTACGATAAAATGGGCTCCCATTAGTAAGGTTAGAAGATCTATGACAAGGCATATGAGAGAATTGAGCTACTTTTCTGCTCTGTAAGATGTCCAGATCATTGTCCTAACAAAAGCAACTACTAAAAAAGTGAACTAGCTCAGGCCAAAAATACCCTAAATAAAACTCACTCAAGCACGACCTAGTTTCAGGCAACTGTCACCAGTTTTTAAGGCAAGCAATAGATGTTGGAACTAGGTAACTAATATTAGCACACTTTTATAAAGCTGAAATAGAAATTTGGGGTTTATTTTTTTTCCTATAACACAGACACACATGCTAGTGCTAATTTGCAGACTGACCCTCTAGGTTGTCCAAAGAGTGATTAATTATGTAGTGTTTCTATCATGTAGGAGCGCTAATTTCAGATTGTAGGCTTTGAAAGATTGTTGATCATATAAAAAATTACAAGCATATTAATGGTAATCACCAGTTAAATGTTTCTTCTATCCTCTTGCCACTTCGATCATCTCTACTACCTAACTCCTACAAAAACAACTGCACAAAAAGCAGACAAAGGCCATGTGGGAAAAGCATTACATATTCTTGTATGATGATGCATCTAATCACACCACCATCCAACAAAAGCTAGCACATAGCAGTCAATTGCAAAACAACAGTCATCTTGCATTGACATTTCATCAAACACCTAGACTACACGCAGTGGCAGCACAGAGCAGCAGCATAGAGCAGCAAACAGAGAGCAGATTTTCCAGTGCTCGAAACCCAGATGCAGGCATGAGTGGCCCCATGAACTAGTGGTGTGTAGCAGTAGCAGCATGCCAGCATGGGGATTGGGGGAGATAGGGAGGACAACCTCACCTGGATTCTCCATGTATGTCAATGCAAGACGGCGCCGACGAGGTAGATGTACTCGAGGATGAGCTGGATCCAGTCTCCCTACTACAAGAGGCCGTGGATCTGGCCTCACTCACACAAGCGGCCATGGATTTGGCGCACGAGCAGGGCCCCTAATGGCCGCTCAATCCCATGACTTGGCGGAGGGTGAAGATGGGCGACGGACGGGACTAGGCGGGGTGGTGGCGACGGATGAGCCTTGATGCTGCCTGCGGGAAGCCAGGAACCCCAGACCTTATGAATCCAGTGCCGACACAGAGCTACAGCGACTAGGGCATCGGCATCGGCATTGGCATCGGCATCGGCGAGTGGCATTGGCATCGGCGGAGCGCACCAGTGGGGACTAGGGCGGACAGCCAAGGTTGAGGGTGGGAGCGTGCAGCACGAGTGCGGGATCCGGTGACGGAGGGGGTTGGGGAGACTGAGGTGAGATGCGGAGAAGGGAGAGGGGGGGAGACTAGAGGAGCGCTCAGGACGGTGGAGTGGACGTGGAAGTGAGGGGATGGGTTGGACCGGTTGCGGACTTGAGTCTGAACTTTACCCGTCTTCCTAAATTTTTTGGGTCGGATGGCTCAGGTTAACGACATGTTATTTTGGGACGCGTCGCTGACCACACCCTTTGTTATTAGTGATGCCTCTAGTTGGAACGAGTCTCTGCTAACTCGTTATTAGTGACGCGTTTTGGTTACTGGCCATGGGCAACAGATGACCACTGACGCGTGCCATTGACCCGCGTCACTAATCTTAAACTAGTGACATGTTTTAATCCCAAGTCACTGATTAAGGTGTCTCCTTTGTGTTGTTTTGGCATAGTGGCTTGTGCTATGGATATCAAATCTAGTGTGGTGGAAGTGCACATACTATGTGCTAGCTAGAAACATGTGAGTTTTTAATCGTTTTTGCTACTTTTTGCCACAATTTCTTGAAGATGATTCAAGAGGGTAGGACACCTTGTGGACTACCTCTAGAAATCAATTTATAGTAGGTATTGGATAGCTGTGTCAAGAAATAGATTTTCACTACCTCCGCAAATCTTTTCTACAGTAGTGAGAAAGGGTAGGAAAGTATTGTAACACCCCTGCCTATTAGTAGCCTATGGTAGTTGTGAAGTTGGCCGATGTGGCCCAAGTGGCTCATGTGTGGTTGCTTGTGGTGGGTTTAGTACCACCTTGGAAGTTTAGGTGGGTGAAGGGCCAGCTTATAATCCTTGTCATTCCAAACGTAGCATCCTCCGAGTTAACCCTTTTACATAAAGCGAGGATGAAAGTGTAGGAGATGTGATACTGCGTATGCAGGCCCAGTTCCACAGTGTGGAGCTGGGCCATATAAGCAAATTTTGGACGCAGAGTGTTAGAGATGGTATATTCGGAGCATCAACCCTTGCTGCATGTGCCCGTGGAGGGGTGTACCAAGGGGTGGTCCTAGACATCTGCCACGTATATGTGTTGGCACATTCTATGGTCTTGGTGGACGTTCAAGATATCATATTGTGTCTAACCAAATTAAACATACATAGGGATCCCTAGAATCTGTGTCCATTAAATTTAAGTTGATCAAAATTTATCGGACATTTGTAGATATCAACACGGTTAATTTAATTATATAACTGCTGGTGATGACTATTTTTCACGAGGCACGCATGTGCCATTGTACTGTATGTGAGTTCACAGACACACTCGATCAAAATATCATCACCTTCACAAATATGTATGTCTGACCATCAGGGAATGGCTTTCCATTTCATACAAGAATAGTATATGATGTGGTTTGAGTATATAAATGATGTATGCCATATTGTGTACAACAAGATACGATATGTGGGGTAATATTGGATCATGTGCAGAAGTACTTATATTAATATCCCATATGTAAATTAACCAGTGTGATTTGTCTCTTTTGTCCCTTGCCAATAACACTTGGTTCTAAATACCATCCACGGTTGTTACTTATACATTATTCGAGTGACCTTCCATTTTTACGTTGATATATAGCAAGCTTGGTCAGAACACCTCACAACCTAATACCACAGCAGATGAGAACTGAGATGGAAAAACAGAATCATTCATAATTCACTGCAATGGGAATTGAAGCCAACAGGAACTAATTCTTCTCTTTCTGTGAACTCCAACTGTGATTCTGTGACTCCATCCTGCTCCATCCATATCACACCATACTTTGAACTCCAACTGTGATTCTGTGACTCCATTATCATCGATTTTGTCGACAACACCATTAGTATCTTTTGTTACTCCCTTCTGGAAGCTTCCACTAACCTACGATTAGCAAAGACTATGCTTAGAATGCATACCTAGCAATAACCTTGTCTAAAAAAAGACTATGGGCTACACATATATTTATGTAATGCATTTAAGTAATATAGTAGGAACAGACTAGCAGAATGGTTATGTAAACCTTTCACTAGTACAAAAATGATTTTTCTTAGCAGTCAAAAATGATCTTCAGGGTTGGCTTAAAAAGGCGCTACTCTGTCATCAATTGTAAAAAGAAATGATTTTTATAATGGATTCTTTGTTCACAACAATTTTTAACACGCTATTGTATTTGCTCTGCATATATAAATATTCTACCATTATTCACAGCAATCATGTGCCAAATTAATTTCTTCAAAGGTCAGAAATGTCTTTGTTAAATGATTGTTGTGAAAGAGATTTAACAAAATGAACTAGACAAACACGCTATTGTTGTTAAATTATAGATATTTAATCAACTTTTGTGAAATTAAAATGACAGACTAGTATTCGCTGCTACCTTGTGAGGAGTTAACACAATGAACTAGGCTTTAGTGGTTGGATGTTCAGCATTAATGTGTTTAAAGCAATACTAGTCTGTTATGTCCATACAAAACCTCTTTCATGATACCGTGGAGTTGGATCAATGATAGAAATGCATTTGATTCTGCATACAGAAAGTAACAGAGGTACGGTACGGCAGTTCTGTACTCACAAACTGTGATCTTGTGCCTGTTTTTAGTGTGCGCCATTTAAATTCCGCAGATGCTGTAAGCATCTGAAGAACCATCGAGATGACGCTGTCCATGCACCAATCCTTGCAAAAGAACCAATTAATAATGTAATCCACATTGGCCCCATCACTGCAGCCACATGATCACAGTGAATATCTATGTGTTCCACTGCAGTTTACTCTTGATGAATTAAGATGATCAATCATATCCAGGACGGTAGCCCGCAGAAATTCAAGTCAAGAGGATATGTGATTCCTGTTGCTTTCTATTCCCAGACCTAATAAAATGCATGCATCCTTTGATGCCAACCTGATAGTTTGATGCCAACTTTGCTCTCCATTTCAACGGACTGATTTTGAAATGGTGCCAAGAAGATAGCAGGACAAACTGCTGACTACGTAAGGGGTTGATTTATATATGGGTGGCACAGCTGCAGCTATTAGCTCATTAAATAGTCCAACCAAAGCTAGGTGAGATTTTCCTGTAACAATAGAAATATAAAGCCATGTAGTTGGTTTCAATGAAGGCTCGAGCTTGCGTAAGTGGTAGTTGCAGCAAGGTACAAATATTGAGGAAGTGATTTCTTATTTCAACTAGCATTTCACAATGTACAAAGTTGATTTTTAGTCCTGCCAAAGCATGTATTAGGAAAAAACCTTTGTACAATTTATTAATTGTTCGAAATTAACGTTTGAAGATATCGATATGGCTTGAACAACTAATGGCAACCAAGGTTTTTTTTATCGGCCGAAATTCACGGAAATTTCCGAAATTTCCTTTCTATCCACAGGGTCCGATAAAATTTGACATCGGCTAAATTTTTCCCTTCTTTCCTGCTTCCACACAGACAACCCAAATTCAGCCGTGCGACAATCCCACACTATAATGTTTTATTCTTGTTTTTATCTGTGAACAAGTGATGTTTAATAGCTTAGGAATGTTTCAAGTCAAATTCTACGGAATTTTTTCAAAACAATTTGAATTTTGTCCGATATTTCCGATATATCTTGTTTATCCTATTTATCCATGACCTCCGATAAATTTTTATTTCCGATAATGAAAACCTTGATGGCAACAACAATTTTTATGAGGCACCACACATGCCTATTGTTATTTAAATTTAGATGCATTCACAACACTATTGCCTGAAATTAACGTTTGAAGATATCGATATGGCTTGAACAACTAATGGCAACACCAATTTTTATGAGGCACCACACATGCCTATTGTTATTTAAATTCAGATGCATTCACAACACTATTGCCTGAATGCTGTCCAATACTACCATACTGGAGAAAATAATTGTGCTTTATTGTCAGCAGAGCTTGGGTGTCCTTCCAAAACAAGCATATAGTTCCTGAAGCACATAAATTATATAAACACAGTATAAAGTGTAGTAAAATATACAGTAATGTGTGGCATTAATGAAGAGGTAGGTGCATCATATACATATCATCGATGCAACCTCTCCTTAATGATATATCGCCTTGTCTCTTTCTATATATATGTTCCTCATGTGCACATATATAGAACACCTCACCTCTAACAATATCACTGCTTCCGTTAAACAAAAACCATTATCACTGGTGAAAGTTGGAACAGAGCCAATCCTTCATGTTAGCTGAAGCGTGCTGGGAATCGAAGGAAACAGGAATTATGTCCTCTCCTCTATCCAAGTTTGATCATGTGGGACACTAATGTCATGTCATATTTTGTTCATCTACTCCTCTTGTATCGTGCTTTTATTCCTTATATTGTATTTCCATTTTTTCCATTTATAGGTGTTCATCCCTTCTCACATCGATCCCCAATGGAATGTAGTATGGTAAATTCCATGTGATAAGTTCTATAAGATGTTAAATGAAATGCCTAGGACTCCTGGCAACACATATGTGTTTCAAGAGAAGGGCAGAAGATATTCATGTCTGGATTATATTTATTTCATCTACATAGAAATATAAACTGGTTGGAACATTATAGAAATGGTAGTACAAATTGAACTGTGTAACTAGCCGTTTCCAATGCAATGCTATGTTTAAATTTCAAAGCTAGCTAGAAGTTCACCATGAGAGGTCCCCTCCCATCTATTTTGTTACTCTGATTGCTTGTCCGGCAAAAAAAGAAGTCAGTTGCAACCAGTCAGAGTCATCATTTTGATTCAAAAAAATCAGTTCGAATGAGTTATAATTGACATACGCTTGAAAAAAAAATCAGTTGCTACAAGTCAGTTGAGATGGTTCTTCAAAATTTTGTTTCCAACTAGCTATAGTTGACATGTGATTAAAAAAGTCAGTTGCAACTTGGAGTCGTCAATTTTCATTCAAAAATCAGTTTCAACTACATATAATCGACATACGCTTGAAAAAAGTCTGTTGCAACCAGTTGGAGTTGACATGGTTCTTTAAACTCTCAGTTCCGACTAGTTACAACCTACATATATTGGAATAAATTCAGATGCATCAAGTAGTTGACATGATTCTCTAAAATCTTTGTTCTAACTACCCACTGGCGCGCACAGCGCTAAGAAAATTGAACTACCATGTGGAGCAGGTTGAGGAGAAGTTGACTGGCTGGGCTACATGGACCCCATTTGTTGGACAAGGTAGGGTGTGGACTCATTTTACCCAATAAGTATATATGTACTTTGCACAACAAGAGGAGCCACAGCAGATCCCACATAATAATGTTATTTAATAATACACCGTGGTTTTGGATGATTATTTGTACGTAGACTTGTTGTCACAGGCCAGCTTTGGATGGCAGAACAACAAGGCAAGGTGGAGGAGCATGCACATACTGGTTGGATGGTGGCCACAATTCATCTATGTAGCAATGGGAGGTGGTAGTGAGGAGGCGCCATGGGGAACAGATCCGAAAACTACAAACATGGTATTTTTAGGGCACTGCATGAAGTATCAATTTGGCCTCAATATGACTGTTGTTGAGATTATTAGTTAGTTTAGCTTTGGGCATTCAAACACTAAAAATCATTTCTGTACTAGTGCAGTTGATTCTGGTCACCGTAATTGTAATTGGTATGCATATGACATCTGAAGAAAATAATGTGTCCATTGAAAAGCTCATAATTTCTTTTGACCTTTTTGTAGTACAAGATACAATAATGCCTCCGAAATGCTTGACATATATACTATGTAGTTTCCCCATAGTGATATCCACCTAGCTTTGTGTTAGGTATCCTTAGTCTATATAGTTACCAGAAACAACCACACCATGTGAAGTAATCTAGTGGCTAGAAGAGTAGATGTTGTGAAGCATGATGCAGTGGATGGGATTAGGAGGCATCAAGAATCATATTCCCTCTCGAATCTCATAAATGGCGAAACCAGAACAAAAATGATAATCATAATTCGAATTACCTGGCAGAGCTTGACGCTGGACAACGCAAAAGTTGAAGAATCAGAGGCTCTTTTCGTTCATACTGATTGGCTCATAGGAATACATTTCTTCAGACCAACACCGGCATAATGGGCCAGGCGGGTAAGAGTTGGTTGCGTTCTGTTGCTGGTGTTGTGACCAGTATGACCATACATAGGATACGCGATAGCCCATGATAGTAAAGAATTGGGCATTATTACGATTGGCTCCGACATGGCACGGTACTGTTGTGTCGACTATTTGTTCAAAGAATGTTTGTGTCTCCCAGAATACTTGACGAACTTCAGTGACAGTTAACCCATTTAAAGAGACGGGCCAAAAACCATCGCCTCTGTAAATAAGGCCTATTTAACATTCATCGCTCAGTGCAGCAATGCAAGACTGTCTTCAAGCAAGAAGTTGCTTCACTTATCCTAGAACCAAAAGCAAAGTTTCATCAGCATATTGATCAATGGCTAGAAGCTTATGTATAATCTTTTTTGTTTTCTTTGTGGCCTTTTGTTGTTTTTTGAACTTGGTATTTTCCTTATTTTATTTACTGATAAATTTCCAGTAGGGGGCTAAAGACCGATTTACATAGGCACTCACATTAAAAATCCGGGCCCACTAGGCCAACTGTAATAGGCCAGGCCCTTCAATTTTGGTCATGCCCCGCTGCTCTTTCTAGCGCCACCTCTGCCTCCTGTCCACCATATCTGCACATAGCCCAGACAGCCGCCGCCCTGGCTCACCGCCATGCCTCATCTCCTCTACCATAGTTGTACAGCTGGCATCCCACTGCCTGCTCTAGAGACAAGCAGCTGCAACGTTGATGACACAGGATCCGACGGCCATGGACGCGCGGAGCCACCACAACTTGGTGGAGCTGCAATGGTTTGAGACCGGGCAGCAAGGGCCCAATCTGTTGAGAAGTAAGCCAGCTTCACCATGTCCTTCATTGTTGTCAACCTCGACACCATGTGGTGTGGCCACCATGACCTTGACGCATCTAAAGATATGATTCGTTGTGGCCAGCTCGCTCAGCCAGCGCGTCCACGTCGCTGTTATTTCGTGGCCGTTCGATCGGTCGCGCGGACGGTCCAGATCGGGCGAGCCGCGGTCGTTTTACGAAAAACCCCTTTCAGTTTTCGGAAATCAACCCGCGGTCCAGACGTCCTCTCAGAATTTTTTTCAAAAAACGCCTCATGTTATTTCCAAATCGACGCGCAGTCCAGAACGGATGCGCACTGGTTTGTTTGCAAAAAAGACCTCCACTTTATCGAAATTCAACCCGCGCTCCATAGACACTCTCATCATTTTTTGCGAAAACAACCTCTAATTTTTCTCAAATCAAAAAACAGTCCACCTTTGATTATTTCTTTTCTTTTCTCCAAAAAAAATATGTGGGGCCCGTGCACCGCGCGCATGGGCGCGCCTGAAGGACTAGTATCATAGATGGAGCATGGTGGCTGCGAACTCGTCCTCTCTCTCATCCTCTCAGATCTGGTCAGATCCAAGCGAACACATCTCATCCTCTCTTTGTGGAGCGGCGATGGTGTGGCTTGGCGATGGTGGCTGGCCTGGGAGCAGGATCGATGACGGTGACATACTTGGAAGAAGGCTTGGCAGTGACGACCTGGCTTGGAGCGGGTTTAGGAACGCCGACACGGATGTGAGCAGTCTCAGCAACAGCGGCACGCCTGTGAGCAGGCTCGACAATGGTTGTGGGCCAAGGAGCCGTCCCAGTAGTGGGCTCGAGAACGGGCTCGGTGGTGCGCTTGGCTCTTTTAGTTTTTTTAAACATTTACAGATATGGGGATTATAAGCATCTCTGGAAAAGCAGATTAACAGTGACCACAGTCCCGAGGCAGGAGTCTGCTGGTCTCTGGAAATATTTTTTACTGCCTCTTAAAGGATTATTGCATTAGAGACTGTCACTCGAGAGGAATCACTCATTTGTTTTGATTATTTTGTAGGTGGATAATTGCAACTAGGCCATCCCGGCAAGGTACTGTTATTGAGAAAGCGGTTTCATATATCGACCAGTTTAATTTTGACGACATGGAAAGCCCATATTTTATCCAGCCACAGCATGAATAGGGAAAACATGTAACACCCTAGGTGTTACTTCACACATTTGCATGTGCACAGCATAGCATGAGCATGTGCATTTCTCACTCATTCATAATCATGAGTAAACTACATGAAACATACTCATGCAACATGTGAAAACATGCACTTAAAGACTAATGTAACATTGCCATGCAACATGATGTTTCATATAGTGTTACTTGATGTTTCATTATGCTATGGCTTGACTTTTGTGTTACAAGTATGCAAATGTGTGCCAACTGCCTTAACAACATTTCATTCATGCTTAGGGCACTAAATGAAACAAAGTTTGTATTGGTAGTTTTGTCAAATTCTAATTCAAATGCAGTTTAACCAATGTTTGACCCTCTAGAGTGTTTTTGTTTGACCTGCTTTTAATGTTGACTTAGGGACTTTGCATGTAGGTGTCGCCTTAACAAAAGTTGTAGACAATTTTATAAGAACAAATGTTATTTTGTGCAGAGCATGTTCAAAAAGGGCCCACAAGGCAGTCTTAGGGGCTGATTTCTTCACTTAGAAATTTTCAAGTCTGAAGTTTGTGTTTTCGTTTTCTTGTGCCCTTGTTTACGAGCTAGTATTTCCTAATCTAGGCCGATCTAGCTCAAATGCTTAGAATCAAAGTTATAGTTCTCATGTAGGGCTACAACTTTCTTATTTACTATTTTCATTAATTTGTCACGGATTAGGAGTAATAATGTCGCGAAGTTGCGCTGTAAGTCCTCCTCGCCGATGACTGAATTGGTGTGACCGATTTCAAATCGGTCGGCCGTGGCTGATCGCGGACAGGGCAGGGCCGCACGCGTGGCTGCCATGTTCCAGCTTTGCCCCCACTTGCGTGCGCACTGGCGAGCTCATCCTGGCACCCCGCTGTTGCTGCTCCCCACTCCCTCACTTCCTTCTCTCGCTCCCGTCGCAGCAGCGCCGCTCCTGCCATCGCCGCCATGCTTTTCCCGGCCACGCAGCGCCGCCACCGTAGACACATTGCCGAATCCACCGTGCCAGCAGCTTCGCCTCGCTCTGCTCTGCAACCTCCACCCAGTAGCGCCACCGTTCAAGCTTAGGTAAGGCGCGAACGCGCGTTTCCGTGGCCGTCGCCATGGCCGAAGCGCCGCCGAGCTCAGGCACGACGCGGCCAGCCTTCCCCGGAACCCTTCTGCCCTTCCGCTTCTGTGTTTTAGCTTCGCCTTATAACCTAGTAGCTCGTACCGGAACCATGTTGACAGTACCGCAGCAGGGTCACCGGAAGAACACCGCGCACCGCCACGCCATGGCCGCCGTCGTGGCATGCACACAGCCAAGCTTACCGGCCACCCGTGCTTAGCCCTAGGTGGCCTCGTTAGCTCCGCCTCGGTCCCAGGTAGGCGTAGCACGCCTTGGTTGGGCTAGTCACGCATGGAGCTGTCCGGCGTACCGCCGAGCACCTCCGTCGTTCCGCCATCACCACCCACGAACCATCCCCGGTGAACCCTAGGTCACTTTAGGCACACCACCCGACGCGGATCAACGAGAGGAGTGCAGTGGTGCACTTCTCCTCGCCGGATTTCTCACCGGCGGCGAGCTAGTGCCGCCTGACTGTCGCCTCTGCTCCTATGCGGCTGACATGTGGGGCCGGCTGACGCCTGGGTCCCGCGTGTCAGCGTCTGTAATTAGGGTTTTTCTTTTGTTCTTTTCAAGAAATGCTTTGTGAACTTTGGAAAATCATATAAATTCGTATAAAAATCAGAAAAATGCAAATGAGGACTTTATGGAATCCTTGAGAATATATCTATGCAATGGAGTCAAAATATGATAGGTGTTAACAGAAAGTTTTTGCTGTTTTTATTTATCTGTGGAAATTAGAGATAAATTCATATCTAGAGTTACTGTGCTCCAAATGATGTGAAATTTTATGGTAGGCTGTTGATGGCATGTGTGTACTGTGATAAAAATTTCAGGGTCTTTGGGTACAGTATGCTTGAGTTATTGATTAAACTTGCTTTCACATGTTTATTGCAATATCATTTTGTGTTTTCTATAGAGGTTGCTATGCTTGTTCAATTGGCATGAAATTTTTACAGTATACTATTGGAAAAATGTATGAGCTACTGTAATTTTTGTAGAATTTACTATGCACTTTTGATGTATGTTCATGATTTGACCTAATTCTCTAAATAAATTAATAAAGGCATGTAAATAATTTATTTAGAGTTGGCCACTATGTTTTCTAATGTTCATTTTATGTATATGAACTGTTGGTAACCTTGGTTTTGCCCAGAATACAATCTCTAATATAAGTGACATATTAGTTGTCTTGGAATTATTGATTCTGGAGCAGTTTTGGAAATTAAGCAATTGAGTAATGCTAATGAAGTTTGCTGAGAATCCTTATATTAACAAAGTTGTAGATAACTTGCTTATCTTACTGGTGTTAAAATTTCATGGTCATAGGCTTTTTGGTTTGAGAGTTACAGCTGTGTAAAGTGTGCAGTTGGGAATGTCTGCTCTCTGGAATTCCAGAGCAGCCTGGGAAGATGGCTCTGTTTGGGCTAGCTAATATTTGAATTAGCCGAAATCATCTATAATAAAGTTGTAGATAATTTGTTAAGCTTTCCGGAAAGTCCTAGTTTATGTCAGTTGGATTTATAAAACTACAGTTATGGTGTCAGAAAGTGGCTGCTGTCTAGCAGTCCAGCAAATGCTTGTTTTGCAATATACTTGTTTGGTGCATGTGATGCTTGTTAAAATGATTAGGCTAATTAAGATAATTTGCTAGCTGCAGGTGTTAGGCCTCTCACAAGTGATGAACTTTTGTATCTTAGATTGTTAAAATGTGGTAAGTGTATGTCTATTTTTCTAGAGAGGAGATATGCACCTACTCAGTAAACGAAAGTAACTTGGTTAAGTCAAAATGAATGTTTGGATCATCATGTTTAACATAAGCATCTCATCATGATATTTCATATCATATGCATTCCCGGTATTCATTCATGTATGCATACATACAGGATCACCGGAGGAGGTAACTCTGCTCGAAGTCGAAGCAGTGGAAGGAGAGGTGCCCCAGGAAGTGCAGCAGGAGGAGCCCGAAGGAGAAGGACCCGCAGCAGATCTTCCGGAGTGCCCGGACCACCATCCCAGTACCTTCTCAAAGGCAAGCCCCGGAGCATTATAAGTCTCCTATGTCTTTGCAAAACGTTAACTTGAATCCTTTATGATGAATGCATTAAGTGATAGGATTTGGATGAAACCGTTGCTGCATATATATTTCCTTGTCCACCATGATATGTTCCTAACTCTGTTAGGTCCAGGATCAAAAGTAATGCTTAGCCATGCTTAGACCGGTAAAAGTTGGGTGATTTCCTGTCACCTGCGAGCTATAGGGGCTACCTGATAATAGTTGGCTATATTTGCTAACGTGGAAAATAACCATGAGTTGTTGAATAATTGGAGCCCGGGCGGGATGTGTTGTTGATCTCCCGTCTGTGTCGTTTCTAAGGACTAAGACCTTTGTAGGACATCAGTTGAGATTGAGCGCATGCCTCACACTTAGCTGCAAGGATAAGTCGTTCCGACCGTGAAGCCTTGTAGTTCTATTCGAGCCGGGAATCTATTATGGTGTCGCGCATACTAGAGGAAGGAAGGCGTGCAGGGACACGGTCTGACCAAGGGCAGGCACGGCCCAATGCATCCTGGCAGCCGATTGGCCCCTGAGTATGTGGTTCAGATCAGACCCGCGAGTGAACTTGCATAGTACCAGCGGTGACCAATGGCTGCCCTTGCAAAGCATGCCAATTTGTGTGGGGAAATTTCACCAACTGGTTAGGAATCGATTCGAATCGCCATCTCTCTTTGATAGTGAGAAACTGGACTGGTCGCCTGCACTGTAGTAATGTGACTATGGAACTTGATGATGGTTATAATGATGGAAATCCTAATATGATATGGTTACTATTGATTGCTTAATCATACTCAAGTGATTGCTCTAGTTTAGGTGCTAACTTAGAGATGCCTAAATGAATAGGTTTAACTTGATGTTAAAGATTTAATATGCAAGTTCTATACTAAAGCTCTTATGCAAAATGTTGGTCAACTAGCCCTACCAATAAAGCCATGCATGATCCTTGAGAGTCACTTATTTCTAGTTTATGACGGGTAAGTCTAGCTGAGTACATTCTCGTACTAAGGGTTTATACCCTCTTGTTGCAGATGGCAATATGTTTGTGGGCTACTGCAAGAACTGCTTCTATCCCACTGTGGATGAAGAGTAGGACCGTGGGCATGCTCTTTCCATAGACCTTACCTATGATACTTTTGTTGGATTGATCATGAACTGGCACCGTACTTGAACTCAATGGGTGTGTGATGTTTCAAAATATTTGCTTCCGCTACTTTATTCCGAACTGGGTATTGTAAGAACTCTATGTTGAACTCTGATGTATTCAAACTACGTGCGAACTTTATGTAACATGTTATGTGTGTATGCTGAAACATGTACGATCTTGGCTGTATGTTGTTGAAAGTTTAAAATCCCTCGTAATTTCATGGACTACCGGGTTTATATGGGCTCAAGTGCGACAAATCAACTGTCTCGGCAGCGCTTTTAGTACTTGTGCTCTTATAAATTGGACGGTTCTATTACAGCTGGTACCAGAGCAAGGTTCAGTATATCACTGTTCATATGTATATTTAAAACAAAAAAAAATTGTTTATAAAACACTTTGCTTACTGATAGATATATATATAGGTGTTTTAAACTACGGAGTTTGAAATTAAGAGTGTGCCAGTGGTCATATCCTTTATGCCTAAATAAGGATTCTTAGGTGGCTAGTTAAGTACTAACTTGGGGGTTCTTGCATTTATATTTCTATTTTGTTGCTCATACAGCGTGCTATTGTATGGATGCCATTCACTTGAATGGTAATGTATGGATCATTTTGCCTCTATGCCCCGGTAAGTGTGAGTTCGTGAGTGTATGATTGGACAACCACTGGCCTAGGGGAGAGTTAACTTTAGTTACTGGAATATTTACATGTTACACACATGTTCATTTGTAGGTACTTAATTTTGGGTATATTGTGCGGGTAGCTTTGGTGCTACATGTGTGTGTATGGGTATGCACACATGGAAACACTTAGAATTTAATGTCTGTTGATGCATACATATTTACTGTGGGGTTTGGGCTCAAATGTGATCTTCTGCAGGTACACTAACAGTGCAAACGTGTAGCCCGACTAGTTCCAAGTATATATGAGAGAACACATGTTTGCCACCGTTTACACGCTAGAATGATGAATTTTCATAAGTTTGGGAGGACGTACGGAATATGCATGCATCATGTTTATATGTTCATTTCATTATGCATTCTTTCTCCCCTTATAAATTGCTTATCCCCTTCATAAAAATCTTAATGAAATAACTATTCTCACAGAAAAATTCAAATCTGGGTACAGATGGCAGCACCGAGAGTACCTAAGGAGAACGATACTTTCCTGGAGATCTTGGCACTCCAACCCTGCTCTGGTGGGTGTTGGAGCAAGCGGGGTATACGGAGCAACCTCGCAATGTGTGGACTCGGGAGTACATCGGGCATTCGAGTTGGTTCCGTGTGCGGCTAGTTATTCCTGCTTGCACCCAGGCACTATTTTGGCAGGCATGGAGAGCTAAGGCAGAGGCTAGAAATCCTTGGGAAGCAGCACAAGTGGTAGCTTTGGACGTGCTGAGTCAGATTCGCCAGACCCATGGTGATGCTCTTGCTAACAGTGTAGCAGGAACGATCCCTCCAGAAGATCCAAGGAGTGTAGTGTGGATGCATCCCAATGGCAACCCTTTGATAAGAGATTGGATGGAGAAGGCTCAAAGTTCAGGTCCTGCCATGAGCGCTATGTTTGCTATGATGCAGGCATTCGCAGCTAGGGAGGACTCTTATGCTACTTTTGTGGATCAACTCAAGCAAGCTAAAGATACACGGCGACAGTTGGCCAAGCATGTCCAGAAGCACAAGAGGTTGACTTGTGCAGCTGAAGTAGAAGGCGCAACAGTGATACAGCAGGTTCATGCAAGAATGGAGAATGCTATTGCCGATAGGAATGCAGCACAAGCTGAGGCACATGCTGCTCATGCCCAGAGGGTGCAGGCCTTTCAACAGCGAGATGAGGCTTATCGTCTTGCAGAGTCCAGGGAGGAGGCCAGACTAGGACAATGGTTCTAGCAGGACGCCTGGAAAATGGCTTCCGTCAAAGAGAGGTCGAGTATCAGCGCCAGATTGCACAGCATGAAAACATCATTGTTGATCTTCAGCAGAAGTGCATCATCTCCACAACCTCTGTGACCCTATCCTTTTCCCTGGAGCAGCATAGATGGATCCTGCAGTGATTGTAGCACCTGATGATGGAGCTCTAGATGCTGATGGAGAAGAAGAACCAGGGGAGCTTATGATGATCGATGAGAGTGATGATGAGGGTAGCCACGTGTCCGGTGTTGACAGCGACCATGATGACTAGGGTAGTGTGATGCCTAGTTAGTGTGTTAGATGTTTCTTTTGCGATCTCATGTCATGGGCCTCTAAGCTAGGTCTCGCTTAGTTGAGAAATTCATGGATGTAATAATTTGGAACCTCGCATGTGTAGCGCTTGTTGACGTTTGAACGCTATGCCAAGTCCAGTGTAGAGACACTGGCTAATTTGACTTGGATGTAACGCATTGCAATGTTGCTAAGTAATTTTGTTATGATGTTATGTGTGTGCGAATGAATTATTGTGCCTCTATTTTATTGTATGAAATTATTCTCTCTAGTGAATTCAGTATGGCATAATTACACAATTCTTCCACATTTCATTAACATCCGCTAATAATTACTTATTGCCGAAATTCTGCAGATGCCGCTGGCCGTGGTCGTGGCCGTGGGGACAGTGGTCGTGGTCGTGGGGCTGGTAACGATGAAGAACTCCCACCACCACCACCACACGGTCCAGAGCAGTTTATGGCGCCATTCCTTGGAAATCAGCATAACATGGAGGAGTTGTTGCGGAACATCGCAGCGAATACTGCTCGTGGTCGAGGCAGGGGTCAGCACCTAGAGCCGGAGCCAAACTAGAATATCACATTCAAGGATTTTATGGACACCAAACCACCAATCTTCATCACAGCCGAAGAACCACTATAGGCAGATGAGTGGTTGAACTCTATTGAGCAGAAATTTCGTCTCCTAAGGGTGTCTGAGCAGTTGAAGACTGAGTTCGCAGTAAACCAGTTGCAGGGGCCGGCTGGCATTTGGTGGACCAACTACCACTCCACTTTGCCCGCCAATCAGATTTTGACATGGGATCAGTTCAAGGCAGCTTTTAGGGGGCATCACATTCCCCCCTGGGCTAATGAGAATCAAGGTGGGAGAGTTCATGAAGCTGACTCAGGGGACCCAGACCCTCACTGAGTACCTTCATGCCTTCAACAATCTTTCTAGGTATGCTCCAGACTATGTGAACACAGATGAAAAGAAGATTGAGAGCTTTAAGAGAGGACTGAGGACTAAGCTTATGAAGACTATGGGCAACTCCACTCGTGTGACCTTCAACGATTTTGTCAGTGATGCTCTGACTCAAGAAAATCATAATAACTTGCACACCATAGCGAAAAGTCACAAGAGGACCTTTGAGGCAGGCTCTTCTCAGCAGAGGGCGCCAATGGCGAACCATCCTCCATACCATCCACCAACACCAGGGTCTAAGTTTAGGCCTCCACAGAGGAAGACACAGGCAAATCCACAGTAGCAGAGGTACAAGAGGGCTTTCACTGTTGCTATGCCCAAAGGGAAGTCAGGTCAGGGCAGCTCTGGAAATACTGTCGCACCTTCGATGTATGCACCATGCTACAATTGCAACCAGGCTAGGCATATTTCAAGGAATTGTCCGCATCCAAAAGCAGCCGGCAAACCCAAATGCACGTTAGGGACGTGTCCACTACACCGCCGTTGAGGAAATTCCTGAGGGGGAACCTATCACTGCCGGTATGTTCCTCGTAAACCAACATCCTGCGCTTGTTTTGTTTGATTCTGGAGCATCACATTCTTTCATCAGTCAAAAATTTGCATCTGAGAAAAATTAGAGGATTTGTACAACCAAGAATGGATATAGCATTGGCTCGGCTGGGGCCAACATAGCTAACAATCAAGTAGTTTGGATTGTGAACCTGGTTATAGAAGAAAGGAATTATCTCGTAGATTTGATAGTGTTACCCGGTTTGGGATTAGATGTGATCTTGGGCACGAATTGGATGAGTGGACATGGTGTCACTATTGATACGGCCAATAGGATGATTCAGTTAAAAGAGCCTTGTGGGGAGGGTACTTTTCAAGTACCGCTTCCTAGGCCGTCCAAGCTCAATGGTGAAGCACACGCTTTACAAGCCACAAGTCTTTTTGAGATCCCGGTAGTGTGTGAATTTCCTGACATTTTTCCTGATGAACCGTCCCAACGCTCCCCATCATGTCACATTGAATCGTAATCGTAAAGTGCAGTGCTACTCCCTTTAAACGCCATCACTGTGCCCTCGCAAGGAATGAGGGCTGGCTTCCACCACTGTCGGCCGCTGCTGCCAAGGAGGAGGACGACGAGGATGACGACGCCTCGATCTGAATGAGGCCATATGCATCGTCACCAGGCCTTCTGTGTACCCGGAAGCTACATATCTAGATTAGCAATCATGACTTCGGTCAGTGGGATGGCACTGATCTTGTATTGTGAAGTCATGGAGAAGTAGATGTAGTAGAAGTAGGTTATTAGTATGAAAAAGGACTTCGATCAGTGTGATGGCACTGATCTTGTATATTGAAGTCACGGAGAAGTAGAATATCAGTAGAATAGAAGTAGAAGTAGAATGTAGGAACGAAAAAATGAGTTGGAGCAATGGGATGGCAAGTACTGCTCTCAATGTAATTTGGGGCTGTTCGTACATTAGAACTGCAAATTTTGGCAACAAACCAATATATATTTATATATATATATAATGTCAATTTTGGCTATCAACCAATCAGATTAATTTTTTTTGGATAAGAACGACTCAGCCGCATGATATCGAGGTTCACTGGCTGAGTGGAAAACATCGCTCATCTTCACTCCTGGGAGCTGCTACAGTATCACACGGCTGGCTCAGTGCAGTACCACGCGTCTTGCTTAGTGTCCTCTTCGATTTGTTTATTCTCAGCAGACCTTGGGACCGGCGGTGCTGTTGATGTAGCACCGCCGTGTTAGAGTTCGAACCGTCGGTGTAAAAAAACCCGGTATATAATTGCCGGTGGCCAAAAATTTTCCCCAAATTTTCCATTTTCCTTTTCCACCCCCTGGAGCCGCTCGCCGCTCGCTGAGTCGCCGTCGCCCTGCCCATCGCTGCCATTCACCTGCGGCCCCCCTGCCAGCTTTCCCCCACCCCACACCCCCACTCTACCGTTCGTCGTCGGCCCGCCCCTTGGCTTCCTCCCACTCCACCGTTCACTGGCGGCAGTCGAGCTCGCCATCCATTTTCCTGGCCGTCGAATCCCACCGTGAGTAACACAACAATCTTTGTATTTCCATAACTGAGGCAAATCTGATATATATACAACAATCTTATATATATATATATATATATATATATATATATATATATATATATATATGTGTGTGTGTGTGTGTGTGTGTGCAGGAGGCACCTCCCACCGTGAGTAACACAGCAACCACAGAAGATAGGCCAGCTACGTGCCGGGGAAAGCGAGGGCCGAGCAAGTTGCCCACCTTGCCCAATGGCGCTAAACATGTGATCACCGCTATAGATCTGGCCGGAGAACCCATTGAGCCAGTTACTATCATGGGGTGGTACAAGACGGCCATTGGGGTGTTAGTGAAGGACAACATACCCATCAAGTACAAGTACTGGCATAGAAAGAATAGTGAATGGGCGGTTCCATCCAGTCTGATGGAACTTTGCTGGCAGAAGCTGAAGGACCTGTTTGACTTTCCTCTTGGATTTAATGAAGAGGTTACAAAGGACAGGGCATTCTTTGTCATGGGCAACTCATTCAAGTATTTTAAGTTCTTCCTACACAAACACTTTGTAAAGAAGGGCATTGAGCCAGACTGGTGTAAATACCCACATCAAGAAGTGTATTGGAGTGATTTCGTGAGTTGGAAGGAATCAGTGGAGGCGAAGCAAGTGAGTGAGGCAAATACGATCAACTCCAGCAAAAATAGGATGCCACATTGCACCGGCTTGCGTGGCTACGCAAGGAAAATCCGAGAGTGGGAACTCCAAGAGTCGCAGCTGACCGAGAGCGGTGTTACGGCCTGTACAGCTAACTGGGATCCTCGCAGTGTGAGGTACCTTCTTGGGAGGGGGGTGACCTTCAAACCATATGGCACCCTAAGTTATCAGGATGCTGCAACCGAGGAACTGGCAAAAAGGGTACTTTCAAGCCTAATAGGAAGAATGATGAGCTAACCCAGGCACTGGGAAACAAAGAGCATCCTGGTCGTACAAGAGGGTTCGGACTTATTCCATGGGAGCTTTCGTTCCCAGATGACATCTCCATGTACAGAAGTCGTATGAGGAGGAATGCCCAAAAAGAATTGGAGATGGAAAAAATGATGCAGGCTCTTCGAGAAGAAATGAAAGCAAGGAATGGGCATTTCATTCAACAGGATGAGGAGAGAATGAGGAACTGTCCTTCAGCACCAGATCAAGATGTTGTGGTCGGGGTTAGCCAAGACTAGGTACGGAGTAGCTGTGGAAGCACACCGCTTCCTCTCGACGATGCAGCTCTCATGTTCCCCGTTGATAGTATCAGGGAGCCAGTACCTTGCAAACCATACGTGCAGGAGAAGTTCTATATGACCAAGGTGGCGCAAGGTCTTGCCTATCCTTGTGCCAAAGCAGGGGATGTGCTGGAGAACCATACATTTCCTGCGGGGTACTCCAAGGTGAACATTGATTCAATAACTAAGAGAAGGTAGCATGCAACTGAGTTAGATCTCCCAGATGATGAGGATAGGAGGACACTGGGGCAGAACTTGGGTTGCCAAGTTTTTTGGCGCAAGGGCTACATATCCTTTGACTCGGATTCCGAATCCAACGATGATATGGATGATATGGTTGATAGGTCGGAAGACTCGCAGCAATACAGGGAAGCAAATGTTTCATCACCGTTACGACGCAAGACTCGCAAGACTGGTTATACAGCTCAAGCATCTCAGAACTTGCAAGAAAACACATCGACAGAGGAAGAACTTGCAATGCTGAGCTTCGGCGGGATACAGAGGAGGCACCAGCAGTTTCAGGATCATGCTGGGGTGATCTGGTGGCTCCCGGAGAAGTCCTGAAATTAGGACCGAGAGGGCAGGAGTTGTGTAAATGGTACAAAGGTCAGTGTAGTAGATTGTTTGGTGCAAGAATTTTGGATCCACAATTTTGCAAGGCAAAAGAGGACTCATTATTTATTGAGTTCAAGGCGTTGTCTCAATTTTACCAGAAGTTGGCCCTGGACATTCATATCATGACCTTGTGGACCATGTAAGTCTACTTAGTACACCATGCATTTTATACCTCCGAGTTGAGTTTCTAACAACTACACATTGTTTTGTAGGATGGAGGCAGACTTCTGCAGTTCGCGATGGTTTGCAATAGCCTTCTTGAACCCAGTTTTATGCAATCACAGTACAGTACAGTACACCTGCACCATCGATGAACTGGCAAAGAACTTCGGGGTCCACAAATCCCGCAGCATACTTCTATCCTACAACTGCGTGTAAGTTTGTTGTAAATGCCTAATTTTCTACTCATTTACATATTTGATGGTTGAACCTAATTGGAACCAGCGGTGGCCTTGTGAATGCAGTGACGACCATCATGTCCTTCTTGACATTAGCGTAGAGAGGACCACAGTCACCGTTTATGACTCTCGAGGGAGCCAACAAGAGGACATCCAACCCTTCATTGAGGTGCTGAACAAGTAAGACAAGCTACTACTACATTGGCAACCATAAGATTATTTGTTACATAGCTTTGATCATCTTATGTCGCTGTCATGAACTTGTCACATAGGGCCTACGAGAAGTTGAAGTCAAAGTCCAAGAAACATCGTGAGCTTGGCAGAAATGGATTTGAAGTAGTATCGGCCGGTTCGATCCCAACGCAGCCTGCATCACATGATCTCTCCGGGTTCTATGTCATGCATCACATGCGCAACCTCATCAATAGTCTCTCCAGCTCACAAGTTTGCCCCTTGGCCCATTTAGTAAATGTGGATGACCTCGCGAAATACTTAGAGTGTGTACCAAAGCTTTTCTTAACTGTGTTTCACCCTTTTCTTGTGTTCCATACTGAAGTGACATCTACACCAGAGCTGACCGATGTGGATATATCTGGGTTCCACGAAGATCTTTCGGGTTTCATTATGGACAAAGTCTTGAGCACCAATGGAGTCCATCACATTCTCTAATCAAAGGTGCTAGTGTTTTTCACTCTTGTTGGATGACAGACATTATGTTGCTGTGGTTCAAAACTATGTTTGTCGCTGTCATTTTGTGTGGATACTTGTGTCTTGGTGGTGATGTATGTTTGGATACAATACATTGTCTCTGTCCATATATATGTTGCTGGCCATGTGTAAGCCATGAAATTTCTGTATTATTGTTGGTGATATAATGTATTGTGAACAATAATGATGCACAGTGGTAACGCTGGCGGTAATGGACAAAACATTACCGCCGGATGGAGTACCGACCATGTGTGCTGGCACCCACATCACCGCCGTATGGTACGCCGATCCGGCGTTGATGGAATCGTCATCACCGCGGGACGGTACGCCGAGCCGGTGTTGATTCTTGCGTTATCACTGCCGGACGGTACGTCGGACCGGCAGATCAAACTGGAAGTTATAGAAAATAATTTTATGCGAACACTAGAAAAAGAATCATCTGATTTGGAGTTCATATGAGTTATATAAACTAGTTTCAATTTTTATTCACGCATTAAAAAGTAAAAAACTACTCTGATGAACTGCACGAACTGGTGGTGTGCAGGTGTAGCACCTATTAACGTACATAAAGAGCGAAGTGCAACATCTAACACTAAAGCTAATGTAGCTAAGTAGTAGGGACAAACCTTACCAAGCTCACAGTCCTGAGTTCGATCTCCTTGTGGTGCAGTGTTTTTTTTGCACTTAGTGACGTCATGATTAGCACAAGACAAATAATAAAAATAATAACACACAAGTTCTTGCAATAAATAAAATAATAATAACGAACGAACAAATTTCTCTTATAATCACGGTTGCCACTAACTAAGAATAACCTCGTGGTGCAGTTTTTTTTTTTTTGCACTTAGGCCGTGTTTGGTTCGGGGAGCTAAAGTTTAGTTGGTGTCACATCGGATATTACATGGGGTGGACTATGGTGTGTTCGGATACTAATAAAAAAATAAATTACAGATTCCGCTAGTAAACCGTGAGAGGAATTTATTAAGCCTAATTAACCCGTCATTAGCATTTTACTGTAGCAATTAGTGTCTAATCATGGGCTAATTAGGCTTAAAAAATCGTCTCGCAAATTAGTCTCAGTCTATATTTTTAGTTTCGTAAATAGTCTATATTACATGTGTCCAAACATTCGATGGGATAGTGACTAAAGTTTAGTCACGTGAACCAAACGGGCCCTTAGTGACGTCATGATTAGCACAAGACAAATAATAAAAATAATAACACACAAGTTCTTACAATAAATAAAATAATAATAACAAACGAACAAATGTCTCTTATAACCACGGTTGCCACTAACTAAGAATAAAATTAATTTCCTATTTCCCTTAACGCACTTGGAAGAGGGCCCACCCAAAGACGCACGAGACTTCTATGACGAATTGCAAGCGTGAGTGTACACTTCTATGACGAATTGCAAGCGTCACGGATTAGTAACTTCCGGACCTAACCGCAGGTCCCAGACTTCTATGACGAATTGCAAGCGTCATGGATGAGTAACTACAGGTCCCACAAGGTAAATGGCGGATGGAGAAAGTAACGTGTGGAGATCTATGACGAAGCCGTTTGTCATAGATCGAATATTGTTCGTCACAGATGTGTAATTAGTTTAATGACGAAGCCTTGTTCGTCACAGTTTTAATAGAGATCGTCACAGAATTGGAGGGTTGCTAGATCGTCACCGCTTATCTATGACGAAACGGATAATTTCGTCATAGAAAGTGATCTTCTGTGACAGGTTTTGTGACGGTGCCTGATTTCGTCATAGAATTGGAGGGTTGCAGGATCGTCATCGCTCATCCGTGACGAAACGGAAATTTTCGTCACAGAAAGTGATCTTCCATGACAAATGATCTTCCATGACAAATGGGTATTTGTTAGAAAACGAAATGAGAAAGGAGAAATCACAAGATATAAGGCACGATTGGTTTCCCAAGGATTCTCCCAAACACCGGGAATTGATTATGAAGAAACATACTCTCTTGTGATGGATGCAACAACTTTTAGATATCTTGTAAGTCTGGCGATGAAAGAGAATCTTGACTTGTGTCTAATGGATGTTGTTACAGCATATTTACATGGATCACTTGATCGTGACATATATATGAAACTATCGGAAGGATTTAAACTACCAGAAGCAGGTTTTTGAGACCAATATTCAATTAAATTAAACAAATCTATATATGGATTGAAACAATTTGGGAGGATGTGGCATAATCATCTTAGTGAGTATTTGATAAAAGAAGGGTATAAGAATGACCCTATTTGTCCATGTATATTCATAAAAAGATCTGGATCTGAATTTGTGATCATAGCTGTATATTTTGATGATCTAAACTTAATTGGTACTCCTCAAGGAATCACTAAGGCGAAAGATTGTTTGAAGAAAGAATTTGAAATGAAGGATCTGGGGAAAACAAACTTTTGCCCGGGATTGCAAATAGAACATCTTAAAGATGGAGTTCTTTTGCATCAAGCGACTTACACAGAGAAAATACTAAACCAATTTTACATGGATAAAGCGCATCCATTGAGTACCCCAATGGTTGTTAGATCCCCTGATGTAACCAAAGATCCTTTTCGACCTCCGGATGTGATAATGAAATTCTTTGTCCTGAGGTGCCATATCTAAGTGCTATAGGAGCACTAATGTATCTATCTACTCGTGCACGAGCAGATATTGCATTTGCCATTAATTTATTAGCAAGATATAGCTCCTATCCTACTAGAAGACATTGGAATAGGATAAAACAAATACTTCGTTATTTGCAAGGTACGTAGGACATGGGTCTATATTTTTCTAACAAATGCATGGAGGAATTAGTTGGTTTTACAGATGCAGGATATTTATTTGATCCTCACAATGGTCGTTCACAAACGGGATATGTAATTATGTGTGTTGGTGCATCTATTTCATGGCGATCAATGATGCAAACTATAGTAGCGACTTCATCTAACCATGCAGGAATTTTGGCTATCCATGAAGCTAGTAGAGAATGTGTCTGGTTGAGAAATATGACACACCATATTCGTAAGGTATGCAATTTACTTTTAGAAAAGGAAGCCCCAATGGTTTTACATGAAGACAATGCGGTTTGCATAACTCAATTGAAAGATGGGTATATAAAAGGAGATAGAGTGAAACACATCTCGCCAAAGTTTTTCTTCACTCATGATCTTCAAAAGGATGCTATTATAATAGTCCAACAAATTTGTTCAAGTGAGAATCTAGCAGACTTGTTCATAAAGGCACTCCCTACTTCAGTATTCAAGAAATTGACACATGGTATTGGATTGCGACGACTAAAAGACATCAAGTGATGTTGTCATCAGGGGGAGTGAATATGTGTGTACTCTTTTTTCCTTGGCCATGGTTTTTTTTTTTCTGACTGAGTTTTTTCTTGGCAAGGTTTTTAACGAGTCATGCAATTCACCTATTAATGGACATCCAAGGGGGAGTGTTATGTAGTATTAACGTGGATACATCAATGATGTAACTCTCCTAGCATAAATTCTGTTGTAACTTCATCTCACATGTATGGCTATATATAGGAGGGTGTATGCATTGGAAATAGATAAGAGAAATGAGAATAGTTCATTTCCTTCCTCTCTAAATTTGTTTCCACATTACGTACATATTCTTGATAGTCAAACTAGCTATTATATAACATTTTTAAGTTTCTATAGTTATATTTTGTAGCTCTAAATATTTTATCTAGATTGTGGTACCCCAACGTATCTTTTTGCAACTTTTAAACTCTTTATAACATTTGTTGTTTCATAAAAACCTGGTCAAGTAATTAACAATTTTTAACAATAAATTGGACAAAATTGCATTAAAAAACTCAACATGTGTTGGGGAAAGCACTTTCAGGTCGACTCCCTTTCGCCGGTTCATGAAACTGCTTCACGTCGAGAGTTGTTTTGTAGGATGCATCGCAGGAGGGGGACATGAGGCGAAGTGTGCGACGTGACCTGCAACTAACCTTCACCCCCATACCAGCCCTAAAAGATGAGCGAAGGGACTGACGAGAAGGCCTCAAGACCTCCGCTCATTCCAAGGAGTGGAAGGGGCCAGCAAACACTGGAAAGCACCTAGGAGTAGCCCTATGCAGTTGATGATAATCGAAAACGTTGCAAAAATAAAGATGTACAATTGGGATGGGAAAGTCAAGTAACTATTACGGCAGGGTCTTCATGTGGGTTGTCAGCAATGGGCTGTGGGGACAATCTCTGTCCGAGAACCTAGGCTTTTGCTTGGAAATAGAGGAAGAAGCACCGACCAGAAGTGATGGTAGAGAGAAACACCTAGTTGTACCAAGTCCATATGATGGGCACAACGGTTGGGGCAGATCATGAAGCGCACTGTGGTGATATCAATGGAACCTCCGTCGACATGGGAGGTGAGGGCGCATGAATCAATGAACTGTATCCTCTATTGTACGAGTTATACAAATGATGGAGACTGCTCCAGATGAAGCGAGGCAGGCACCTTTCGAAATGTTGATTTTATGAGAACAAATATCCTTTGACATGGCGATTCAAATCGATGAGTACCACTACACTACTCATGCTCAACCAGAGAAGCTAATAATTTCTATTCATTAAGTCACCTAATCTAAAACTAATGCATATATATATATATATATAATTTCATATAATCATTACACGGATTTCAAAACTAAACATATCTAATCGGAATCGTCAATGTCAGAGCAAGGATCCCTGTCCTGACTCTTTGATGGAGGCTCATGGTCGGCCTCCTTCTCCACCTTGCTGTCATCTGCCTCCTCATCCTCATCCATGTCATCGTCCTCGTCCTTTCCTTCCTCCTCTTCCTCCTCCATGTCACTATACTAGAGCTTGTCTATTGTCGTCCATGGAGACCCAGGCGGGCTGTCATTGCTTCAGCCGTCATCGCCATCATTCTCAAAGCATTGAGATTCTTCCTTCCTTGGGAGTCATTGTTGGGAGCTTGAAGTCCATCATGGTTACAGGGGAAGGAATAGGGAGATGAACTGAAAGTGGAGGTCTTCAATGGGCGGATGGTGTCAATTTCTAGCTAGAGAATTGGGGAACCTCTTTGGCTTCACTACGGGAGAGACAAAATTCCCCGAGTGTCGCTGGCTTCCCCGAATGCCAAAAATCGGACACTCGGGAAAGAGGATCTTCCCCGAGTGTTGCACTCGGGGAAGAATTGCACTCGGGGAAGAGAGGCTTTCCCGAGTGCCGCAGAGAACCTGGCACTCGGTAAAGAGAAGCACTCGGCAAAGACCCTCTTCCCCGAGTGCAACACTCGGGGAAGATCGGCACTCGGCAAAGAAACATGCTACTTGACGGTTCACCCCGCCCACGCCGTTAAAACTTAAAAAAACAAAAATTCTTCTCCGAGTGCTAGGGAAGACACTCGGGGAAGAGGCCCTTTCCTGAGTGTCAGAACAGGACACTCGGGGAAGAGGCTGCCTTCCCCGAGTGCCCTGTCCTGGCACTCGGGAAAGAGCCTCTTCGCCGAGTGCCAGGGAAGGCACTCGGGGAAGAATTTTTGTTTTTTTACCTCATTTTTTTTGTGAGGCCTTCCCACATTGTTTAAAACTGCATGTTCATATTTGGGACAATTTTGACTTATTTTGTTATATTTTGTTAGTTTTTTTCGTTTCGTTGAATTTTTTTGCATACTTCGAATTTGAACTGTAGGTGCATGAAATAATGGAATTTGGTGATTCAAAAAATTATATTAATGATATTTGGTGTATGTTGATGCCTTATCCAAGAACTCGCATGAAATGTCGAGCATCTTGTTGACGTAACATGACGAACAACTTGCGGGAAAAGTGTATTTAAATTATATAAAATCCGAACGAAGTCCGAAAATCACGAAACTTGTCTGGGCGTCGTGTTATCGCATGTAGAGGCTATGATAAAAAATCGAGAATGTTTCGACGAAGTTGCAACGTCGGATGCCTCAACGTCGGATGCCTAAGTAGGCATCCGACGTTGCAACTTCGTCGAAACATTCCCGATTTTTTATCATAGCCTCTACATGCGATAACACGACGCCCAGACAAGTTTCGTGATTTTCGGACTTCGTTCGGATTTTATATAATTTAAATACACTTTTCCCGCAAGTTGTTCGTCATGTTACGTCAACAAGATGCTCGACATTTCATGCGAGTTCCTGGATAAGGCATCAACATACACCAAATATCATTAATATAATTTTTTTAATCACCAAATTCCATTATTTCATGCACCTGCAGTTCAAATTCGAAGTATGCAAAAAAATTCAACGAAACGAAAAAAACTAACGAAATATAACAAAATAAGTCAAAATTGTCCCAAATATGAACATGCAGTTTTAAACAATGTGGGAAGGCCTCACAAAAAAAATGAGGTAAAAAAACAAAAAAAACAAAAATTCTTCCCCGAGTGCCTTCCCTGGCACTCGGCGAAGAGGCTCTTTCCCGAGTGCCAGGACAGGGCACTCGGGGAAGACTTAAAAAAAGGCCCAACAGGCCTTATCTAAACCTAACCGGCCACCCCACACCCGCCAGCCCGCCCCGTCCGTGCGCTACCCCGCCGCCGCCAGCTCCCTCCACGCGCCGCTGCCGCTCGCCGCGCGCCCCCCGCTGCCCCCGCAGCGCCGCGCGCCGCCGCAGCCCCCGCGCCCGCGCGCCCCAGCAGGCCCCGCCGGCGCGCTTCCGCAGCCCGAGACGGCGTCGCGCCCCCGCAGCCCCCGCGCCGCGCGACCCCTCAGGCCCCGCCGGCGCGCCCCCGTAGCCCGAGACGACGGCATGGCCCCACCGGCGCGCCCCTGTCCCTGCGCGTCAGGGCCCGTCCGGCCGGCGCGCCCCGTCCCCAGCCTCGAGGCAAGCCGCCTGGCCCCTATCCGTCCGTCTGTCCGTGTGGAGTCCAGCCCCTGGCGCTGGTCAGGGAGCAGAGAAGGAGGAGGTAGGTGGAGGAAGGAGGAGGAAGGAGGAAGAAGAAGGGGAAGGGGAGGAGAAGGAGAAAGAAGGGGAGGAGGTGCCACCGTCGCCACGTCCTGTCCCGTTGTCGGCGTCTTCTTCTCCGCGTGCACGTCCCGCCAACGCCCAAGGTATACGAACCGTCCCGTTCTGGTTGTCGGCCATCGCGCCGTTTATGTGTTGACGGCCTTCGTGCCAGAATTGTGGATGTGTGGGCCATCGTGCCCCAAATGTGGACGTCGGCCATCGTGTCGACGGTTTTTCTTGCAGGTTATCGAAACCTCCCCATGCAGGGGAGGTTCTGCCGAAATTTTGTACTTATAGTGCTGTTTTTCTTCTTTTGTAGAGCAGGACCTGTCGCAGGGGAATCAGAGCACCTAGGCGACCTCGATCGTCTTCGTCGGCGCTGCGGTCCTACCTGCACAGCGCCGACTCGCCACTGCACCAAATCGCCACTGCGTCGCTAGCCTTTCTCCACCGCCACCCTAGGTATAATTAAGCCCTTTTCGTTACCGTTGTCATACGTAGATCGGTGTAGCCCAGTTAGGCGTCTCCCGTCCGAAACAGATACGATTGGAGGTATGCGGATCTCTGCATATCTATGACCGTATCTATTTCGGATTGTCCAGGTGTAATTGGACGGCCCGCGGATGGGTAGATGGGTTAGTTTCCATGTTCTGCTCGGATCCGAGACGGAGTTTCGGCACCACCTACCTGTTGTTCTCTAGATACACACTCTCCCTTCTAGGACGTGTATCGGGAGAGCAGCGGGTAGGTGCTGCCGAAATTCTGTCTCGGATCGGAGTAGAGCATGGAAACTAACCTCATCTACGCATCCGCGGGTGGGATTAGGACCTATCCTCACCTATTAGACAGTAGGCACGCCGTGCAGATGCGACTGATGGTTACTTTACTCCGTTATGTGTATATGCTAGAGGATGGATACCCGTGAGCGGATGTACACGGGACGCCCAAGTCAGTCTCAAATCACCCGTGAATGGATGGATAAGACCGAGAAATTCTTGGACCATGCATTTAAGGCAGCTAAGGGAGCAAGAGACACGTTCTGTCCCTGCAGCGAATGTGAAAACAAGAAAAGAAGAATAAGGGAAGTCATGATGAAGCATCTTTGCAAGTATGGATTTATGCCAAACTATACCCGGTGGGTGCACCATGGTGAACCCTACCGTCCTAGAGAGGAGGTCGTGAGACGAGGCTTGGAGGCATTTGATGGTGATGGCGGGGTAGCAGGATGGTTAGGTGACTATGCGGATGCGATGTTCGCTGAAGGACGTACGAAGGACGAGCAGGAGGATGGGGAGGAGGAGCCAGAGCCAAGCGCTAAGGTGTTCTTGGACATGTTGAAATCGGCACAGAAGTTCCTACATGAGAAGACACCGATTTCTTAACTAGATGCCATTGGGCGCCTATTGGGGTTGAAGTCACATCACAACATGACTCGAAAATGCTTCGATGATATGGTGGCAATTATTGGGGATCTGCTTATGATGTGAATGGATATCGCTTTCACACAACAGGCTACAAGAAGAATCGGGCCAATGCAAGGACCACGAATACCGGAGTATTTACGCCCGAAGTAGTTACGCCTAACGCTGATCAGGAGGACTATTATGGCACAGTTGAAGAAATATACGAGCTCGAATACCATGGTGAAAATGCACCTAAGCTTGTCGTATTCAAATGCCAGTGGTTTAAACCTGCAGTACAGAGAAAGTCCCCTAAACTTGGAATAGTCGAAACTAGACAGGATTCCTTCTATGAAGGAGATGATGTCTATATTGTGGCTCAACAAGCCAGTCAAGTTTATTATTGTCCATATGCGTGCAAAACCGACCCACGTCTTCAGGGTTGGTATATTGTGCACAAGGTATCACCACATGGTAAATTACCTCGCCCAAACGATGATGATTACAACTTGAACCCACCCACGCATGACGGGGAGTTCTATTAACAAGACGAGGGACTACCAGGGATGCTTGAGATAGACTTAACCGGGGAGATTGAAATGGAAGTAGACGAGGAATGGGTTGTTGACGAGCAAGCTGCAGATGAGGTGCATGATCCGAGAGACTTGAAAATGCTTGACGGACTACAACTAGACAGCGATGAGGATGAGGCTGTTGACGATTTGGAGGCTCTTGATAGTGATGACGATACCTATCGTCCAGATAATCCTGATCATGAAGAATATTAGAAATACATGTAATACTATGTTATTTTGTAATTACATTTTCTTTATTTTGCATCCCTTGCTAAGTATTTCTTGTTTATCATGACTAATAATGGTTTATTCTTTTTAATTGCAGGTGATGGGACCCACTAGGAGGAGCTGTCCCTCGACTTACTCGAGATCGAGGGACACGTCAGCGGCTGAGGAGACAGAGACGGAGCCGTCAGAGAGGCAGAGGTGTCCGAGGGGCAGGCCCAGGCAGGGGGGGGGCTGCCGCTGACTGACCACGACCTCGGCTCCTCGCGCTCTGCTAGGGCTGACGACGTACCTCTGCCCACGGTGGGTGAGGACGCCATTCCACAGATGTACGACGACGCTGTTCCGCACGCGTTCGAGGAGGGGGTTCCGCACACGTCCGAGGAGGGGGCAGGGGGTTCGACTTCCTCTGCAGCCTCGAAACCCTATAAGCGAGGTCCCAGCCAGCTCCCGAAGCGACCAATTCTTGTTGACCGCCGCCCACTGATTGCACCCGAGGGGGATAGGTAAGTAACTTCATATGTTCTTCATTTGATATGTTGAAAAATCATAATTAGAGCTAATAATAACTATTGTTGACCACTTGTGCAGGAACTGGATGCTTGTGGAGGAGGGGGTCCCGGCTCGCAATGTCAATGGGATCCTAGGACTTCTGTGTAGGGAACACTTCCCTGGCCTAGTGTGGACGTCGGAGGATGAGGACCCAGAGATACCCTCGTTCGACCACTACGCCCTCTTCCCCGCCGCTGGGCACCTAAACTTGGCGGATCAGGTGCATACGGAGTTGTGGGTAAGCCTTTCTCGCTCTACGACCCTCAATTCATTGCATTCATTGGACATTCTTGAAATAAAATAATGGATACCTCGTGTCTTTATGCAGGACTTCTTCAGATGCCAGCCGGGACAGGAGTTAAGGGCGCATGAGGTGGCTGCCGCTTCCTGTAGAAGGCGTGTCTCGGACATGTATCACGAGTCCCGCCTCCAGGCGCACATTGACTACAACATCACCTACCGTAATAGAAGAATGAACAGAACTCAGGCAAGAAGAGAGATAGAGATTCTGACAAGGGAGCAGTACCTACAGGTAAATAGAAAACATCTCCTATTGATCTCTTTTTAGATTAACTATGCCTAATTTGATCTTCTGATGGCTTGTAGGTGATTCCGAGCTGGTGCGCCACCTTTCCCGATTGCTGGGCTGCTATAGTGGACAGATGGTTGGACGCAGACTGGCAGAAGGCGCACCAAGAGAAAAGCAAGCACCGTATGCTGATGCCAGGTGTACCTCACCATCAGGGCAGCGCCACCCTCAGCAAATACAAAAAGACATATGTAAGTCTCCACCACTTGTCTAATCTAGCCGCGCTCAATTCTGCATGATTTCTAACCACATGTTGTCTTTCTCGCAGGAGGCGGCGCACGATGGCCAGCCAATTGGCCAACTCACGGCGTATGCTCTGGCCCACATGGGCCCAGCAAAGTCCAACATCGAGTACAACCCGGATGCGGGCCTAGAGGCGTACACCAACTCCAGCGTCCACACCCGCCTCAGTTCGTACACGGAGGCATCAAGGTTAGTCCACGGGTCGGACTATGATCCAAGGACCGAGGAGCGCCTTGATCCTGAGCTAGTGATGAGGATTGGGCAAGGCAAGAAGCATGGGCGGTTTTACATGGGCGATGGCATCCTCGAGACGGGCTGTACTCCTCCTCTCAACCGCCTACGAGCAGCGAGCACGAGCTCTAGCGTGCCCATAAGTCAACGGCCGATAGCGGTGGCTTCAATCCAGGTAAGTATTCCAGTTTCATTCGTCGTTCTTTCACTTTTACGTTCCTTAGCTCTGCATTATTGAAACATTGGGGTCAAATGTTGCAGGCCGAGCTGCAGCAACTTCGAGCTCAGTAGAAGAGTTTGCTAGTTGAGAGGGAGGCTGAGCGGGCCGAGCAGGAGTCCGAGCGTCAGAGGGTACAAGCTTTGGAGGCCCAGCAAGATGGTTTGCTCAAGTTCGTGCAACAACTTGGGCAGAAACAAGGTTGGGAGATTCCAGCAGAGCTGCTTGCACCACCACCACCACCACCATATCGTCGAGAGTCTACTCCGGTGAGTATGAGTACGGATGTTTTACTTTCTTTGCTCATGCTTAGTGTCAAACCTAGTGATGGCCTTCGTGCCGGATTTGTTGATGTGTTGGCATTCGTGCTGGATTTGTTGATGTGTCGGCCTTCGTGCTGGAAATGTGGTTGTCGGCCTTCGTGCCGACGTTTTTCTTGCAGGTTTTGGAAACCTCCCCATGCAGGGGAGGTGCTGCCGAAATTTTCAACTTTTCTTTACACTCCTTATATTTTTATCTTGTCACTCACGTGCAATCTCTTCTCTTTTTTGCAGCATCAATCGGGTGGGGCATCGAACCATGTCGAAGGGTCACCGGCATCGCACGTCGGGCCATCCCCACCTGGACCGTCGCCGGGATCACACGCTAGGGCGTCCCACCCCTCACAGTCGCCGTGAGCCGCCTTCGGAGTCATTTTTTTGTATTGAACTTGTGAACTTGGAATAGTGTGTACTTTTGAACGTGTGGTTTGTAATATATTGTGGATTTCGGACAAATTTGGTCGTTTGTGATATATAAATGTGGTTTGTGACATATTGGTGTTGATTTGTGGTTTGGTTTGTGATATATATATATATATATGCTTTGTTGTTTACGTGGAAAAGCAAAAAACAAAAAAAAAAGAATTTTAGAGGTGGCTTCCCCGAGTGCCTGTGCTGTGGCACTCGGGGAAGAGGGATTTTTATAAAAAAAACAAATTTCTTCCCCGAGTGCTTGAACTTCGGCACTCGGCAAAGAGTATTTTAAAAAAAAAATTCAAAAATCTTTCCCGAGTGTTGCACTCGGGGAAGAAAATCAAAAAAAAAAAAACAACGTCGGCCGCCGGCCAACGGCGTCAAGTCTTCCCCGAGTGCCAGCACGGAACTCGGCAAAGCCTTCCCCGAGTGCACGATTTTTGACACTCGGGGAAGGCGGCTTTCCCGTGAGAGGATTAGCCGGAGGCTCTTCCCCGAGTGTTGCACTCGGGGAAGGCTTCCCCGAGTGCAACTGGACCTTCCCCGAGTGCAACCGGCACTCGGGGAATCCAGCAGTTCCTGTAGTGCTTCCTAGCAGCATTTATCATAGAACAAGTCTCGGTACTCGGTGGCATGTCACACCAGGTTTTTAATAACAAAACCAAATGCACATCACATCTATGTCAGGATCTGTTTATTCATACATGCGATGACAAAATAGTGATGCATAGCAGTGTTTATTACAAAAGCGTACTTATATTACAAAAATGACCAAAGTGTCTAAACACAAAATTACATCAGAGTTCCAGCAGAGAAGGGTCTCCCTCCCTTCAGGCAGCGGACCAGGGGTACACCAGCCTAGCGATGATACCGTCTTCAGGAAGTTCCATCGTCTAGGGACTCCGTCTTCTAGTCTAAACAACTGGGTGGGGTAGTAAGGGGGACAAAGGGAAGGGTGAGTACATCAAAGGTGAGTACATCAAAATGTACTCAAGTGTAGGAAAAGCATAACATGAGGCCAACAAAAGGAAAGGTTTACAAGGTTTGACACAAGCACTTAAGCGACACATGCTATAGACCTTAAATCCCTAGCACCTATTTACTAAGTCAAACCATCATCTCCTTAGAGAACCAAACCAACCACCACTCTTGGATTCCATCCAAGCTCCCACCTGAAACATCCATTCCCTTACCTAGGGAAACTAGCCAACCACCAAGATCCACTTCTCGAAGATACGTGCTTTTGAAGTTTTGTGGACTTAAATTATAAAACTGTTATTTTTAAATAAACTAAATATTCTTTTTGAATAAAATTCGATTACAAAACAAATTGTACTAGGACTAGATATGATGGTGGTGTAGAAGAATATAAACCAAACCAAGGGCATCCCTCAAGGTAGCTTGTGTATTTGTGTACAACATCAAGGCATGCACGGCAAACTTGGATTAAACCAGCATACTAGGACGTGATTACTAGCAGCAGCTTTGGAGTTTTCCAGACGGATCTGTTACATAATATTTCTAGTGAGTTGCAAGAGGAGGCTTCTCACCTGCTCATGACGATTGCTGAAGCAAACAGAAAGCAATTGGAAGGTGAAGACGACGACGGCCGACAGTAAGAAGATGTGAAGTGGCTCAACACAACGATGAACGATGCAGCGTCTTGCGGCCGGAAGCTCATGGGGACGACGACATCATCTGCTGCTCGGCACTGGTTGTAAGGATATATGATGCGGCCAGGACAAGGTGTTGACAGTGAGCAAAAACTTGCTGGCCATTGAAGACGACCAGGAACTCGCTCCCAGGAATTGGAAGAGTAGAAGGAGGCACAAGTGTGGATGGAGAAGGAATACCCGCTGCCATCACTTTATAGGCCTAAGGGAAGAGTGCAGGTGCAGCAGTCACTAAACCGGCGATTTGCCGAGTGCCGGAGGCTTTGCCGAGTGTATTTTATCGGGCACTCGGCAAAGACCGTGTTTGCCGAGTGCCAGAAAAATACACTCGGCAAAATACGTCTTTGCCGAGTGCTATTTTTTGGCACACGGCAAAATACGTCTTTGCCGAGTGTTTTTTTCTGGCACTCGGCAAAGAGGCTTTTTGCCGTGTGCATTTTTTTTGGCCCTCGGCAAATCAGTTTTTCGAAGCAATTTTTGAGGCACTAAATGAATTCAAATGAAAAACTTTTCAACTACAAAGTTGTATAACTTCTCAAGATCTACAAAGTTTATTTTGGTCATTTCTTCATTTAACAAAGCGACAATAACGTTGTTCATAAAATCTACATCACTCATATCTCTCATATTAGTTTCATGAAAGTAGAAGACAGATATATAAGATTTGTGAACAATGTTACTACCACTATGTCGGATGAACAAATGACCAAAATAAACTTTGTAGATCTTGATAAGTTATGAAATTTTGTAGTTGGCAACATTTTGATTTGAAATCATCTTGTCATGCAAAAACGACGTTTGAATTTGAAAATTTTAAAATTTGAATTTTTCAAAAGACCTCGGATGGAAAAACTTCCTAAATGAAAATTGTAGATCTGCAAAAGTTATGAAACTATGTAGTTGACAACTTTTTGATTTGAAATCATCTTATCATGCAAAACTACGTTTGAATCTCTCAAATTTAAAATTCAAATTTTTCAAACAACCTCGGATGGAAAAACTTACTAAATAAAAATTGTAGATCTCAAAAAGTTATGAAACTGTGTAGTTGACCACTTTTTGATTTGAATTCATTTAGGGCCTCAAACAAGCAATTTACTCTCAGTTTGCCGAGTGCTTTTTTCTGGCACTCGGCAAAGCCGTATTTTGCCGAGTGCCTATGTTTTGGCACTCGGCAAAGAGGCATTTTGCCGTGTGTATTTTTTTGGCCCTCGGCAAATCAGTTTTTCGAAGCAATTTTTGAGGCCTTAAATGAATTCAAATGAAAAACTTTTCAACTACAAAGTTGTATAACTTCTCAAGATCTACAAAGTTTATTTTGGTCATTTCTTCATTTGACAAAGCAACAATAACGTTGTTCATAAAATATACATCTCTCATATCTCTTATATTAGTTTCATGAAAGTAGAAGAGAGATATATATGATTTGTGAACAATGTTACTACCACTATGTCGGATGAACAAATGACCAAAATAAACTTTGTAGATCTTGAGAAGTTATGAAATTTTGTAGTTGGCAACATTTTGATTTGAAATCATTTTGTCATGAAAAACGACGTTTGAATTTGAAAATTTTAAAATTTGAATTTTTGAAAAGACCTCGGATGGAAAAACTTCCTAAATAAAAATTGTAGATCTCCAAAAGTTATGAAACATTGTAGTTGGCAACTTTTTGATTTGAAAATATCTTGTCATGCAAAACTGCGTTTGAATTTCAAAATTTTAAAATTCAAATTTTATAAACGACCTCGGATGGAAAAACAACCAAAATAAACTCTGTAGATCTCGAAAAGTTATGAAACATTGTAGTTGGCAACTTTTTGATTTGAAAACATCTTGTCATGCAAAACTGCGTTTGAATTTCCAAATTTTAAAATTCAAATTTTATAAACGACATCGAATGAAAAAACTTCCTAAACTAAAAGTGTAGATCTCGAAAAGTTGTGAAACTTTGTAGTTCATAACTTTTTTATTTGAATTCATTTAGGGCCTCAAACAAACAATTTACACTCGGTTTAGTATAATATATTGGGAAGTAAAACAGAATCTAGACACAAGTGATAGTGTGGTGTAGTGGTAGAGGAGGTTTGTGCGTAGCAGGAGGTCTCGGGTTTGAATCCCGTCGGCCGCATAGCCGTGAAATTTACGCGAAAAAAGCCGGAGATGGATGGGCGCTGACCGGTGGGGGCCTCCATCAATTAAAAAAAATTACATTTTTTTGGGTAAAAATTCTCATTTTTTTCAGGTTTTTTTTCGGTTCCAACTTTGCCGAGTGTCCGCCTTTTGCCGAGTGTCCGGCACTCGGCAAAGCCTTTGCCGAGTGCCCGACAAAAAACACTCGGCAAAGACGTCTTTGCCGAGTCATTTTTTACCGAGTGTAATTCGCCGAGTGTTACACTCGGCGAACAATTCGCCGAGTGTTTTATGTCTTTTGCTAAGTGTTTGGGACATTCGGCAAACTCAAGGAGTCCGGTAGTGAGTCTGCGTGGACTTTAAACATGGGAGATGGTGGAGCTCGTGATAAATAACTCTACAAGGCGGCGTTTGATCCACTCTGGGTGCAATTTGGTGGATAAATGAATGAGCGATCAGTTTCGATTCTTGGTGGGATTTCATAGAGTTGTTAACATGCACAAACAGCAATGACGGTAGTGAAGGAGGGAGTCTGGAATAGTAACGTACCGAAGATTTAATGAAAAGAGAATCACTTCGGGAGGCTCCATGTCGTCGCTAACGCTTTCGTATTCCGGAGTAGAGGCCCCTGATGCTTGGTGGGTCCCTTGTACTTGCTCCGTGGGGCCAGACGACCCCAGGGCTTGGCCCGTTTGGTGGGTCCCTTGTACTTGCTCCGTGGGGTCAGACGACCCCAGGGCTTGACCCGTTTGGTGGGTCCCTTGTACTTGCTCCGTGGGGTCGGACGACCCCAGGGCTTGACCCGTTTGGTGGGTCCCTTGTACCGTGGGGTCGGGCCCTGGGGCTTGTTCCGTGTGTTCGGACCCTTGTGCTTGGTCCTTGCGCGGAGAACTCATCGCGAAAATCTGACATATATTAAGGACATACACTTACATATATTTTCATACATATATTTCACAAGATTACATCATTTTTCACAGCATCTACACAGTACAATAAAGCTAACAAAAAAGGATTCACATTTTTCTGGTATCCCTAGAATTATTTATGTATTAAACAAGATATGAGGCATATATTCCATTTAAATCACTTTAAATAAAGCTACATAAATAAAGCTACATATATTATAAAGATACATTCATTAATTTTCATACATAAAAATAAATAATAATTACATCATTACATACATCAACTAAAGCAAATAAAAAAAACAAAAAAAAGCGAGTCCAAGCAAATTGGGCCGGCCCACTAGCTTGCAGGCCGGCCCAACTGCCCACGCTGTTGGGCACGCCCCGTAGCCGCCGGCAACCGGCCGCCACGGCCACCGCGCCCGCCGCCTTCATCTGCCCCCGCGCGACCCCGCGCTCGGACCCCTGCATCCGGCCACCGCTACGGCCTCTGCCACCACCATCGCCACCGCCACCACCATCGCTGGCCCCCAGCCTCCCGGCCTCTGCCACCGCCACAGCTACGGCAGCCGCGCACACAGAGAGAGAAGAAGAGAGAGCACGAGCACTTACCGCGTGCGGAGATGAAGCGCAGGGAGGGCGGCGCGGCGACGAGATGCCATGTTTGAGATACTTTTATATGTAGCTATATTTAAAATGATTTAAATTGAATATATGTCTCATATCTCGTTTAATACATAAATAAAATGCTAGGGTTTGTGTTTTTCCTAATTAAATGCTAGGGTTTGGGGTTAATTAAGCTAGAGTTTAGCTAGGGTAGATTAGGGACTAGGGATTAGCTAGGGTTCATTCGGGTTTAGCCTAGGGTTCATCAGCTCGGAATATAGAAATAGATTGCATGAAGGTGAAATAAGCATAGGGTCTCACACGTAGAAACATGGAAGGGTACGTAGCATAAGGTAAACATTGTAACAAAAATGGATTACATGGCAAATAACAAAAATAATCTAGGCAGCTACTGTTCTTCCTTGTCCATCGTGGCGCACCCAGGGTAACGATTTCTATGGGATGCCTCGCTCAACATTCCTTATTTTTACTGGATGGTCATCTACAAAGAGAGACATGTCGCTGAACTCATTAAATTCATCCAGGACCATCGGTGTCAGGTTGTTGTGTCTCGTGTACGAACTGAAACCCATCAACAAGCATATCTGGACCATCGGCGTCGACGTTCGCAAGGTTTCTAGCGCAGAGCTACCCTCTCCATGCTTTGTCCAAATCAAGTAATCCTTTATAAATCCTCGGCGGACCAGATGAGAAAGGATTTGTTGATGGTCATCAAATACAACAACATTCCTGCAGTCCATGCATGGACAATGTATGTGCGTCTTCTTTGTTCTCCAAGCATGGTTCTTAGCGGCATCAATAAACCTATGGACCTCGGGTATGTATGATGGATCTAGTCTTGATTGTAAAAAAAATACAATGAATTGATTGTAATCAATGTAAAACAAGTAACCATATCTAGGGATTATATTAGCTAGGATTTAGGATTTAGCTAGGGTATAGAGAGGATTTAGCTAGGGATTATTAGCTAGGGTTTAGGGTTTATGTAGGGTTTAAAGTAAAAAAACTAAGTAGCATAATTAAAAAAACCTAAGTATCATTATTAAAAACACACCATTCATGAAACATAAATGCATAGTGGATGAAATAAATTAAAAAATAAAGAGCATAATAAAAAAAACCTAAGTAGCATAATTAAAAAAAACTAACAAAAAAACTACACTTCCCTCTCTACATAAATACTCTTTAACACACCATTGATGCATGGAAACAAGGAAATATATCTTGCATAAACTAAATTAAGAAGCAAACATGAAAAGGGAGAGAGGAGAGATATTATATAACCATCTTAAGCAACCTCACTTGAAGAAATAAAGACAATAACCTAGGTATTCTTCTCTCTCACTCATGGTGAAACTCTAGATCCAAAAAGTGGCTCAAATTGAGCAAAAATGAGCAAAATGAGGCAAAAGGGACATAAACTAACCATTCTTAGCAATCTCCTTCCAAGAAATGAAGATCAAAACCTCCCCCTTGTATTTTGATAAATCTGGACCTCCAATGGAAGGTGGCTACGAGAAACAGTGCTGGTAGGGGAGGAAGAAGGGATATTTATACAAGATATATCACTGGCGGTTGACTTAACTCAACCGCCTGTGTAAATCGTTCATTTACACAGGCGGTTGAGTTAAGCCAACCGCCAGTGTAAATCCATTAGCACTGGCGGTTGACTTAACTCAACCGGCTGTGTAAATGAACGATTTACACAGGCGGTTGGCGGTTGATAGCTCTGGACGGGCCCCTTTCATACCACAGGCGCGTGATAACTAAAACCGCCTGTGGTATGTTTTGGGGGCGCCAGCTATGAGCTCTTTTCTACTATTGTTGAAGACGACCAGGAACTCGCTCCCAGGAATTGGAAGAGTAGAAGGAGGCACAAGTGTGGATGGAGAAGGAATACCCGCTGCCACCACTTTATAGGCCCAAGGGAAGAGTGCAGGTGCAGCAGTTTGCGTGGACTTTAAACATGGGAGATGATGGAGCTCGTGATAAATAACTCTAGAAGGCGGCGTTTGATCCACTCTGGGTGCAATTTGGTGGATAAATGAATGAGCGATCAGTTTCGATTCTTGGTGGGATTTCATAGAGTTGTTAACATGCACAAACAGCAATGACGGTAGTGAAGGAGGGAGTCTGGAATAGTAACGTACCGAAGATTTAATGAAAAGAGAATCACGCTAGCTCAATGCTCCACCCTCATTTATGGTTTTAATGGAACCCATAAATGGAGAGAGGCCAGAAGCACATTATGCATGCTAGCATGATACATGAAGGACATGATAGCTAGCTGATGTGTCGATAAATCACGTGCAACAAAAAGAGGTCCAAGGGAGAAAAGAAATTGACTTTGCACATCTTTTTGTGGAGAACAGATTAGAAAGGCCAAGGAAGAAAAGGGAATTTTCTTCACTCGAAACTTTGGAGAAGCAAAAGCTTAAGAATTTGACCAGAATTTATAAAATGGATTTTCAAAATCGATTTTAAAGCTTAATTTAGAAAATTTTAGTTTTTTTTTCAAATAGAACCAAATCCCTTTTAGCAACCTAAATGAATTCTTTTTAAATTCCTTTTTCATTCAGTAAAATTAATGCAAGCAATATGAATGCAACAAACATATCAAATTAAATTTTTAAAAATGCAAAAAATAAATTTTTTTGCAATTTTTAAGTTGTCAAGCTATTAAATCTTGGAAAATTTTAGAAAAATTGTAAAAGTATTTATTTTATTTGATGTTTTCTATACACAACCCAAAATAGAAATTTTGGGGTATGACGGGACACCAAGTATGAGAAGGCAGAGAGGAAAAACACCAAATCGTTGTGATGGTACGCGGACACCAATCCATCCTTCCTCTCTTTCCAAGGCTAGCCAACTAGGCCCAGAAAATGGGCACAACTTATCTTATTAGGTAGCCATAGCTAATCTTCTTTTGCCTGTCGGCGCGTCAAGTGATTCGGCACTAAAATAATGTTAATTGCTAGCAACAGAACCACCAATTGTAAGCCTATTGCGCATGGCCCTTTCGAGCCAGCGGTCAAAACATCCGTCACCGCTGGCTCGGCTTATGGTCGAACAGCGAAAGTCACCCCGATTATCACCGCCGGATCATATGATGAGATGGCAGGGGAAGCTCTACTCACTGCTAGTTCAATTGGCGACTACTGCTTAGCATTCCTGGGACCAGCGTTGATGAAGTACTTTCGTCGCCGGTTTTGTAACAAATGGCGGTGATAAGGTTGCGGCGATGACCATTTTACAGTATTGTCTCTCAACTCTAACATGGAGGAGGAAAAGGTGCACATGCCCGTCGCTGTAGAGGACGGCGTAGAGGAGGCCAGGACACGTGTGTCGGTAGCATGTGGTGGCCAGCACGGAGGAGGGTTCTATGGTAGCGCTAGGGCCTCACCCCGTCTTCGGCAACGTTGGGCCTCGTACCCCTTAGGGACAATACCGCCTCCAAAACAAGTGCAAACAAGGGCAGGGAGGCAACTTGAATGGTTTTGAAATTTTAAGGCTAAGATATCTTGTTCTATAGTTTGAAGAGGAAAATCAGACTACAGAGAGGTAGAATAGACTTATTTCTTTCTCAATATATTTAGGAGGTTTGGTTAGGTAAGCCCATGATTGAAATCCTAGATCAGCCACTCATAAGCCCATGCAAGACCTGAAGATTGCTGATAATCTAAAAGCACAGCCAACACAAACTCTGACATGTCTTCAAAGTTAGAATAGGTTTGTCGTGTTAGGTCGCCCATGATAAAGTATGTCCAAACATTAATCGTTTCGGAATTTACCTCAACACCAAAATCTTCAGTCGTGGCATTCTAGGAACAGATAAATGATTAGCCCCTTCTATTCATATCTAAAAGTGCTTCAAAGTTTCCTCGCACATATTCTAATTCTTTCAAGGTTCAGTACAAGTGTTGTGCAAGAAGTTTCGTCTCCAAGTTTTTTCATTAGTTACTGTTGCAATGCAAGCTAGAGTCATTGGAGAATAAATTCTCCTAATTTAAATGTCTCGTATGTCTGCTTGGGAAGTGGTGACATTTACATCAGTGCCCGTGTCCACTCAATGAACTCTCATTTTGTCACCACAGTCCTTAAGGGAGAACGTATGACTGAACAAATGACTGGGTGCAGCGGCCATCTTAAACATTTAACCTCGTATTTCATTGGATCCATACACAGTCCTTAAGGGAGAACATATGCATCATATGTACTTAGTGAAAACACCTTTGACCGAATATCCTTCCACCAACACTTCCATTGTACGCACGAATAAACCTTTCCTCATGTGAAACTTATTATGGAGATACCTAGGCATTAATACGGAGGATTCAGGTTGTGTAATATCAAGATCGAAGATGTGTCGCATTTATTTATTTATTGGTAGCAGATATCAAATCATACAGGCAAGATATTTCAATACTAATATATGAGGATACATATATCTCTGTTGTGGATACCTAAATCTATATTGTGGATACATATATCAACATTAAGATGTGCCACTGCAAGTATACATGTTTCTCACTATTGTGGGTACATATATCGATGCAAAGATGTGCCAGGATTCAACATGTGTAAATATCAAGATCTAAAATGTGTCGCATTTATTTATTTATTGGTAGAAGATATGAAACCAAACAGGCAAGATAGTTCAACATTAATATATGAGCATACATATATCTCTGTTGTGGATACCTAAATCTATATTGTGGATAACATTAAAATGTGCCACTGCAAGTATACATGTTTCTCACTATTGTGGGTACATATATCGATACAAAGACGTGCCAGGATTCAACATGTGTAAATATCAAGATCTAAAATGTGTCGCATTTATTTATTTATTGGTAGAAGATATGAAACCAAACAGGCAAGATAGTTCAACATTAATATATGAGGATACATATATCTCTGTTGTGGATACCTATATCCACTATTTGCCTAAACGGTTGTTTAGCCCGTTTAAACACCGTGTAAACGCTACACGGTGGTGCACCGTTTCGGTTTAATCACCCGTTTACCCCATTTAATTGGCCGTTTAGCCCGTTTAATCGGACGTTTTACCCGAATATTGGCTAAACGGTAGGTGACCGACTGTTTACCGTTTAGCATTTAGGAAAACACTGCCTATATCTATATTGTGGATACATATATCAGCATTATTATGTGCCACTGCAAGTATACATATTTATCTCTATTGTGAATACAAATTATATATTAAGATGCACCGCTGCATGTATACATATATCTGTATTGTAGATAGATATATCAACCTTAAGATGTGCCACTGCATTTATATAAACTGGCCCGAACACAAGGTAATATGCATACCAGAACACAATTTCAACAAACATACCACCAATACTGATCTTCCCCAATTGCCACTCATACTAAGCAAAAAAATGAGAACCGAGTGCGCTACTCTTTGCATTGTCCTGGTGATTATGTCTTCAACCATCTCATCCTGTGATCCTTGTAAGTTTATAACTTCTTTTGTACTTACCATAATTCCACTCATGCGTGGTTTATAAAGTAAAGTTTTGGATCCATGCAGTTCCGGCAGTTCATATCCCAATCAATTTACCTGGATGCACTGAAGATCTTTGCCAAACAAAATGCTCGGAGTATGCCATTAAGCATAAACATGTGGTAAAGAGGTCCCATTGTGATAAGCCGGATCTTTGCCACTGTGTGTTGTCGCCCAAGCCGTATGTGCCGCTTACCACCGAAGTCATGGGATTAGCTGATGCAGAGGATGATAATGAAACTTTTGTTTGAATATAATATATAGGATTAAAACTGTCACCAAGGATGGATATGGAGGTTACAAGGAGGCGGACAATACTATACTGCTAGCTCTTGTATAAACTTTATCCATGACCTGTTTCCATCCAATTATAATAAAATGACTGAATCTTTCACTACTACACAAACTTTAATAGAGGCGGGCGTTTTTGATTTTCCGCGGCGGGCAAAGCCATCCGCCGCGGCCTAGAGGCCACGGTAAATCGTGGCTTAACCGCGGCGGGCGGCTTTGCCCGCCGCGGTTAACCGATTTACCACGGCGGGCGGTGTAACGTGCCCGCCGCGGTAAATATACTTTTACCACGGCGGTCACGTTGAACCGCCCGCCGCGGTAAATTATTTTACCGCGGCGGACACGGTACAGCGCCTGCCGCGGTTATGTTCGTTAGCCGTGGCGGGCATTATTATTTGCCCGCCTCGGTAAATTATTTCCTGAATTAAAAAAAATACAGCAGCCATATAATTAAATTCAAATTCAAATTCAAATTCAAATCACATCCAGATTTCACAGATTAAACTTAAAAAGTATGCAGGCATTACACATGAGATAATATACATATATATACATTCACTTAGTCGTTCTTGTCATCGTTAATTCATTACATTTACATATTAAAGTCGTTATACATGCCCTAAGGAGTAATCTTGCGGACGCATCATCGTGGGCCATTTCCTCAGCCTCTCGTACTCCGGTAAAATCGCTAGCTGGCTGTTCTCATTGAAGAACGTGCTCCCTTTAAGCACGCATTTGTCTAAGACAAACTTACATATGTCCGCCTTTGTCTGCTTGAAGGAGTGTTGGGTGCTCTGCACGTCTCTCCACCAGTTCAATCCATTCTTGAGCACCCTCCAACTGCTGCTGTACTGCTTGCACTCCCTCAGGTACTCACAGACGTAGAAGCCACAGGTTTGTGATCCTACCGGTTGTTTGGCACACTGCATGATCAATACACAAGCATTAGAATACAGGCATTAGAACGCTTATGAACAGAACGCACAATTAAACCTTTCAAATACTTACCGGAAAGTTGCGTCTGATTTTGATGCGGTTCTTATGCTTAGCCTTAAAATTCTCTGTTCTTCGATCATAGCATTCAGGATCCTTCACGTACTCCTTATAAGCGCTATATGAAATGTACTAGTATTAGGCAGGGCATTAGAACGCATATGAGAAGACAGTTCAGTCACTTACACTCTGAGGCAATCTTCAAAGGCCTTGTACCCTTTTAAGTTTGGCATTCTCAACGAATCAAATACGCAGGCCCTGCCATCCTGAGGGTAGATGATAAATGCAACCCAGTGACCCTCGAGGCCTTGGCTGCGCCATTGAAACAAAATACATGTTACAATGAGAAATAATAATACTAGCTAGCTACCTACTTATCTCTACAGGCATGTCTTCGACTTACCCAAAGTGGTAGGCAGCTACGATACACCCATTTCTCCTGATCTTCTTCATTGCTCCTAGTATGTACCTTGAAATGTTCAACTTCTCATTGTCCATCAGTTTCTTCCTGTGCGCCTCTCTCTGTCGCTTGGTCAAGTCTTTCATGGTTGGATGATTGTCATCTAGGTGGTAACCAATGATGACTCTTTGAGCAATATGCATTGGAGATAGATAGATAACATCAAGTTTTAGTTCCTTGGATATATAGGCCATCAACCTGCAAGGACAAGCCATCGTGGCATATATATAAGTAGTCTTGACCGATTCAAAGGCAGGTGATATGTGAAACTCGCAATTCATCACTTACATAGAGAACAAGGTGACTTGGGCGATGTCAAGGTCTTGTTCCCGTAGTAGTCTGTACATGTCGTGGAAGTCCACGGGGAGTTCTACATCGTTGCCGGGCAAGTGGAAGTACTCCGCCACAACCTTGACTAGAAAACCATGTAGGCCAGCTTTTGCCGCTTCCATGTACCAGAGATGAAACCTCCTTGTCTCCCACCTTTCCTCGTCGACGAGCTGGGCCTTGGTTATCATGAACTTCCCATGCTCGTAATGGCCGGGGCAGTCATCCGATTCAGGAAATAGATGGAAAGGTGATCTCGGCCTGGGATAGAAATGTTAGTACCATATTATAGCAAAGAAAAGTTATTAGCAAATTATGCTCGCCGCTACCATACCTTTCGAACTCAAGTGAGTATGTGAGATGCCCTTGGTCGCCTTTAGTCTTCGCCGGCGGTGGAGGACAGTGGCTTGTGCTCGCAATGGCAGCAGGCGGTGTCTTTGCCCCTGGTTCCTCCGTGCCTCCCGGTCCTTTGCTTGTGCCCTTAGATGGACTATCGGGAGGTGGAGGTGGACTTGTTGTTGGAGGAGGAGAACGAGGGTGAGGGCTTGTGCCTCAGGGTGACTTCCTTCCCTTGTCATCCCCACCATTGCCTTCGTCATCGCCGTCGCCGTGATCCGGATCATCGGGGGGACAAGATCCGGCAACGGATGGTTGTGATGCTGGTGTCGCCATCGGCGTAGAAGTCGGCGTCGAGAGAATGATCTCTATGTCGTCCTTGTTCCATAGGACTTCGGAACCAATGGCAGCTCCAAGGATCGTTACCCCTTGTGCAGTTGGATATTCCATTTCAAATTCTTCGTATTGGGTCGCATACCATGTAAGTATCACGGCAGCATAGTTGGCAGGGATCTAGTCTTGGTTGAAATCTTTGATATCTTCTTTGGGGTGCATGTAACCCTCACCCACGGTCAACTTTTTCGCCCTACCGAACGGGATGTTGAGGTTGACGCGCATGGGTTGCCGGATGTCGTCGACGGGGTGCCTTGGGCGATCCTCGATCATCGGCAGTGGCTGCCCTTGTGTCTGCCCTTGTGGAACTTGTGGCACAGCCACACCTACCTGGCGAAGCATCTGTGACCTCATCGACACCATATCTGGGTCATTGCTCGTGAAGGCTTCTTTTATGGACCGACTGATCATTTCAGCCACGCCTTGATCATAGCCCTTCTGAAAGATGCCCTCCTTGTACCTCTGCCTTGACCGGTATGTGGCAGCGTCGGATTGCCATGACTCCACTGAGTTCCAGCTCATCTTCGACGACATGCCACGGACGCGGCCACGGTGCTCGGGGGTTCCCAGCGCCAGGGTCAGCAAGTCCTGGCCCCTGCGAACCTCGAAGCTGTCCTTGGATTTAGTGGCCTGGATGAGAGCCCTCTCCACCTCCTTGAACTTCAGCTCATTGAACTTGCTCGCGCCCTCCTTGAGCTTCTTCGGCTTGCGGGCATAAATGAAGTCCTTAGCCCTCAAGTCTACACCGTCGTACAGATCGGGAAGCCCGGCGGCAGCTCTAGCCCTTTCTTCCTCCCGCCACTGGGGCCTCTTGCCAGCAAACCCAGTCATGCCCAAGTGGTGGGGGTGCAGGTTCTTCTTCGTGAGTGCGCTGAACTTGGTGATGGAAATAAAGAGAACTCTAGGTGATGGAAATAAAGAGAGAGGATGGAAGGAGAGAGGGAGAGCCTTTATGAACCTCTTATGATGTTTGTATATGTACAGGCTTTACCGCGGCGGGCAACATAAAACGCCCGCCTTGGTAAATCAAGTCTTTACCGCGGCGGGCAGTTTAAAGAGCCCGCTATGGTAAACCGTATTAACCGCGGCGGGCTATTCATACCGCCCGCCGCGGTAAATAACGATTTCCTGCGGTGGGCAGGTAAGGTTGCCCGCCGCGGTAAACCAATTTCCCGCAGCGGGCGCCCCGGTGGCCGGCCTCGCTGGCCGGCCACCGGTTAACCGTGGCGGGCAAAAAAGGTGCCCGCCACGGAGCGTGTTTTGGCCACGCTGCGCAAATTCATTCCTGTAGTAGTGTTTCCTATACTTTTGTTCCACTCAATGTATTGGATCCACTATTTTGGTTACAACTAAATTATTTCAGGCCATGCTGAGTTTGGTAGTTTCAAATAGGCCTATTCCCTAGGTTTGGTTGAATTATGCAAAACCTGACCACGAATTCCTCTGCACGAGACCACCCATGATTGTAACACCCCAAAATTTGTCACTTTTGAAAATAGAGCTAAAATGATTTAATCTGGAATTTTGTGCTCATGAAATATAGGAAAAATAAAATTTTCATTGAATTAAAACTCATCATAAGGTTTAGCAACATGATTGTGCATACATGCCCTTGCATTTGATGAATTTGATTGAGTGATTTAAAATGCTTTTGCAAATGAAATTGAAAATGGCTTTGAAGTAAAAGAAAAGAAAAGAGAATTAGAAAAATAAAAGAATTTAAATAGGGTAAATTTATTTTTGGAGAACTTATCAAAATTTCTCAATTATATTTGAATTAAAAAATGTATTTCAAATCATATTCGAATTTGATTTGGTTTGCATTCGGATTTAAATTTGGAAACAAAATGGAGAAGATTTGGAAAAAAAAATGATTTCTTCCTCTCTCCCTCTTCCCTTTCGGCCTGCTGGCCCAGCACCGGCTCGTTCTCCTCCGCGCCGGCCCATCCCCTTTGGCCTTCCTCTCGCGACGTTGGCTGCAGCCAGCTCCCTTCGGCCCGTTCCAACCAGCCCAGCAAAGCCGCACCGGCCGAAGCCACTACAGCAGCCCAACTCAGCAGCAGCCGCGCCGCGCCTTCTCTCTCTTACCCGCTGACACGCCGGGCCCCCCTTGTCAGGCCTTCTTCTCCCTCACGTAGCTCCATCGGACTCCACCGCCGCCTTCCGTGTCTGCGCCGTCCACGTCTCCATCCGGTGCCGTGCCTGTGTGGCAGAACCTCCTAAGTTATAGGGCCCACATGCACCTGTCACTGTCCAATGACTTTTGACATTTATGCATATGTTTCCAATAACTTAAAAAGACTGTCGGGTGTCCTCGGGGAACCCCGAATCATCCACGATTTCCGAGCAGGATCACGTTACAGAGTCATTGCAGTATTACAACATTTATTCAAATATCAAAACCAGAGTGAAATAAGTGGAAGTCTTACGATAACATAGTTCACAAACCAGTTGTTTCAAACCTTACAAACTAAGTTCGATAATTATTACAATCCATAGTAGTAGTGGAGTGGCATAATGAACATATACTTAACACCCAAATTAAACATCCTGCCCAAGGATCACACATTTACTTCTCATCGTCAGAACGAACGATAGTCATGCAGCATGATCCAAAACAGATTTGCTCATGAAGCTCACCTACAACAAGGGGTCAACGAACCCTGAGTACAAAAGTACTCAACAAGACTTAACCGAAATATTAACTGATAAACTCAGTAATACAGGCTCAGGGATTCAAGGTATAGCTTTAACAATGATCAAAGTTCTTTTGCGTAAAAGCTCTTTTAACAACATTCTTTATATAGAAAACTTCTCAAGAATTATATACAAAGCTGACACGATCCGCACTGAGATCATGAAACTTCATATCCCACACCTTCACAAGCCTTATTCAAGTTCCGGTTATTAATTCTACGATGATGAACAGTGAGTTGAGTCTCCATAACCGAGGAGCAACGACGATTCGAACCGATTAAGCCCAGCTAGGGATTCTAGACCACACGACATATGCAGGTCCCCAACTCACATATATCAACCTACCCTCGGATCCTCTAAAACAAGAATGGGTCCGCGCCACCCGAGAATACAGTACTCCACCATTCCAGCCCATGGCCACATGGGTACACGCTATTCCCGCCATCTCTCCACTCCCAGTGCGCGGGTAGCCATTCTCGTAATAGAAGTTCCAAGTTCAGGCTTACCGGAGTATGTGGTTAGTACTACAAATTCTCACCTCATGTTCCAAGTTCAGGCTTACATGTTAACTAAGTGGCAAAACAAATTTCATAATTTTTGGATAAATAAATAAGCCTAGAAAAATCATGGAAATCCATTTATGAATTAATTGAGCAATTTTTACCACATTTAAAAATTACTGAAAAACATTATTTCATATTTTTCTTAAATACTATACATCACAGAGAAGTCACACAAAAAGTTTCATAATTTTTGGAGCTTTAAATAAATCTATACAAAAATAACAAAAACAGATACTATTCAATCAAATCTGAAAATAGAAAAAAAATCCATTTGAACGCTGAGTCACTGACAACGGGTCCCACATGTCATCTTCAACCTCCGACGTTGACTATGGCAGCGACGGCTCTGACCAGCGATTTCTCGCCGACGGTGAGATCAACGGCGACGGCCAACGTACCAAAATTATCACCAAGTCTAGGCGCATCGATTGACGTCCCTATCAGCACGGATTACGGCCCTACACTAGCTCGTCGTCGGCCTTGGCGGACGCGGTGACACGGTAGTGCTACGCCGGCGAAACGAAGCCGAAAACGGGGAAACAAAGGGCATGGGAAGGTCCAGTAGCTCACCACGAACACGTTGGAGCAAAGAATAGGACCGGATGAGCTACGATGACACGGGTCGACGTTGACAGGGTTCACGGCGGAGCGATCTTCAACGACGGCGATGCTCCGGTAGCTGTGGTAGTCAAAATGAGAAACCAATGGGTCACAAAGCACTACATCATTGCAGCGAAGCCGAAGCAAGACTCGGCAAGGGCAGGGACTCACCATAGCGCGCTGGCCACGGCGACGCGGGCTTGACGGCAGGGCTACTGGCCGTGGAGAAGAAACACGACGAGCGGTGGTTCCCAGCGAAATTAAGCTGAATTGATGGGTTGGCTGAGCGCGTAAGGCTAAAGCGGAGCTGGGACTAGCTTATCAGCGACGGTGGAGCACGACAACGACGGCACAGGCTCGTCGGAGTGGAGCAGCGGCGATGGGAAAACAGAGCAAGGGAGAAGGGCAACGACGATGGCGGCTTAGGCTTAAAAGGATGGCCAGGAAGCTCAAGGAAGCCACGACGAAGCCTTCAGCGCGCCAACGCGACGCCCAGACGGCCACGCGCGCGACTGGAAGCAAGCCGAAGCTCGCCGGCGATGTAGCGCAAGCGGTGAACACTGTTCATCGAAATTACAAGTTTGCCATTCACCAAAATTCACAAATTACTCCCAAATTTTCATAACAACTCAAAAATCTCCAAAAATAAAAGTTGTTCATAATCAAAAGTTCTACAACTTTGCTTTTATAACCATTTCCTAATTCGGTATAGATTTTGAAATGAACTTTTGAATTCAAATAGGGAAATTTAACGAATTACGCCTTTTTGAATTACTCAATTTTTTCTAAACAACTTGAAAAACTCCAAAAATAAACTTTGTATAACTTGCCAAGCTCTACACTTTTGATTTTGGGCCCAACCCCAAAATATGCATAGATTTTAAAATGGATTATCAAGGTAGGATTTAAATGTTGAAAAGCGGGGTTTTCTCGAAAAATTCAAAATCCAAACAAACATTGAACTTGAGTCAAACAATACATTGCAACACATACCACATAAATAAAAACTTGTATTAGTGTATGCATCTCAAAGTTTTCACCAAATGCCAAATGCTTTGCAATGCATATGATGACATGTCAGATTTTAATATTTAAACACCCGAGGTGTTACAATCCTTCCCCCTAAAAGAAATCTCGCCCCGAGATTCAAAGCCATAGGGTAAGTAATGGAAAAGGAAATGTGTCGCGAGAACACATACAAACTCTGTTCATAAAACAGCTGAGGTCCCTTTACAAAACACAATTTGTACTACCGAACTCAACTTACATTACTCTATTCTATATTGATGCTAGAAATTCTGGAAACTTTTCTAACAAGTAATCTTCTGATTCCCAAGTAGCTTCCTCTTCTGAATGTTGATTCCATTGTATCTTATAGAACTTGATTGTCCGTCTTCGAGTAACACGATCTTTCTGATCTAACACTCGGATAGGATATTCGGAATAAGTTAAATCCGGTTCTAGTTCCACTCCTTCAACTTCAACATTCTGTTCAGGCACTCGGAGACACTTCTTCAATTGAGAAACATGGAACACATCATGCACAGCTGCAAGATGTTCAGGTAGTTTCAAGCGATATGCCACTTTTCCATACCTCTCCAAAATTTGATATGGTCCAATGTATCGGGGTGCCAACTTTCCTTTAACACCAAAACGGTTAACTCCCTTCATTGGTGATACTTTCAGATATACAAAATCTCCTTTGTTAAATACCAATGGTCTTCGTCGTCTATCCGCATAACTCTTTTGGTGGGACTGAGCTATCTTCAGATTACTCTGTATTTGCCTAACCTTGTCTTCTGTTTCTTTCACAAGGTCAACTCCAAAGAATCTTCTCTCTCCTGGCTCAGACCAACTCAACGATGTTCTGCACCTACGACCATAGAGTGCTTCAAATGGAGCCATTCTAATGCTTTCCTGATAACTATTGTTGTATGAGAACTCGGCCAAAGGTAAGCATTCGTCCCACTTATTGGAATAGTTAAGGACACAACACCTTAACATATCTTCAAGTACTTGATTAACCCTTTCAGTCTGTCCATCAGTCTGCGGATGATAAGCTATACTATACAGAAGTTTGGTACCCTAATGAAGAATGCAATTGTTTCCAAAAGTTAGGAGACAAACTGTGTACCCCTATCTGACACAATAGTCTTGGGTACTCCATGGAGACTCATGATTCTTGCTAAATACATCTTGGCATATTGGATCGTAGGATATATTGTCTTGACTGGAAGAAAATATGCTGACTTAGTGAGTCGATCTACAATAACCCATACTGAGTCAAATCCCTTTGATGTCTTGGGTAGACCAACAATAAAGTCCATACTTATGTCCTCCCACTTCCAAGATGGAATAGGTAATGGTTGTAACTCACCAGCAGACCTCAAATGTATAGCTTTCACCTTTTGACAAGTATCACACTTTGCTATGTATCTAGCAATCTCTATTTTCATTTTAGTCCACCAGAATCTTTGCTTCAAGTCATGGTACATCTTGTTACTTCCCGGATGGATTGATAACCTAGTAGCATGTGCCTCATCTAGAATTGACTAGCCGCAACTCAGGAACTTTTGGTACCACCAGGCGATCCTTGAACCACAACACATCTTCATTGTCAATACTAAAGCATTCCGCTTTTCCATTCTTGACTCTTTCCTTAATATGGGCTATACCCTTGTTTTCCTTCTGAGCAGCAATAACTTGATCTCGAATAGTGGCTTCAACAATTATGTTGGTCAAACTTCCTTGTTGAATTACTTCTACATTCAACTTTTCCATTTCTTGACATAAATTCAAACCCATTGTTCTCACTGTCAGACAATTGCAATAACTTTTGCGACTGAGGGCATCTGCAACCACATTTGCTTTACCGGGGTGAATAATGTACTTCCAAATCATAATCCTTAATCAGTTCTAACCATCTTCTTTGTCGCATGTTCAACTCTGACTGAGTAAAGATATACTTTAAGCTCTTGTGGTCTGTATACATATGACACGTATTACCAAGCAGGTAATGCCGCCAAATCTTCAGAGCATGAACCACAGCTGCTAACTCCAAATCATGAGTCAGATAGTGTTCTTCATGTTGCTTAAGTTGCCGGGACGCATAAGCAATGACTCGGCCTTCTTGCATCAACACACATCCAATACCAATACCTGAAGCATCACAATAAACATCAAACGGCTTCTCGATGTCAGGTTGGGCTAATACTGGTGCAGTGGTTAACAGTCTCTTCAAAGTCTGGAAAGCCTCCTCACAATCTGATGACCAGACAAACTTAACTTGGTTCTTCAACAATTCAGTTATGGACTTTGATATTTTTGAGAAATCTAGAATAAACCGACGGTAATACCCCGCCAAACCCAGAAAACTCCGAACTTGATGAACTGTGGTTGGCGGTTTCCAATCAAGCACATCCTTCACTTTGCTTGGATCAACTGCAACTCCTTCGGCTGACAAGACATGTCCAAGAAATTGCACTTCCTTAAGCCAAAAATCACACTTGCTGAACTTGGCATATAGTTGATGTTCTCTCAAGCGGGTCAGAACAATTCTGAGATGTTCCGCATGTTCTTTCTTATTCTTGGAATATACTAAAATGTCATCAATAAACACCACTACAAACTTGTCTAGCTCAGGCATGAATACTGAGTTCATTAGATACATGAAATGAGCTGGAGCATTTGTCAAACCAAAAGACATTACCAAGTATTCATATAATCCATATCTTGTGGTAAATGCCGTTTTGGGAATATCTTCAGGCTTTATCTTGATTTGGTGATATCCTGACCTCAAATCTATCTTGGAGAAAACTTTAGCTCTGGCCAATTGATCAAAAAGCAGATCTATCCGAGGTAATGGATACTTATTCTTGATGGTCACTTCATTCAATGGACGATAGTCGACACATAACCTCAAAGTCTCATCTTTCTTTTTCACAAAAATTGCCGGACATCCCCAAGGTGAAGAACTAGGTTGGATAAACCCTTTCTCAATCAATTCTTGTAACTGAGTCTTCAACTCGACCAATTCCTTAGGTGGCATCCTATAAGCTCTCCGAGAAATCGGAGCTGTTCCAGGTTGTAACTCTATATTGAACTGTACATCCCTATCAGGTGGTAGACCGGGTAAATCTTCAGGAAACACATCCGGAAATTCACACACTACCGGAATATCTCTAATCTCTTTGACAGCAGTTGCACAAATCTTGCCCACTGATCTTCTTAGGGTTGGAAGTTGGATAAGAAGTTGAGAATTACTATCAGGCAAACTTACTCTTAAAGTCCTATTCAAAATATCTATAACAGCCTTATGCTGATACATCCAATTCATTCCCAAGATTACATCTATATCCTGATCCTTAAGGATAATCATGGTAGTGGGAAAAATATGCCCACCCAGGTTTATGGGTACCTGGTATACCATTTCCTTAGTACATAGACGTCCCCCGGGCGACTGTATAAAGAAACTTTCCTTTGTTGCCCCAATTGAAATTTCATGCTTCACGACAAATGTTCTATTGATGAATGAATGCGATGCGCCAGAATCAAAAAGTATAACTGCAGGGTGATTGGCAACAGGAAACATACCCATCATCACTGGCTCCCCTTCCGGAATTTCTCCAGCTTGAATATAGAACACCCGTCCTGTCTTCCTCTCATCTTTGCCCTTCTGAGCATTCTGATTGGGGTTCTTGTTTGGTGCCTGACCCTGTTGTTGATTAGCAAGGGCCTTCTGATAATTTTGATTAGCCTGCCTAGGATATGGACATTCCCTAGAGAAATGACCAGTCCTTCCACAATTGTAGCACGGATAGTTGTGACCCTGGGATGTTGGAGCATTGCCACCAGGAGTATTGGTTGACTGTGAACTCGGATAGGTTATAGCAGGACGGACATTTGACTGTTGCCCGGCTTGGAACTGCGGCGGACGATAAGGAGGACTGATTATGATGTACTGGATGATAAATCACCCTCTGCCTCTTCGGATTTCCCCCAAAAGATCCAGACGGCACACTCTTTTTCTTTTTGAGCTCCTTATGCTGCCGATACTTTGATTCTGAAGCAATTGCAATATTTACTGCCTCATGGTAAGTGACATTGGTGCAAGTGGTCATCATAGTCTGCAACTTGGTATTCAGGCCTCTCATAAACCACCTCTTCTTCTTGGCATCAGTATTGACATGTTCGGATGCATATTGGGACAGATGATTAAATCTTCCCACATACTGCATCACGCTTTGATCTCCTTGTTTCAAAGCAAGGAATTCATCTAGCTTCATAGCCATCACTCCTTTAGGAATATAATGGGCTCTGAAGGCTGTACGGAACTCAGCCCAAGTTATTGGAATGCCAGCTAGTTGCATAGCCACTAAGTTTGCCCACCAAGCACTTGCTGCTCCTCTAAGTTGTTGGGCGGCAAACGTAGGTTTCTGATACTCTGTGCATGGGATAAGGTCAAATTTCTATTCCATGGTTCGAAGCCAGTCATCAGCCTCCAATGGTTCATCTACCTTGGTGAACACCGAGGGTCTTGTGTCTGTAAAATCAACATATGTAGCCTCCTGTCGGTTATGGTGGCGTCCATGGTTTCCGTACATCTAATTCTGATTACTCTGAGCCATCTCATGAAGCAAACGAGAATTTTCAGCCGTCACATTAACAAGTGCAGTTATAGCATCAGCTAAATTGGTTGGAACTGGTGGCGGATCTGGAATACCATCCTCATCTTGTGAAGTTCCCGGAATAAACGAACCCCGTAGTACGAACGCATCTGCTCATAACAAACCAAACTTTATTCACATGTCTTTATTGAATTGTACCAAAGCTTACTCTAGACACATTACATAGAGTTTACTAATGTACAAACAAACCCACGAGTACGAAAATAGAACTACATAACTTAAACTAAAGCTACTATTATACAACTCTACTCTTTTCCTCAATTTCTTCAAACTTCAGGCTCGGTATCCATTCCGGAATTATTACCGCCTTCATCATCACTTTCATCAATCATTACTAATTCTTCAGGATCTTCTTCTTCTTCCTCTCCCGATTCATCATCATCGGCAAGGATGACACCAGGGGTCCATGGCATCAGCTTGAGGCTCATGATTCGGATTTAGTAGATTGCTAAGCCTATGAACCTCCTCATGTAGATACGTATTATGTTCTTCTAAATCTTCTACATAGAATTCTAGCTCATGAGTTCTAGCTCTAGCTACATTTTCCCTGTGCCAAGCTTCATTTCTTCCTTCCATCGTACGAACTAACATGCTTTCGCAGTTCCTATGCGCGGTGGTGAGCTACCTCAATTGACCCTGTAATTCTCCTATTTGTATAACATCCAAAGCCCTATCTCTCGTAGATTGTGCTAACTCCATAGAAACCCTCAGTATCTCTGCTTAGGGATCAGGCCTAGAGCTGCTACTGCTAGCACCATCATTTCTAGGGGCAAGTTGGTGACGAGGAACTCCTTTGGGTCCGGTGGACTTACGGGGCGTCATCTTAGCATGAGCCATACTGTAGGAAGCCAATTTAATCCAAGTAAGACCATTTGATCAAAATCCAAAAAGTAGCTAAGATGGATTACATTCCTCCAACCAGACTCACTACTTAATTCTAGACTAAGAGGTGAAGGAAGTAACGAGTGAATTATTCCTGATGCATGAATCGTTCTTACGAACAAAAACAGCAAAGTTTATAATACACATAAACAACATTTGTTTTTATATAGGGCATAGTATGATTACTACTCCACCACACAAAACCTTTTTAATCCAATAGGGAATGGTGAGAAAGAAATAAGATAAGTCAGAAGCAATTTGGACCAAATTAACAAGTTAAATTTAGTCATCCAAATCATTTTGAAGTTTTTGTAAAACAATACAACAAAAACCTTGTAACGATCGCTCTGATACCATTCTGTGGCAGGAACCTCCTAAGTTATAGGGCCCACATGCACCTGTCACTGTCCAACGACCTTTGACATTTATGCATATGTTTCCAATAACTTAAAAAGACTGTCGGGTGTCCTCGGGGAACCCCGAATCATCCACGATTTCCGAGCAGGATCACAGTTACAGAGTCATTGCAGTATTACAACATTTATTCAAATATCAAAACCAGAGTGAAAATCAGCGGAAGTCTTACGATAACATAGTTCACAAACCAGTTGTTTCAAACCTTACAAACTAAGTTCGATAATTATTACAAACCATAGTAGTAGTGGAGTGGCATAATGAACATATACTTAACACACAAATAAACATCCTGCCCAAGGATCACACATTTACTTCTCATCGTCAGAACGAACGATAGTCATGCAGCACGATCCCAAAATAGATCTGCTCATGAAGCTCACCTGCAACAAGGGGTCAACGAACCCTGAGTACAAAAGTACTCAACAAGACTTAACCGAAATATTAACTGATAAACTCAGTAATACAGGCTTAGGGATTCAAGGTATAGCTTTAACAATGATCAAAGTTCTTTTGCGTAAAAGCTCTTTTAACAACATTCTTTATATAGAAAACTTCTCAAGAATTATATACAAAGCTGACACGATCCGCACTGAGATCATGAAACTTCATATCCAACACCTTCACAAGCCTTATTCAAGTTCCGGTTATTAATTCTACGATGATGAACAGTGAGTTGAGTCTCCATAACCGAGGAGCAACGACGATTCGAACCGATTAAGCCCAGCTAGGGATTCTAGACCACACGACATATGCAGGTCCCCGACTCACATATATCAACCTACCCTCGGATCCTCTAAAACAAGAATGGGTCCGCGCCACCCGAGAATACAGTACTCCACCATTCCAGCCCATGGCCACATGGGTACACGCTATTCCCGCCATCTCTCCACTCCCAGTGCGCGAGTAGCCATTCTCGTAATAGAAGTTCCAAGTTCAGGCTTACCGGAGTATGTGGTTAGTACTACAAATTCTCACCTCATACAATTCAACAACGGACGTGCCTTAATCGACACAGGCGGAAAGAACCCGCTCACAAGACCTCCATGTCTTGTGGCTCACACACACCGAGTCCGCCCGGTCTAGATTTATTACTCCACATTCCCATATCACATGCTAACAATATTGACCAATGTCCTATTTAAAACTTGCAGGTGGCAGGGGGTCACCCGACTTTCATCGTTCTACGCATAGCTAAGCAAAACTAGGCATATACGAGTTTAAAACTGGTAATATGGTAAATATGGAATAACAAGGGTGGTAATGCACCAATTAGGCTCTTACTTAACTCCTAATCACTTAATGCAGTAATGGAAAGCAAAAGCGAAATTAATTTGTAAAACACAAGGTAGGGTTGTATGCATCCGGGGCTTGCCTTCGTTGACGGAAAAGTCCGGTTCCTGCGACGTTACACAAGGATTCGATCCGACCTCAACAGACGGATTAACCTCCTCAACAGCTTGATTAACTACCACGTTTTCACCTTCGTTCACTACACGTAATAACAATGCCATGTTTAACATGATGTGGAATATGAAACATGATGCTCGATGATGGATGCAAAATTAACAATTTGAATACAACTTTCCTTCGCGGTACAGTTGCAAGTCAACCAACTAAATCATTTTTCATAACACATACATCAATTGCCAAGGATCATCATCAACTAAGGACCCAAGGTCATCACTCAATCCAAAAGTCCAAACAAAAACCTAAATCATTAAAGGTTACTATTTGCTTTTATGAATTAATTATTTAATTCAAAATTATGAAATAAATCAACTTATTCTAATTGAGCTCAAAATTTTAGTACATGTTCATTACATGTTAACTAAGTGGCAAAACAAATTTCATAATTTTTGGATAAATAAATAAGCCTAGAAAAATCATGGAAATCCATTTATGAATTAATTGAGCAATTTTTACCACATTTAAAAATTACTGAAAAACATTATTTCATATTTTTCTTAAATACTATACATCACAGAGAAGTCACACAAAAAGTTTCATAATTTTTGGAGCTTTAAATAAATCTATACAAAAATAACAAAAATAGATACTATTCAATCAAATCTGAAAATAGAAAAAAAATCCATTTGAACGCTGAGTCACTGACAACGGGTCCCACATGTCATCTTCAACCTCCGACGTTGACTATGGCAGCGACGGCTCTGACCAGCGATTTCTCGCCGACGGTGAGATCAACGGACGACGGCCAACGTACCAAAATGATCACCAAGTCTAGGCGCATCGATTGACGTCCCTATCAGCACGGATTACGGCCCTACACTAGCTCGTCGTCGGCCATTGGCGGACGCGGTGACACGGCAGTGCTACGCCGGCGAAACGAAGCCGAAAACGGGGAAACAGAGGGCATGGGAAGGTCCAGTAGCTCACCACGAACACGTTGGAGCAAAGAATAGGACCGGATGAGCTACGATGACACGGGTCGACGTTGACAGGGTTCACGGCGGAGCGATCTTCAACGACGGCGATGCTCCGGTAGCTGTGGTAGGTCAAAATGAGAAACCAATGGGTCACAAAGCACTACATCATTGCAGCGAAGCCGAAGCAAGACTCGGCAAGGGCAGGGACTCACCGTAGCGCGCTGGCCACGGCGACGCGGGCTTGACGGCAGGGGCTACCGGCCGTGGAGAAGAAACACGACGAGCGGTGGTTCCCAGCGAAATTAAGCTGAATTGATGGGTTGGCTGAGCGCGTAAGGCTAAAGCGGAGCTGGGACTAGCTTATCAGCGACGGTGGAGCACGACAACGACGGCACGGGCTCGCCGGAGTGGAGCAGCGGCGACGGGAAAACAGAGCAAGGGAGAAGGGCAACGACGATGGCGGCTCAGGCTTAAAAGGATGGCCAGGAAGCTCAAGGAAGCCACGACGAAGCCTTCAGCGCGCCAACACGACGCCCAGACGGCCACGCGCGCGACTAGGAAGCAAGCCGAAAGCTCGCCGGCGGTGTAGCGCAAGCGGTGAACACTGTTCATCGAAATTACAAGTTTGCCATTCGCCAAAATTCACAAATTACTCCCAAATTTTCATAACAACTCAAAAATCTCCAAAAATAAAAGTTGTTCAAAATCAAAAGTTCTACAACTTTGCTTTTATAACCATTTCCTAATTCGGTCTAGATTTTGAAATGAACTTTTGAATTCAAATAGGGAAATTTAACGAATTACGCCTTTTTGAATTACTCAAAATTTTTCTAAACAACTTGAAAAACTCCAAAAATAAACTTTGTATAACTTGCCAAGCTCTACACTTTTGCTTTTGGGCCCAACCCCAAAATATGCTTAGATTTTAAAATGGATTATCAGGGTAGGATTTAAATGTTGAAAAGCGGGGTTTTCTCGAAAAATTCAAAATCCAAACAAACATTGAACTTGAGTCAAACAATACATTGCAACACATACCACATAAATATAAACTTGTATTAGTGTATGCATCTCAAAGTTTTCATCAAATGCCAAATGCTTTGCAATGCATATGATGACATGTCAGATTTTAATATTTAAACACCCGAGGTGTTACAGCCTGTCAAGCTTGACGGCCCTTAAATAGAGAGCCTCCGTGCCCGTGCCATCCCCCACCGATCCCTGGAGCAAGCCGCGCCATCTCTCTATTCCGATTCAAGCCGCAGCGCCGCTGGAGATCCGCCGCCGTCGCTCCGCCGCTCCACCGATGCTCCGAGCTGCTCTCCGGACTTCCCACCGTGGTAAGGATGCCGCAGGTACCAGTACGTCCCGCCTTCTCATCTCCTGTCCTGCTGTTCACGCTCTACGGAGCTTCGTCGGACACTCGAGCCGCAAGATCATGCACGTCGCATCTCCGTCGCGTCCCGAGTCCCGACCTCAACCAATACCCTCATCAAGTTCACCGTTTTCCCTAGTGTCTTACTGTACCATTCGTTGAATTAATTGAGTCAGGAAATCACTGTCCTGGTTGACGCCGGCGACCTCCTCTGTCTTCCAGTCCTGGCACCACCGCCGTGAGCCATGCGATGCGTTTTTCCTTATTCAATCTGCTAGTTAGCTTGATGACATATCTTCCACGTCATGTTTTATTGTGGCCGTTTTCCTTTATAAAAATAAACCTTGAAATACAATAGAAATACGTAATCATCCTGAGCCGTCCGTTTTTAGATTAATGATCTAGATTAGAACTTACCCCTTCGCTGTTCTTTTTGCTAAAGAGTCCCTCTGTTTTTGACAAATAAACCCACAGTCCAAAACATGTTTTCAGATTTTGTTTTCTTCATTTGAAAGCGTATTTTGTTTCGGTTAAGTCTAAAATACGTTTTCAGCTATTTACAGATTTGCCACTGATTTTGTTTCAGCCATAACTTGTCCGTTTTAACTCCGATTTGATCCGTTCAAATTGTGTTAGGTTCGTAATTTTATAATCTACATGTTCATACTACTGTTAAGTATGTTTTCAACTTTTAAAATTCGAGGTTAGATTTAATCTATTATTTTAATAAAGGGAATATTGTATATTTCATATCTTCTACGTTTTAACTCCGTTTCAGCCCATTCAAGTCACGCTAGATTCATATCGACGAGATCTACACGTTAGTAACAGTGTTTACCATATTACTATTTCTAAAATTTCATGGTTTAAATTATATCTTGGTTAATAATTATGCAACTGGTTTTATAAATAAAATATGATTTATATTACTTTAACACTATAATTCAAACTTAAATTTGACTCAATTTATAAAATATCTTATATATGTTTTTATATAATAAAACACATGAATCTAATGGTTTTATGAGTAGATCTTTCGGTAGATGTATCTTTTTCACCGTAGCTCCTATTAGCGTGCCTCTCGTGTTTGTGTGTTTGTAGCAATGCGTCGTGTTTCAAACTCTTTTACTTATTTTTTTATGAGTGGTGTACTGTTCTAATTTAGATCTATTGTTTGCTTCGTGTATGATTATACGGATGCTTGTGTGGTGCTTTATGATTACGTCCAGTCGGTGAGATATACGTGGTGATCAAGAAGAAGAAGAACGTTGAAGATTAAAGCTTACCGAAGGATCGGTGTTTAAGGCAAGTATAGCATGGGATCTTCCTTGTTGTCCTATACACATTTAATCACTTAATTCATACTGCATGTGTCTACCTTGACTACCACTAAGGATATCCTAGTCTTTTGTACTTATACCTTGATACCTTTGGGTTATTGCATTGGGTAGTACGATGCTAGTGCTCAACTACAACTATGATCTTGTAACTTGACTAATGTAATATGCAATAAACACTAAAAGATGCTTTTTAGCAATATGGAACTAGGGGGCTAGAGCATTGGGCTATTTTATAGTGCTCTAGATTTCTCTCCCTAAGGACTTATCTATAAGTGATCATCCGGGACTTACAGTACAGCTGTGAGGGCTATATGGCTCTGGCTTTAGCTCAGTATGAGGACCTTTTTAGCTTGTTAGTGGTTACCTTTATGGCGCAAGAGGGGTATGTTCTGGGTTGGATATAGTGCGGCCTCTGTCCGTCAGTGTATAGGCTGCGTGTCATTGTGCCTGCCGGAAGGGGAGCTCTACATTCGTAGGCCACAGAAACCTAGCGGCCCTAACTTGTTAGATGAACCTTTGAAAGGCTTCATAGTGAACCCTGTTGACCTTCCTTGGTAGTGGGTCAAAAGGCTGATCACCTCAGGCGAAAGGGTAAATCACGACTCACAGTGAAAGTGTACAACCTCTGCAGAGTGTAAAACTGATATATCAGCCATGCTCACGGTCATGAGCGGCCTTGGAACATTTACGGAATAGATGATGAACACTAATGATATGGATGATGAAGATGCTCACTAATGGTTAATTGTTTATGCTATTCATTATTCATGTTTACCTGATCATGTGTTTATATGGGCTTGTGGATAAACTTGTTGCCACCCAATTGCTAAAAGATGACTCATTAAAAGCTAATCGCAGTTAAACCAGTGTTAGCCTTTTGAGCCTCATGAACCCCATGTTATATTTGTTGAGTACGACATGTACTTACGCTTGCTTTATTTTTCACATATTTGGATAAAAATCCCGGATGGGTACCAGATTGCTAGAGTTTGGAGGAATTAGGCTTGTGATCAACCAGTCAGTTGTCCCTGTGGAATTGGAGTCTTTACCAGAAGATCGGAGTTGTCTTTCCGATGTATGCTATCTAAGGTTATATTCTTTATACTAAGTACGTTATATATTGCGCATTGTCTATTGATATTACCCTTATTTGTAGTTATATGTGAGATTTGACTTTCTGGGCTCACATATGGTGTGTATCTAGTTTTGTTCTTAAAACTGGGTGCTACAAAGTGGTATCAGAGCCGACCTTCGCGGCCACGGGCGCGTGCGGGCTAGGGGCGTGGACATGGGGTTCATTGCTCGTGTAGGCCCTGCGGGGTGCATGGCATGGCACATGTGCTGGCACTGGGCGCACTGTTGTGTGTGCTAAGAGGGAATGTTCCTGGTCATCGTTTGCCCAGTTGTGGGTGTGTTGGGCCGACGAGGACGTCGGTTCCTTTGAGGGAGGGGGGTGTATGTCACATCCGGCCCAGTTTGGAATTTGGCCCATAGTGGCCCATATGCAAGTTAATAAGATATTGTGGAGAGTTTAGTCCCACCTTGGTTGTTAAAGGTGGGATAGACCAACATATAAGGCTTCTAGAGTCTATCCCACTATCCCTGGGTCAATCCTTTTACGCAAAGCGAGGATGAAAGCGTAAGTGGGATGGTGGTAGGTGTGGTTTGCTCAACGTGTAGAGTGGATCTGAGCCATTTAGACTCTGGGGTGTTACAATGATTCAATCGGACTATTGTGCACCACATTGCCTGACATCCAGTACAAGAAACTAGAAGAGCCATGTGTGTGAAAAACAAAACAGCAAAAAATTCGTATCCTATCAAAAATAATCGACAGGGATAGCTTGACAGAGAAATTCTACTTTTTTGTTGGTTCGCCCTTAGAAACATTTTTTCTATCGGTAACGTACACACAGGGAAATTAGTTCCGTTCGGTTTTAAAATTATTGTCATGTGCACCAACCCCGATAGAAAAAAGCAAAAGGCACTAGTGAGGACAACCGCCTGTGCTGTGGTCCCATTTCCACTGGCCCCCAGCGTAGGCGGTGCTGGAAAATGCCAGTGAAAATGGGTTTTGAACCACCTGTATAGTATGTCTCTGTACTAGTGAGGACAACAGAAAATGAGCTGATGCAGACGACGGTTATGGAACTTTTGTTTGAATATTATATATATGTGGCCCCTCATTTTGATAGTCCCAGAATACACGTATTGGCGCCAGGATCATGCACAAATACATACAACATACACAGAAATGGTACACAGATTTAAAGGAAAATACTGAGCTTCATGGATATTAATAAAAAGGGTCTAACAATAGTGGTTCGAAAGGCATAGCCATATATATTACATAATTAGTGGAAGACTACTACCGTGGAGCGGCATTTTAGTACAGCATGGTGGTCTCTAATTACAGTGGGACGATACTCTATTCCACAGGCATGCTTGAGCACGGCCACAACCCTAGCTTCTAAGACTCCTTCCTAGGATGTGTAATCCTTGCGTGACTCCTAATCCTTGCAGTTCGCTTCCTCATCGTAGTCGTGGTCCTCCTCGAGGTTGAAATCCGAGAGTCAACAATGGTTGAGTACATACGTACTCAGCAAGCCCTAATCCATAGGGTTCTTGGATGATGGAGGCTATTTGTGGAGATGGAAAGGATGGTGGATGTGGATGAGGTAGATTGCATAGTTAAATTATAATTGAGTTGGGCCCTAGGAGAGTATTACCATTCTTCCCGGTTCCCGAGTTAATATCAAATTTTAACAAATCATATTAACTCAGTTTCATTACACATGAAATAAATTCTAATCATAAGTGATCTCATCCCAGCGGTTCCTATTCCAAGGACGTGGCTATTTGAATAGATTCAATACACTCTGCAAATGGTGTACACTTTTTCCCACAAAATAGCCACAATCCCTTCCATGATCAATGGATGGAATAGGCCTAATGATACCCGTACCCGAAAGTATGCAACCTTAGATATCCATATAATTCTACTACGGCTTGTCAGGGGTCGAAAATACATCTAACACTTTGGATGATCACACACCATCTAATCAAATACAAGGACCCGAATGGTACCACATCAATCAGTCAAAAAGAGTACGGGCTCGAATGCGGCCAAACCAAGGGGCTTAACGTGGAGGATCACATAGCAACCATGTCGACCAGACCATGGAAGCTCACTCAGCAACCGTGTCGTCTCCTGATAGTCCGCTGCCTACACCAACCTCCTAGTAGAAATTATACTTCTATCTAACAGGGTGTGAGATCAAGTCTATCCATATAGACATGTGGCTGTACATAATATCTGACTAAGCGAGATAGCAAATGAACCGGTCCTTATGTGACCGAGGTGAGTATCTTCCAATAGGAACCCACACTAGGCAAACCTGCCAAGGGAATCCATCCCACATGAATTACCCCTCACTCACCCCCTGTCTAGGTTACAATTATGTTCTACAATTCATTTTAGTACGATTATCATGAGCTTATCCATTTATAACATAATACTCATAAAACACTATCCAAAGTGTAATAAAATTCATCAATATTCTCGTTATCTCAATCCATTTCATAACCCATTATCAATCCACAAAGGAAGCTCATAATTCTTATTCACTACTACATCGAGACATGCCACCGCCGCTTCATAACCCCCCTTCGAAGCCGAATTTTGGCCTCAGAAGTAAGCACTCGTTGGTGATAGTTGAAGTCATCACAGGCGATTAAAAAGCTGACTATGCAGGATAACAACACCACCACATTGGTTTATAATCCGACTGTAACTTTGATAAGCATCGTCGCCTTGCCCGATGACCAGACTATGTCTAGTGTGCATCCACCGTCGCTTGTACGTCTGAGACATCTATGTTGATGTGAAAGCACCATCATTTGGGTATCTGAACCACCTATGTAGTGGTCATGGTAACCGTCACTTTGCATCACGACCCGACTTTGAGCAGTTAACGTTCACCATCACTTTCATGTCCGGCACGTTTGTGTCGAGATAAACATCCTCGTCGCTCAGGCGTATTAACCGCCTCTTCAAAGGTCATGGTCACTCACATTGCCTTACGATCCGCCATTGATGATCCGTTAATCGGTGTCGGGTTGCTAAGCGATTCGGCAGTGATACACTATTGATCCTGCCGCATCAGATGAATAGTGGTGGTGATAAAATTTTTTCAACAATATATCCATGGTGACAAAATTATACAATGTTAATAATAATTCAGCTGGGCCTTAGTAGCTTAACACACGGCATATGCAGATATAAAAATTACATCCATACATCATGTCCACAAACAAGTGTACTTTTTACAATAACAATGGATGCTAACACAAGTTTATCAACTAATGCTGCATAATAAATGTACTGATCTCTACAGACTTACATAACGGAAATAATGAAAACAAAGTAGCTGTGGTCCTTCTACGTGCCACTCCAGCCTACAAAGCAAACTTGTAATGAGTGATTCCTACAGATTGGTAGCCAATGCACCATGGAACCCCTCTTCTTCCTCCAATAGCCAATGCAGGAAAATTATTCAAAAGCACTCAGGCTCCACAAGCTCCGTACCTATGTACAGAATTAAAAACAACTTCATACCTGAACAAAGACATGAGGTAATGATGAAATACAACAAATGCACCTTTACTTCTATGCTAATGAATCCATGAACAAGAGAACATAAGGAAGATAATAAGGCCTTTTCATATGGAAACGCCCTCTTGATCTACAAAACTAGAAGACATGGGCATCGATGACATGAACCGTTCTCTGGTCCATGTCATAAGCAATTAGTGTTCTATCCTAGCCAACAAAGAAAATGAAATTACATTCTGGGTGAAATGTAATCACTCTGTAGTCCACGTTGCAAAGCTCAGTACCAAGTTTAATATTGATGTGTCCAAACAGTTCCTCCGTGTGTACAACAAGCTCCAATCTCCATTTACCACTACCATCGTCCTAAAGTATCCACACTAAAACCTAGGACATATTGTGAAAATCAGCACAACACACATACAGGTGACACTGAGCTTGATGGATGGATATTTCAGCACCACTTAGTTTATGAATTCTCCTTCATGTCTTTCCTTCATATCCACAGCAACTATCAGAGTATTAAAGCATGTGCATAAAACCATAAAGAAAAACACTTATCGATTTTGAACATAGTTGAATACGCTCGCCCCATCGTGATTCCTTCAAGATCCATACTATAGTTTTAGATGAGTAGATCTCCACACCTACGCACGCACCCACCACCTCCACAAATTCAATCACTTGGACTGTGAGGACATTATTGGGTCAAAACCTAAGCGAGCCTGACCAACGGAATGGATGTGCTACACAGGAGTTCATGAAATTTCTCGGTCACCAAATTGCAGACAACATAGCGACGTAATCCACCAGGCCTAGCACACTAGCAAAGGACGAGGAGCAATCTGAGACCAGGACTTTACCAAGGGTGAAGGGCAAGAAGGACAAGGAGAGCCATTCAACGGCGATGCTGGTGAAGTGGGGATTCCCTTCCACTAGTTGTCATAGAAGAAGCTGGCTATAGTCGGAGATGAGGCGCTTCTAGGACTAACATACACACCTGTAGTAGCACAAGGGCTGGGCAGGGAGCTAGCGGAAGATATGGAGAAGCACCTTGTTTGTGAGGCTATCCACTATGTTCTTCTTGTTGGGGCCTCCATCTAGAAGAGCGAGGACACCAACCGCCGAAGAGACGAGGTTGCCTATTGTGGAATTGCATCAATAAATATTAGTAAGTGTCAGTGTTAGATGACCGGCAACCTATCACGGGGTTACCCGAGATAGTAATCGGTGGACTTCAACGTAAGGTAAGCTCGGCGGATTACACAAAAGACAACGATTTATATTGGTTCGGGCCCTCGAGATCGAGTAAAAGCCTTACGTCCAGTCGACATGATGCCTTTTGTGTATTGTATGATTATACAAGTTGTCTTGCATGCCTCTCTTTATATAACTCAGAGGGCAGGCAAGTAGTTCAGTCCTAGTTGGTTGCGATTGGGGAGTCCTAGTTCTATTACAGAGGCTATTTTCCTTATCTATCTGACTAGGACTGTTCTTGTATTCTTGGAGATCTTGCCACCTTGTTCCATGTCTTCAAGCAAACCTCAAGCCGGCCTAGGAGTTATCCAGGTAGTCGGCTCAATTGGGAACCCAAAGGATCTGGATCCATCGAGCCTCGGAGCTCTTCTTGGTTGATCAAAAGTAGTCACCTTGCATCTCTTCAAGTGAGTCACCTTGCATCTCTTCAAGTGAGTTGAGTAGATTCAAGCTTCATTCGAGTACTTTCTTGAGAAACCATGACATGATCATAAGAAAAGAAAAAGAATATATGCATCACCGCAAGGAGAAGCATATATGCTTGTAGCCCTCGAGCCTCTTGCAGTTTAGCATAAGGACACTACTACAAAAATGAATTTGCGCAGCGTCGCCATTTTGGCCTCCGTGGCGGGCACACTGTTTGCCTGCCACGGTAATTGGGTGGCCAGCCTCGCCAGACCGACCACCCAGGCGCCCGCTGCCGTAAATAATTTACCATGGCAGGCAACGTAACGCGCCCACCACAGTAAATTCGTATTAACCACGGTGGGCGGATTAAGATCACCCGCTGTCGTAAATCGATTAACCGCGGCGGGTTAATAGCGATTTACCGAAGTGGGCAACCTAAGGCGCCCGCCGCGGTAAATCATTTACCACAGCGGGCAACCTAAGGCGCCTACCACGGTAAATCGCTGCCTATATACGCCCTTTCGCAAGTTGGAATGGCCAAGTCCTTCACCGAGACAGGCCGCTCCCCTCGCCCTAGATCCTCCAGCGGCTGTCGCACCGCCTCGCCTCGAGGGCGCTGCCCCTACCATGCGCCGTGCCACCGGCGGATGCCCCACCCTCTGCGTCGCCTCGAGAGCGTAGCCCCTCCCATGCGCCACACCGCCACCCACCGCGTCGCCTTGAGGGAGCAGCCCCTCTCGCCTACCAGATCTGCCGGTGGCCCTCCTGCATGCAGCCTCTCATGCCATATTCGTTGCCCGCCCTCTTGCATGTGGCCTCCCAGGTGCGGCCTGTCCCGGCGAGCGGTCCCTCCCTGTGAGGTAGCCTTGTGGGTGACGGCCTCCCCCACCTTCGCCAGTCAGCCTCCCACACGCTAGTCCTCCTGGGTCGAGGTGAGCCGACAAAACTAAGCACCAGAACCCTAATCTATTTGGCTATCAGTATTCACTGTGGATCGATCTGATATAATCCCAATTGTATGCCGTCCCTTTCGCTTATGCTTGCGAGATTCCTGATCGGAGGTTTCCGTGCGTGCGTGCAGTGTGTTCATGGGTGGATCTGCATTGGAACTTCTGGGATTCATGTAATGGAGACGACGTTGTCCGTGGTGGCTCCGGTTTGCTCCTTGGCTCTAGATCTGGAAGGTATACACCCCCTAACTTCCTTTTTCTTTCCTTTTGATGAAAGTCTTTTTTTTGGCCATCTTAGCTATTCGTCCGTTAGGGCAGGAGCCCAAGTACCAGGAGTTCTGTTGAAATCTGGATTCAATTTGAATTTGAATTTGAATATTGAAACTGCTAGATCCTGTATTTTATTTTTTTAAGCAAAAACATTAACCGAGGCGGGCATATAATAACGCCCGCCGTGGTTAATCGGTTAACCACGGTAGTCTCTTTATGCCGCCCGCTGCGGTAAATCTATTAACCGCAGCGGGCACGTTACGCCACCCGCCGCAGTTAATCAATTTACCACAGCGGGCATCGGCGCCCGCCGCTGGTGACGCCACGATTAACCGTGACGTCTTGGCCGCGGTGGACGCGTTTGACCGCCGCGGTAAATCCAAAACAACCGCCGCAGAAAAGATTTCTATAGTAGTAGGAGTTAGAGGGTCTAAAATGTAAAAGGACCACTTGTTTCCAAAGAAATTTGAAATATTCTTCTAAGGATAAGTATCCCCTAGCCCCCAAGCCTACATCTGAGTACTCTGAACATGGTTGAAGGGTCTAGAAATTATCCTCACAATGAATACATACCACCAAACCAGAAGCCGCGATGTAATTCCACTAGCCCCAGGGAAAAAATATTCACCAAACTCAAAAGCCTCACTCAGGATATGGTTCTTTCAAGTTCAACAAATTTTGACACACACATGCATATAAAAACAAATCCTATGGCAAAACAAGTGGGGCGGACTGTCCTTTGGTTTCTAAATTTGCATGTCCAAAATAAAAGAGATAGCCAGAGGGAGTGCATTCGATCATAACATTTGAAACCATGTATCAGTAGTAGTAGTAATCATGAGTGGCTTTGATCTGTGTTGAGCCCAACTCGTGTCTTTGATAGGATTTGTTGAACTTGCAAGAAACATGCACCGAGGAAATTATCTGACCAAGTCTCGCCTCTATCTAATGCAGAGCATAGCTGTTGAATTTTACTCCGAATGCTAGAAAGTCCAGGGGCTGTGTATTTGATCTTGTAGGATAGTGTAAAGTATTGTCAGCTTTCAATGTCGAAGCAATCAGTACGTTTGCCCCTCGAATGTTGTTACTGCTTGGACTAGAGTGAAATAAGTACAGAAAAGACCTATCACGACCGCACCAGGCACTCAAATTTCAAGCGTGACATGGTGATTAAAAGCTCCTTTTCTCGATTCACTTCTTCTCTACTTATTTCATAGAAAAGAACCTATGAAATCTCTAGCTAGCTGCTGACTCTGCAAAACCACACAAGAAAGATTGCTTTACGGAAGCAAGAGCAACTCTGCTATGTCTACCATCTGTTACAACTGAAGGAACTTGTGACGCCTAAGAGGGGGGGGGGTGAATTAGGCAACTTAAAACTCTACTCAAAACTATGGCCTCTAATTCCACCTTAGCAAAACCTATGCAAGAAAGTAATCTATCTAACTGTACAACTACGGTTTTGCTAATGTGTTGCTATCTCTACCGCAAAAGAGTCTTGCAACCTAGGTTCTAATCCTATCAACTAAGCTAGGAAAGTAAAGCACGCAACCTAGATACAGATGTAAATGCAGAAGGTAAAGATGGGGTAGAGATGCAAACTCCCATCGAAGACTCCGGTATTTTTACCGAGGTATCAAGAAGCGCTCGAGTTTCCCCCTAGTCCTCGTTGGAGGCCCTCGCAAGGAATCCCTCGCAAGGGCCAAGCTCGTAGTCGGGTAACTCTATGAATAGCCCCGGGCCTTCCCCATGCGCAAGTGGGTCTCTAGTGTGCCTTCCGGCAAGCCTCTCCTAGACCGCTCCCCGCCGTCTTCACTATCAAGCTTCTGGCCAAACCATTGTGGGCCTTGTTCCCTTTGATACACGGTGGCGGCCAGACCACAAACACGGTTGGTGTGGTCTCGCAAGACTACAAGCCTCGCCAAGTACAACAATGGTGCGCGCAAGCACCGATAGATAAGAGGTGTGCAAACCTCACTAAAATCAAGGCCTAAACCTAGAGCAAGTGCATAAGCGGTGGTCTAATCAACCTAAGCACTTCGCAAAACATCTACGCTAATCATCTAATAAAACACTAAGCACTATGCAAGTGGAGATCACTAAAATGGTGTAGCAACCCCCTTGATATGTTTCCTCAGCTCTCCCTTTCTCAAATGGCCAGGGGGGCCCTATTTATAAGCCCCAAGTCAAAACTAGCCGTTGGAATCAAAGTCAGCAAATTACTACTGACCAGATGCTGATTACGTCCTGACCGGACGTGTCCGGTCACTTCCCAACGGTCGACTGGCCACTGGCGTGCTCCACTGATCTGACGCTCAGCCGAGTCCGGTCACTTGTGATCGGACGCATCCGGTCATGTTGGAGCCACTCTAGAACCTCTCTGGAGTTGATCAGACGCTGCTGCTGGCGTGTCCGGTCACTCTTTTGCCGCTGCGTCCGGTCATCGCTGAGCATGCCGCGCTGGTGAACAGTAACGCCTGTGCATCTGGTCATCTTGCGCCCTCAGCGTCCGATCACTGTGTTGACGCCCATTGCTGCCGGGCAACTAATCGAACGCGTCTGGTCCTTTCGAAAGGCGCGTCTGGTCACCTCTACCAAGCTTGTTTCTTCGTGATCTTGCGTCTGGCTTGGTTCCCATCTTTGTGCTTGGACTTTGCTTGATATCTTGTATCTTCTCTGGTGCTAATTTAGGTCTTACTTGAGGTGTTGATCATCAGATCACCTTGTCGCCTTCGTCCAAGTCACGTCTTGCACCTATTGAACTACAAAACAATTACTTGCAAACACGTTATTCCAATTTGGTCTTGTTGATCATCAAACACCAAAATCCAAAGTAAATGGGCCTAGGGTCCATTTTCCTTACAATCTCCCCCTTTTTGGTGATTGATGACAACACGACCAAAGCAAGCAAATAATAAAAAATTCAGAATTGAAAAACTATCTACTTGCTAGGATGCAATGCAAAGGCAAGTTTATATGATGCAAGAAGATAACACTTGTAGTATTTCTATGAAAACTTATCTTGCCCTTGCAAAATGTCCCCACATGGCATTATGGATTTAAGCCTCCCCCTAACTCCATAATCCACTATTCTCCCTTTCTCGAACCATTACCACTTGTACATTATTATGACTGGGCTTGCTTTTGGTCCTACAAATTCTCCCCCTTTGGAATCAAACACCAAAAAGGAAGACATTAGTAGCACAAGGGAGGGTCAAATTTTGTGATCCTTTGTATGTGGAGTGGAATAGATCATGAAACTTGACTCTCACATTACATAGACTAAGCTCCCCCTAAATGTGTACATACATATGATGGAGGGTGAAATATATGCATAATCAACAAATTAATGCACAAGGGAGTTTAATCTATATAATACACGAAAAAAAGCATATGAAAATCAAATTGAAGTCAATACAATGATATCGGTTGGAATACCACATTTAGAAACCAATTTGATTGACACCACTTGAAATGGGTGGTGGTCATTTGAAGTTTGATGCTTATCTCCAGGGACTCCATTTTCCTTGCAATGAGACTACTACACATATGATAAGCTTGAAATGGTGTTAGTCTCAAAGCATCCAACTTGTAGAGTAACCTCCCCCTAAATTTGTGCACACAAGCATGGAATACTTGTAGGAGACATGCACAATGATTTTGAAGTCAAAAATACCACTTGCAAGATGACATCTCATGAAGGTGAGAATCATTTTGAAGGTGATATTCGGGGGAAATTATTTACTAATTTGGACTTTGGCACATATTAATTGACTACTTGTAAAAGAAGCTATGTGTCCGTGCTCCTAAACAATTTAAACCATGTAGGTTTGCTCCAAGGGTAAGAGTGATACCGAGCAAGTCCTACCATATGAAATACCTAGTGCATGCAAGACAAAGATTTAACATGCAAATGCAAACCTAGGCATGAAAAGGAACTAGATGCTAATTGAAATTACAAGAATTTAAATCTAGTTACTTAACATGGGAAGGGGAATTTGGGTCCATAGTATTCACTAACTCACTTGGCAATTACTTGAACCGATGTGATGCACCCCATGAAATGCACCCAAACTTTGCCAAGTCTCCAAATTCCCCAAACGTCCATTTGACTTCTCATTTCCCCTTAGGGATCCAAACCTTCTTGGTGCTCTTCATATTGGAAATAATCTCATTTGGCACCCAAATGCAGTTTGGCCCCATTGTTGGCTTGCTTGTTCACCTTGATGGCCACCACCTTGTCATTTTTCTTCTTCAAGAGATAAGGTGTGGAGGCCTTCTTGTCCACCTTATTGGTGTAGGTGTTGGAGAGCTTGCTAGTTTGTTTTTTATTTTTCTCTTTCTTCTTTGCTCCTTCCCCATTCTTCACCTTGCACTCATAGGACTTGTGGCCTTCCTTGTGACATACGTAGCAAACCATGATTTGTCCTTCATCAAGCTTCTTCACTCCCTTGATGGTGTTATCTTGATGAAGTTGGGCTTGCTCTGTCATGCCTTTCACTTGAGTCAAGTCCTTGGTGAGGCGAGCCACTTCTTGCTTGAGCTTCTCATTCTCCATTGCTGACCTCTTGTGTACATGTTTCTATAACATCTTTCTCAACACAAGCTTGGTTGCACAAGGGTGAGTTTAGACAGAAATAATTGCAAGAAGTGGAGGCATCCCTTTTAGGCATGTCAAAAATTGAACTATTCTTCTTAGATGCCTCGGTGGGGGTTGTACCAATGGCTTCGAGATTAGCAACTTTATTAGTTAGCTCATCACAATGTTTGCACATGGTTTCCATTTTAGCAAGCAAACTTTTATAAGCATCTTGTGAGCAAGCTAACTTTTCTTTTAACTTTTTATTTTTCTTTACAAGTTGCTCATCATTGATTGTGAAATTATTTGTGTTTGCACTAGCCTCAAGTTGCTCAATTTTAGTAGATAGCTCCACATTAAAATTGGCAAATGTTTCATATTGTTCAAGCAAGGTAGCATAAGCTTGTTGAGAGCTATCTAATTTTTCTTCCAACAAAGTAAGCTTCTTTTGTTGGCTAGTGCAAACCTTAGCATATTTAAGATTTTCTTGCACAATTTCATCATAAGAAGGTAGCTCATCATCACTATCACTATCATTGTCACTATCACTAGGGATAGGCTTTTTGTTACCTCGTGCCATAAGGCACACATGTGAAGTGCTTGATGATGAAAGCTTGTGCCCATGCCTCTTGTGATGGTCTTCTTCTTCAGTTGAAGAATCATCCTATGACCTTATTGATGTTAGGGCTTGGTCCTTGCACGCCTTCTTCTTTGTCTTGGATGTGGGCTTGTTTGGACAAATTTCTGCAAAGTACCCCAACTCGCCGCATCCATAGCATCCTTTCTTTCTTTGCTCATTTCTTTGATTGGTGAAATTGAAATCTTGAATTTGGATGGGCACACCCTTGACATTGAGCCTTTGGATCATCTTCTCCACCTTGTTGATAAGTTTGATTGATTCTTCATCAAGGTCGGAGGTGGAGGAGGAAGATTGATCATCATCACTTGACTCTTCATCATCTTCATCTTCTTCTTCATCTTTACTCGAGGAGCTTGAGCTTGAGCTTGTATCTACTTGCTTGCCCTTCATCTTCTTTTTCTCACTACATGCAAGAGCTTTGCCTTTGCTTGATGAATAGGCTTCTTCTTGACCCATTTTGCATGACATCTCAAATGCCACAATTTTACCAATCACAATGGCCGGGGTCATGGTGCTCAAGTCCTCTAAGTTATGGAGGATGGTGATGATGCTTGCATATTTCTTTTGAGGTAGCACGGAGATGATCTTCCTCACGATGTCCGCATCGCCTAGCTTTGTTAATCCTATAGAATTGAGCTCATTGATAATTAGATTCAAACAAGAATACATATCTCGAACAAGCTCATCATCATTCATTTCAAAAGAATCATAACTTTGTTGAGCTAGGCAATGTTTTTGCTCACGGACATTACTTGTGCCATCATGGAGCTCTTGTAATTTTAACCAAATTTCATGAGCCGTATTTAGAGTGAACACTTGGTTAAATACATCCATGCTAAAAGATTCAAACAAGCAATTTTTAGCTCTAGCATTGAAATGAATTTCTTTTTCTTCACTCTTTGTGGGTTTATCGGGATTCTTAATAGGGTTTCATCCCGTCATGAGTGACTCTCCAAACACCTAAGTCAACCGCCTCAAGGTGACAAGCCATTCTAGCTTTGTAGTAGGGGAAGTTAGTGCCAGTCAAAGTGCGGAGGCCTAGAGGTATCCATCCCTACCAGTCTTAGTAGCGTCGGCTCAATGGCGGTTAGGCCAAAAGTCCAAATTGAGGCCAACCAGGCTATGATACCACTTGAAGAAACTTGTGACACCTAAGAGGGGGGGGGGGTGAATTAGGCAACTTAAAACTCTACTCAAAACTATGGCCTCTAATTCCACCTTAGCAAAACCTATGCAAGAAAGTAATCTATCTAACTGTGCAACTATGGTTTTGCTAATGTATTACTATCTCTACCGCAAAAGAGTCTTGCAACCTAGGTTCTAATCCTATCAACTAGCCTATCAACTAAGCTAGGAAAGTAAAGCATGCAACCTAGATACAGATGTAAATGCGGAAGGTAAAGATGGGGTAGAGATGCAAACTCCCGTCGAAGACTCCGGTATTTTTACCGAGGTATCGAGAAGCGCTTGAGTTTCCGCCTAGTCCTCAGTTGGAGCCCCTCACAAGGAATCCCTCACAAGGGCCAAGCTCCTAGTCAGGTAACTCCGTGAATAGCCCTAGGCCTTCCCCATGCGCAAGTGGGTCTCTAGTGTGCCTTCTGACAAGCCTCTCCCGGACCGCTCTCCGCTGTCTTCACTATCAAGCTTCCGGCCAAACCGCTGTGGGCCTTGTTCCCTTCGCTACATGGTGGCGGCCAGACCACAAACGCGGTTGGTGTGGTCTTGCAAGACTACAAGCCCCGCCGAGTACAACAATGGTGTGCGCAAGCACTGATAGATAAGAGGTGTGCAAACCTCACTACAATCTAGGCCTAAACCTAGAGCAAGTGCATAAGCGATGGTCTAATCAACCTAAGCACTTCGCAAAACACCTACGCTAATCACCTAATAAAACACTAAGCACTATGCAAGTGGAGATCACTAAAATGGTGTAGCAACCCCCTTGATATGTTTTCCTCAGCTCTCCCTTTCTCAAATGGCCAGGGGGGCCTATTTATAAGCCCCAAGTCGAAACTAGCCATTGGAATCAAAGTCAGCAAATTACTACTGACCGGACGCTGATTACGTCCTGACCAGACGCGTCCGGTCACTTCCCAACGGTCGACTGGCCACTGGCATGCTCCACTAATTGGACGCTCAGCCGAGTCTAGCCATTTGCTGATCGGACGCGTCCGGTCGTGCTGGAGCCGCTTTGGAACCTCTCTAGAGTTGATAGAGTGCTGCTGCTGGCGCGTCCGGTCACTCTTTTGCCGCTGTGTCTGGTCATTGCTGAGCATGCCGCGCTGGTGAACAGTAACACCTGTGTGTCCGGTCATCTTGCGCCCTCAGCGTCCGGTCACTGCGTTGACGCCTGTTGCTGCCAGGCAACTGATCGGACATGGTCCGGTCCTTTTGAAAGGCGCAGTCCAGTCACCTCTACCAAGCTTGTTTCTTCGTGATCTTGCATCCTGGCTTGGTTCCCATCTTCGTTCTTGGACTTTTCTTGATATCTTGGATCTTCTCTTGTGCTAATTTAGGTCTTACTTGAGGTGTTGATAATCGGATCACCTTGTCGCCTTTCGTCCAAGTCACGTCTTGCACCTATTGAACTATAAAACAATTACTTGCAAACACGTTAGTCCAATTTGGTCTTGTTGATCATCAAACACCAAAATCCAAAGTAAATGGGCCTAGGGTCCATTTTCCTTACAACAATAGTTCATAAGTAGCTTAAAGTAGCTTTCATACATCGGAGTTCAAATAAAATATTACAAACCAAGTTTAAGTAGCAGGAAGCAACATAGTTTCGAAACATAACTTTAGGAGTTCAAATACATTGCCACTTCAGAGTCACATCCCACAAAAGCATCTTAGATAAGAACATCTAAAGAGACCGCGCCCATCGGTCTAATCCTTGTCCCCAGCAGGGAGAGGACAATACTTGCAACAACCGTAGTAGAGAAGGTCATCTGCAACAAGAGGGAATAAACCCTGAGTACGTGAAGGTACTCAGCTAGACTTACCCGTCAAAAACCAAAAATAAATGACACCAAGGAGTGTGCAAGGTTGATATAAAGTGGAGCTCACTTGACAACATTTTGCATAAAAGCTTAGTACAACTAAGTATTCATTTACTGCTTAAGCATCAAGTTAATAATCATTACCGGTCATCTAGATTAGCACCTATACTATAGCACTCACTTGATTAGGATCAAACAATAATAACCATATCTGTTATAATAAGGCTGTCATCATCATATCATCATTCCTGAACCATCATCATATTTATTAGAGATAAACCCATCAAGTTCTCACTAACCAGGGAGAGACGGTGACTCGAATTGAATTACAACTCAGCTGGTGGGGTATTCCTAACTCTCACCCTTGATTTCCCCTTGTCGGGGAGCATTGGGTCACCTTAGGGACAACTCAGGAACCAACTTTGTAGGTTCGGTCAGCGCTAGCACTCTCAGGGATTACCCTTCTGCTAGGATGTTTAGGACTTTTAAACCACCTGCCCTTGGACTCACGCCTATGGCTCCCTTCCGAGGCATACTTTATACTTTTCGGAGCCCGGCCTGAGTTGAGCTACTCAAATTCACAGTCAAACACTCGAGTCCGGCCAGCCAAGAGAGAGGCATGTGTTCAACATGATTAGGTAAGGCTCCATGAATCTATGGCAGAACCACCCAAATTATATGGCCCACATGCACCTGTCATTGCCCTTAAGGCCTTTGACTGCTGCACACGAGAGCCACATAACTTGAATAGTATGTCGGGTGTCCTTGGGAAACCCGAATCATCCACATTTTACAACTCATATAGGATCAACGAAGGAGTTGCTACAACATTACAACATTTGATACAAAATATCTTTACATCAGAGTGTGGAATAATTATAACATTAGTTTATAAAATATGTATAAGTTAAATTCCTCACTTAAGCTTCAAAAGATGAGTAAACTGTGGAAGCATCTGAGAAGAAACATCTAAGGTAGAAGAGGTAGCCAGACCATGTCGAGCCCACTGACATGACCTTACTAAGCTGCTCAAGACAGTATCTGCAATAGGGGTTAACAAACCCTAAGTACTTGAGGGTACTTAACAAGTCTTACCCGACTAAACTAAAAAGACTCCAAGGATATGTAGGCTTTAAGGTAAGGTAGAAGTAAGAAGTAACTTTCACAGAAAAGCTTACTATAAGTGAATCCTTACTTTCAATGTTCCAGCTTAAGCTTAATAAACATAAGTATCATATTAGCACCTGATCTAAACCAATCACTTCTTAAACCATCTCATCATATGATCATGAGCTCCAAGGTTAAAGTTGTTAACTATGATGATGGTGCGAGTCTCAAGTCTCCTTTTACCATAGATCAAACAATGATTCGAACTAATTAAAACCCTAGCTGGGGATTCCCAAATCACACGACAAGTGTAGGTTGCAAGCCTACACTTATCAGGCCCTCACTCGGATCCTCCAAAATGTGAACCAGGTCCAGCGCTACCTGAGAGACAGTATCCACTCCACTGCGTCGTTCAGTCCCTGACGGATTCACAGGAATGTGTACACGATACTCTCACAATCTCCACACTCCTAGTGTGCGGTTGTCATTTCAAATAATGGAATAGCCAAGGTGTTAGGCTTACCGGAGTATATGGCTGGTACTACAAAATCTTGATCCAAGGGCCAACAACTGGTACGGTCCTTAATCGACATAGGTGGGGTCACTACGTCACGCCCTAAACTTGATGCAAGCCAAGATTCCTCCTGGTCTCATATTAAAAACATGATCATTCTCATATATCCGGTTTATCAAAGTTTTAGGATAACTTGCTTCATCATTCTTATCATCTAAGCAAGGCTAAGGATTTAACAACTATCATATTAAACTGTGTGACATGGGATAAGTAATTTGTAGTGAAGGAAGATATGCAGCAACGGTATATCACTCAAATCCTATTTTACATAATGCAGCAAAACATAGACTTATGTGAATAACATTTTTATAAAATACAAGGGAATGGTTTATGCTCCGGGGCTTGCTTGCATTGCAGAGAAGGTTAGTTTCCTCAGAGAGGTCCAATAGACACCAACACCTCTAGTGGATGGACCTACTCCGAGACTTGATCAACACGAGTCTTCTCACTCTCATACATACTACACATAATAAATGATGCTTTGCTTAACATGATGGAATGCATGTCATGATGCATGATGTAAGATAAAGGCCAAGTAATGTATGATAGAACTCTAATAAAGTTAAAAAAGTTGAGTACAACTTTCCTTCACCAATCAACTAGGGTTATCATCACTAAAGCATTTTAATTATTAACTAATCAAGTTAATTAGTTGTTATCATGAAAGGATTAACTTAACATGGACCAGCAAGGGATTAACATGCAAAGCATCTATAAAGCATGATTAGTTACTCAAATATAACATACAAAGAACAATCAAGACTATCATGCATTCACTAATTAAATATTTAATAGAACCATTTATTTAATTACTAGCAAGTTAAACATGAGCCTAACATGAAAAACATTAAGATGCCAAGGAACAGCAAGGGATTATTGTTCCAAGGTCCACAATGAATCCCAAAATCACACAAAAGTTATTTAATGATTTATAGAAATCATTTTGATATTTTTATTAATCCATAAAAGGCATTTAAATTAAGTGCACAGTTTATATTTATCCAAATAGTACCAAACATTTTGTGAAGGTAGGTATTAGCATGTAAAGCATACTCACAAATTTTCATGGTCACAGGATTAATATTTTTATTTATAAAAATCATGCAAGGTACATTTATTAATTAAAAGAGGTAATTTTTAATCATAGCAAAAGTACTGTAAATTACAAATTCATATTTTTCCATGGTAGAACATAATATAGAAAGCATACATAATAAATTTCATAATTTTATCATGCTCACACAATTAGATATGAAATTTAGAAGAAACTGCTCAGTTAAACATTTTCTGGAAATCAAAAACACTTGAAATTCATTTTTCACACATCCTCACCCTAGACCCAGTCGCTGACCCGCGGGGGCCCTGGTCAGCGGCTCGATCTAGCCCTGCCTTGATGGAAGCGCTCGCTGGTAGGTAAGTCGCGAACCTCACCGCCGGGAGATCTCCAGCGAAGGTACCTCCGATGTGACCCCCACAACCTGGCACATCATTTTACGGTAACAAACAAGCGAGTTAGGGCACGAACTGGGCACGGCCGTAGCCATGGCGGCTCAGCGGCGCACACCTCGTTGGCGCGATGACGGACCAGCCGCTAGGACGCAGTAGGGGGTCAAGAGATGATCCAGTCGGCATTAGGAGCTCACCACGACCTCGCCAAGATACTAGGAATGAGGCAGGGGCGGAGCAGGGGTGCGTTATCATCATCGAGGATGGCTATGGAGGATCGATCGAGCCACGAACTCGTGTTCTAGTGGCTCTGGTGCACTGGTGGCCAAAAAGGGAAAGTAGATGAGCATCAAGGAGCCATAGCAGAGTTGAAACAGAAGATGGAGTGGTAAGCGGGGCTCCTGAGGGTGCTGGACCACTGGTGAGGTGGTGATCAGCGGTGATGGTGGACAGCCGTGGCTGGAATCTGCATGCACGACCGATTTGGTCGGCGAGAAGTGGGGTGAGTGGGCGCAGGCGGGGTCACTATGTCATGCCCAAACTTGACGCAAGCCAAGATTCCGCCCGATCTCATATTAAAAACATGATCATTCTCATATATCAGGTTTATCAAAGTTTTAGGATAACTTGCTTCATCATTCTTAGCGTCTAAGCAAGGCTAAGCATCTAACAACTATCATATTAAACTGTGTGACATGGGATAAGTAATTTGTAGTGAAGGAAGATATGCAGCAATGGTATATCACTCAACTTCTATTTTACTTAATGCAGTGTTGACAGTGGATAACGTCAACATTTTGTATATGAATAAACAAGAGAAATGGAACAAATACAAGAATATACATAGGTCTAGGGTTTAGACTGACAAATTCCATGAGTTTTGGTGAATCTCTGTTCTCTGCAGGATTATTCCACAAAACATAAGAAGGGGGACCTATTCGAGAAAAAGGACGAAACTTGATCGCAACGACGTATACACTAGAAGACTATAGAAGACACCAGAAGTCACGAGAATGAAGCGGAGCATGAGAGGCTGCCAAGTGGGGCTGCCCGGCCCCACCTACATGCCGCTCAGCCCACTGTGAAGGGATCCCTCCACGAGCTTCTAGAGTATTCTTCCACCGCCTCCTTGGATGCATCTCAGCCATACGTCAAAGTCGGTTTGATCCATGGGCTCGCGTTCAATCCCCTGGGCTATATAAAGAGACCCCAGGCCCCCCTAAAGCATCAAGTCATCAAGTCATTTGGAGATGAAGCCATCCAAAGCCAAACCCTAATTCCTCATAGTTCCTCTAGTCTAGGGCTTTAGCTAGTTAGATTAGGTCTAGAGGGAGGCAAGCAATGCTTGGATTCCCAACATTGGCAAGAGCGTGGTTCGGTATAATTCTTGTACCCCTTTCTCTTTGTATTTCTTTCATTGAGTTTGTGTCTTTGCTACTATGTTTATGTCAACATTAAACTTGATCTTATTTATGTTCTTGAAAGCAATGTTCATTGTTTACTTTAGTTATATGTCTAGTATAGTTAGATTATTTTCATGCATAAGATCGTATAGCGCTCACCCTACTGGACCATGGGTGAGTGGTAGACATTATGTGAGCGTGGTGCTTAGATATTGTTTATCTATGGATGCCTCTTATATGCCAGGATGTGTGGTAGATCGCATGTGTGACAGGCCTAGTTGAGTCCTATGTAGTCCATCCCCCGTATATATTGTTCGGTAGAACCCGGTCTCGAAGGAGAGGAGGACTTTGTTTCTGATTCTCCCTAGCTGATGTTCCTTATGCGGTATAATTTCGCAATGATTACTGGATGTAACTAATTGGAGTAAATCTTGACATGTTAGTATAAACTACCTAGGAATTATTCTTCTAATATTCTAATTGGACTTCAACTATTGCTATAGCTAGGGTGCTCTGAGTTATCATTATTATTTATCATGATGATTGATCAAGTACTTATCATATTTATATCTTTATTTATCTTGTGATTTATCCCTGTTTTGAGTGGAGTATATGATATTGGTTCATTCTCTCATGCATAATCATAAATTATCAATACTGCATTGCATATTCATACCTTCCTAGTGGTAAAATTATAAATCGACAACCTGGTAATACTCTAGGTATAATGCTACAATAGTATAATTATCTGTCCACTTGTAGAATTCTTTTCATTCATATCTTTATATTCCTTCTAGTCACATGAAATAATAGATTCATGTTTAGTGTTATTCTTGTAGTAATGCTAGATAGTACCAACAAACATTTCTAAGTTCATCACTAGGGATGACAACCTAGTTTAATACTAGAGATGAAGGTTAATTAATAGGTGGCTATTGTAATAGTGACAAGTTAATAATTACCATATCATTTCTAGTATCATTGTTGAGAGTAGGATTAATTCTATTTTTAGTAGTGGTGCTAAGAAATGCCAACATGCAGCAAAGCATAGACTTATGTGAATAACATTTTTATAAAATACAAGGGAATGGTTTATGCTCCGGGGCTTGCCTGCGTTGCAGAGAAGGTTAGTTTCCTCAGAGAGGTCCAATAGACACAAACACCTCTGGTGGATGGACCTACTCCAAGACTTGATCAACATGAGTCTTCTCACTCTCGTACAAACTACACGTAATAAATGATGCTTTGCTTAACATGATGGAATGCATGCCATGATGCATGATGGAAGATAAAGGGCAAGTAATGTATGATAGAACTCTAATAAAGTTAAGAAAGTTGAGTACAACTTTCCTTCACCAATCAACTAGGGTCATCATCATAGAAGCATTTTAATTATTAACAAATCAAGTTAATTAGCTGTTATCATGAAAGGATTAACTTAACATGGACCACAAGGGATTAACATGCAAAGCATCTATAAAGCATGATTGGTTACTGTTGGCATTTCTTAGCGTCACCACCTAGGGCAAGCACGAATGTCCACCCTCGGCAGCGGCGCTAGAAATGCCTATGGAGCTGACATCCCATAACACAAGCGCTAGGACCCCGGAGGACCCTAACGATAGCACTATGGAATGCCAACCCCCGATAGGTCTTATGTTCATAGATGGAATCTGCAAGCGCATGGATCTATCATTGTAGTATTTCACCCAGAAGTATTCAGGGTATCGTTATATATATTTCCCAAAGGAAGGCATGGATAACAAATGGTCTGACATGAGTATGAGCAAAGCAGCCATGTATGCATAATATCCAAATGATCATAATAGGAGTAAACATTTGTAGTTTTAAGATAGTGGACACACACACATATACTAGTCAAGAGATTCCTACACTCAAGAATAAAGAATAAAAGAATATCCGAGTCAGGAGTAGAGGGTTCTATATAGTTAGATTGCTATGAGCTAAGTTATCATACATGTACACAAAATAGTGCTAGGTATGTGTGAGTTGGATCGGGAGGCCATCGAGTACTGGTCTGCTGGCAACCTCATGTGACAATTTACGTACTCCTACACCATGGCCGAACAGTGGGGGAATTCAAGAGACGGGCAGGGCTGTCACGACCTGCTTCCTACCCCTCGACTGTGGGACATGAAATGCATTCAACCGCCACTATATACCCGAGCACCATGCCCACATACATAATGACCACTCAAGTCCCCTCGAGTCCCTGACCCTACAGATCGATAGGTAAGAGACTTGGGCATACCCGAAAGCATGATGAACCACCCCCTCAACACACAAATACTCTACTCATGAACATGATATGAGAGTGAAGCACCTAAGCGAACTTAGCATATACATGATATGTAAACTATAGACTAGTCTAAATACCACCTATAAGCTAGGTAGACTATACATAGCCAAGTGTACAATGCACATAACATATGAACTATAGACTAGTACACATATCATGAACATGTCAACATGACTATACTCTAGTTCATAGCATCTACTACTATGAATATAAGAACAAGTCTATATGGAATAACATCATGAATATAAGAATGAAATTATTCATCTTTATTCTCACCAAATTCCACCAAGGAGCCAAGCTCTCCTTGTAGGTTCTCTACTCCTCTTTTCTAGTTTCCTAATCTAACCTAAGCTAAGTGAGAAGAGGTGGAGGGAGTGAGGAGCTCACTTGAGCTAGTGTGAGTGAGGTGTGGTGTGCGTGTGTAAGGGGGGAGCCTCCCCCTCTTTATATAGGAGCGTGGAGGGGGCATCCCGGGGGGATATTCCCCAAGCGCACCCCGCACTGCCAGCCTCCTCTTAATGACCTGCACCGCCAGCCGAAAGCTGGCCCCACTTGGCATAGGGGAGGGCGCGACCGCACCCTAGGCGCGTGCATGCCTGGGGTGGCTCGGCCCCCCTCCTCCTTTGCCTGGCTGGCTTCTGGATAGGCCTAGGCCATGGTGCTGGGGTGGGCTTGGCCTGTTTCTGCGTTGAGTTGGCCTTTCCCTCCTCTTGCTCCTTTGTGCTTTCCAAAAAAGCGCATTTCTAACGTGTTTCACCTGTTTCCGGCTTTGTTTCTGCATTCACATCAATTCTACCGGTACAAGTGGAAATAGGTCAGAAGCACATGTATATGTGTGTATTAATGTAGATTTTCCTCCTTTATGGGCTTATGTTGGTGGTAAAAATCTGTCTATAATGATCGCCAACAAACTCTTCCAAGCTTACCCTTTGCTCATCCTCGAGCAAAAGCTAAGACGTTGGTTGTTGATCAAGAGTTGCTACAATGCCAATTACATTTCAAATATGCCAAATTTATAACAAAGATTTCTACCAGCAATTTAAATGAATTGGCTTTCTTGCTTACCCATTATTACCCTATAACTTGTGGAGCTTTTTGGCCTTCTCCAGTCTCAGTTAGTTGCAAGACAGAATAGATGAATAGATCTGCTTATCATTTGTTCTTTTGATTGACTATCATTCCGGAGGTTTTGAGTTTTTATAAGATAAATGTAGTTCCTCAAATGATACACTCAATCGCTCAAAAGTGTATGTGTATTCCTCACCAAAGGCTTTTGACTTTAGCCTTTCTTTCATCCTACCATCTATATAGGATTTTTGTGGAGCTTGGTAAGGATAAAAGTGCCCTACTTGCATCATGTCATGTTGCTAAGTCAAAAACCTGGACCATAGCAGAGACTAGTCATACACTTTGATCAAGATTGTGCAAGTGTGAAATATTTTTGTGTTTTTGAACTCAGATGTCATACTTCTCTCCTTTTGAAATCTTTGAAAGCTTGGGCTATACTTTATTCTCTCTAGCGGGTGTCTTTGCACCCATTGTTTTCTCTCTTTTTGGCGGGCATCTAAGTACCCATTGTTTTCTCTCTCTTTTTTTGGCTCATGCTTTCACTTAGCATGGCATCTTTTATTCATATATCTTTTTTTCTTTTTCATAGCCCAAAACTCTCTAGATATCTTCTAGAGGGAAATATTTGACATAGAGTTTTATTTATAAAGTGTACGTGAATCTTGATCATAGGTGCATGAAAAGAATCTCAACATTGGTCACAACAATTTGACAAAGCTCACCATGAATACTAGTAGCATATGACTAAGGTTTTGTATATGAGTTTGTCATATGGCTTTGGTAGGAATTTTGAATCATTGAGGAACTTTTGATTTTGGATTTTGAAAATGAAATCTCCAAATGTCAAGTCTTTCTTAGAACAAAGTCATAGCAAGGTCTATTTCTCTATGTCATGTCAGGCAACTACTTAGACTAGATTAATCATTTTGCTACCCACAAGTTTCTGGTTTTTCAGGATAAACATTTTTAAGCCAATAAACTCAAACATTGGAGAAGACAAAACTATAAGCTAGGCATAGTATGAAACATAAGATAGGGAAACTATTCATCATTTCAACAAGGATGGAATCAACATTTCTACATCACATATGTATGGAGTGGAATTGTTTTATTTATTTTATTTTATTTTATTACCACTAATATTTTTATTATTATTTTAGTTTTCTGATGCATGAATAAGCAAATATGCAAATAGAAAATAAATGTAAGGAAATAAATATGTAATGCAATCATACTTGAGCGGGGCCCTCCCCCAAGCTAGCTCAATGCTAGAGGTATGAGGTTGCTTGATGAAGACTCCGAGGCAGGTACTTTATTTGTTTTTGAATTTTTATATTTTTATTCTTGTCTTATACTTAGTAATTTTGGAACAATGATCAAATTAAGCAAATTGTTTAATTTGACCAAGGTAGACTAGTTAACCTAACACTATGCTTAATTTGAAAAGTCTATGAAAACATGATCATATACATAACCATATTTTCAAACCAAAGTTTACTAGTATGAACAAGAGTTTATTCAAAACAGTAAATATTTTTGGTTTCGTTTATCATTCAAAGTTTATATTTAGCAAGTTTCAGGACAACGATCAAATTCAAAATTTAATCAAGGTAGGCATTTTAACCATAGCATCATGCTAGTTTAAAAAGCCTATGAAGACATGATCTCAAACAAATCTAACTCTAGCATCAAACTAAAACATGCTTCATATATGACTTAGAAGATTAACCAAATTTTATCTAGTTATGAAATATTTTTGTTTTCATTTCATATGCAAACAATTCTAACTCTATGACCAAACTAAGAATCTTAGTATGACCAGAGTAGGTTGAATAATCCAAGCACCATGCTTGCATTATAGAGCCTATGGGGTGATGATGGATCACGCATCACTCCCCCAAGCTAGATAGTTTGTATAGGAATGAAATTTTTGTTTTGAAAATAGAGAATGTTTTGTTGTTTTCATTTTTATCATTACTACTATACTAGCAATGTTTATTTAGAATATTAACATGAAAATATAAAAGGATAAGTACTTGTTTACCTGACGGACGAGGGTCCATGGTTTAGAGTCCTATGAACAGGACTGTCTCCCCTCTTCATTGATTGCTCGATGAAGGGATGTTCATACCCTGGGGGAGTGAGTACGGGCGTCTTCTTCTTCTTGGGCTCTTTTGGTACCCACTTTGGCTATTTTGCCTTTTTATGTTTCTTCTGTGGTTTGTGGGTACCTTTTCCAGGATCTTCCTTCTTGCCTTTCGGTATTATTTGGGAGCAGCTGAAGATAAGGTGGGGTTGAATTTCCACCTCTCAGTATGCCTTGTTGGTTTGGCCCATACTTGATGCGGATCATTTTGTAGTCTTCTTGTTGTCTAGGCCTGAAACTCAAACTTCTCCTCCTTTCCATTGATATTGAAGTGGATTACTCTAGCTCCAACATCAATGGGAGCTCCCATAGTGTTGAGGAATGGCCAGCCCGAGAATGAGCGGCGATTCTTTGGTGAACTCCATGTCAAGCACTACAAAATCGACGGGGATGAAGTAGTCCTAGATTTTCACCGGTATATCCTCCGCAATCCCCGCCTGGGTAGCAGACTGATGAATCGACTAGCTAGAGCGTCATGGTGGTAGGAGTCAGATGTGTATAGCTCAGCTTGTCGAAGGTGACCTTAGGCATCACGCTCATGCTAGCCCCAAGGTCACACAAGGCATGATTGAAGACCTGGGTCCTAATTGAGCAGGGGATGGTGGGACACCCTAGATCTTTCTTCTTTTCTAGCAGACGGTTGAGTATAGCTGCGCTACACTCTTCCGTCAGTTTCACCATCAATGCACTTTCTCCACCATCTCAACAAAGCATGCGAATTGCTCATCCATAGCCCGCTTTCTGGTTCTTGTGGGGAACGGTAGGTATGTTGTGTCCGTGTACTCAAGCAGTATCGGTTCCCCTTTCGGACTCTTTTTGAGTTGATGTAGAAGGTTCTTCTTCTTGCCGCTCTTTCTGTCTCCCTGCTGCATGGTTAGGGTTTGGTGGATCACGAGTGGACTTACCACCCCTCGTGGTCACCACCTTAACAATTTCTAAAGTATCCCTAATTTGCCCTAGGATTTCTCCATTATCAGGAATTGCAGTAGCAACTTGAGCTATCTGAGTTTCTATCATTTTATTAAAGCTTAGTTGATTCTTAACTAGCGGAAGATAAACCTTCCATTTTTGAATTGATACTTTCTAGTATTCTATCATTATTCATCAACTTTTTGGTGAGATTTTCGTTTATTTTAGCCTGGCCTAGTACCAAATCCTTAAGTGAAGGTTGATTCGAATTGTAATTTGAATTGAAATTCGAATTACCTTGGAATGGTTGTCGAGGTTGGTTACTCCAGCCACTATTGCCTCCTCCTTGTTGGCGAAACCCATTGTGGATGTATGAAGCTTCTTCGTGGGTCTCCGGGCAATCATTGGCTGAATGGCCAACATTCCCACTAGACCTCGCATGTCATCTACGAGTCCAGGGCTTTGACAGTGCCTAGTGTTGATGTCGGCAGGCACGCTCGTCAAATCTCTTGAGGAGTAGGTCTATTTTTGTGGCAAGCATATCCGCCTCCTTCATGGTATGCATGCCTTTTTGTTTTTTAGCTAGGGTTCTGTCCTCCCCCAACCTTGGTTGGTCACCATCTTATCGATCAAGGCCGTAGCCTCATTGATAGTGAGTGATAGGAACGTGCCTCTAGCAGCGGCATCGAGGTGCCCCTTCGACATGGGAGTTAACCCATTGTAGAAGTTCTAGAGCACCAGCTAGTTCTCCATCCCATGGTGGGGATAGGCTTGGATGTACTCCTACAGCCTTTCCCACGCCTCCGGTATGGGTTCCATTTGTGTTTGCTAGAAATTGGTGCAATCCTTCCCCGCAAAGCATTGGTTTTGCCCACGGGGAAGAATTTGATGAGGAACGCAGCGGAGCATTTGCTCCATGTGTTAATAGCCTCCTTGTCCTTGTAGAACCACTATTTCGCCTTTCCCACAAGGGAAAAGGGAAACAGATGGAGCTTGATAGCCTCAGGTGCGACACCCTTGATGATGATGGTGTCGCACAGTTCAAGGAACTATTGTAGATGAGCATTGGTGTCCTCACTTGGTAGTCCACAGAATGGACTCACCTGCACCATAGTGATAAGCCCAGGTTTGGAGTTTGAAGTTCTTATCCCCGAGGTTGATAGTAGGGACCGGTAGGCACGCTGGCAACAGCCGAAATAGAGAACTCACAGGAGTGACTTCTGGGCCATGGTAGTGGTAGTAACTGGTACAGACTGTGAGTGGTTCAGGTTGTAGGTGGCAGTAGTAGAAGAAGCAGAGGCACGAGTCCCCTTCTTCCTTAGGAGTGCTTCCGGATTGGGAGTGAAGTTGTCTGGCAAGTCGAATCCACTCATACACTATCCTGTTTTCATCCACAACAAGGAAGAAAACATAGCAGATTAGCCTGTATGAGCAAATGGCTACCATACATGCATGCATACTTTGAACATATCATGCTAGACATTTGTTATCTTTTGCCTTCCCCAGCAACGACGCCAGAAATGCTTGTTGGCATTTCTTAGCGTCACCACCTAGGGCAGGCATGAATGTCCATCCCTGGCAACGGCACCAGAAATGCTTGTTGGCATTTCTTAGCATCATCACCTAGGGCAGGCATGAATGTCTAGCCTCAGCAGCGATGCTAGAAATGCTGGTGGAGCTGGCATCCCATAACACCACCGCTAGGACCCTAGAGGACCCTAACGATAACAGTATGGAACGCCAACCCCCGATAGGTCTTACATTTACAGACAGAATCCGCAAGCGCACGGATCTATCGTTGTAGCATTTCACCCGAAAGTATTCAGGGTATCGTTATTTATATTTTCCCAAAGGAAGGCAGGGATAACAAATGGTCTAACATGAGTATGAGCAAAGCAATCATGTATGCATAATATCCACATGATCATAACCGGGGTAAACATTTGTAGTTTTAAGATAGTGGACACACACACATATACTAGTCAAGAGATTCCTACACTCAAGAATAAAGAATAAAAGAATGTCCTAGTCAGGAGTAGAGGGTTATTTATAGTTAGATTGCTATGAGCTAAGTTATCATACATGTACACAAAATAGTGCTAGGTATGTGTGAGTTGGATCGGGAGGCCACCGAGTACTGGTACACCATGGCCGAACATGGGGGAATTCAAGGGACGGATAGGGCTATCACCACCTGCTGCCTACCCCTCGACCTGTGGGACATGAAATGCATTCACCTGCCACTATATACCCAGGCACCACGCCCTCATACATAATGACCACCCAAGCCCCCCCGGGTCCCTGACCCTATGGATCGATAGGTAAGAGACTTGGGCTGTACCCGAAAGCATGATGAACCACCCCCTCAATACACAAATAGCTCTACTGATGAACATGATATGAGAGTGAAGCACCTAAGCCAACTTAGCATATACATGATATGTGAACTATAGACTAGTCTAAATACCTACATATAAGCTAGGTAGACTATACATAACCAAGTATGAAATGCACATAACATATGAACTATATACTAGTACACATATCATGAACATGTCAACTTGACTATACTCTAGTTCATAGCATCTACTATATGAATATAAGAACAAGGCTATATGGAAGAACATGATGAATATAAGAATGAAATGATTCATCTTTATTCTCACCAAATTCCACTAAGGAGCCAAGCTCTCCTTGTAGCTTCTCTACTCCTCTTTTCTACTTTCCTAATCTAACCTAAGCTAAGTGAGAAGAGGTGGAGGGAGTGAGGAGCTCACTTGAGCTAGTGTGAGTGAGGTGTGGTGTGTGTGTCTAAGGCGGGAGCCTCCCCCTCTTTATATAGGAGTGTTGAGGGGGCATCCTAGGGGAATATTCCCTCGAGAGCACCCCTGCACCGCCAGCCTCCTCTTAATGACCGCACCGCCAGCCGAAGATGGCCCCACTTGGTAGAAAGGAGGGCGCGGCCGTGCCCTGGGCGCGCGCACGCCTGGGGTGGCTCGGCCCCCCTCCTCCTTTGTCTGGCTGGCTTCTAGGCTAGGGCCTGGGCCTACGGTTGCTAGGGTAGGGTTGGACTGTTTCTACATGTTGGTTGGCCTTTCCCTCCTCTTTCTCCTTTGCGCTTTCCAGAAAAGCGCATTTCTGACATGTTTCACCTGTTTCCGGCTTTGTTTCTGCATTCACATCAATTCTACTAGGTACAAGTGGAAATAGGTCAGAAGCACATGTATATGTGTGTATTAATGTATATTTTCCTCCTTTTTGGGCTTATGTTAGCGGTAAAAATCTGTCGATAATGACCGCCAATAGTTAGTCAACTATAGCATACAAAGAACAATCAAGACTATTATCCATGCATTCACTAATTAAATATTTAATAGAACCATTTATTTACTTACTAGCAAGTTAAACATGAGCCTAAGATGAAAAACATTAAGATGCCAAGGAACAGCAAGGGATTAGTGTTCCAAGGTCAACAATGAATCCCAAAATCACACCAAAGTTATTTAATGATTTATAGCAATCATTTTGATATTTTTATTAATCCATAAAAGGCATTTAAATTAAGTGGACAGTTTATATTTATCCAAATAGTACCAAACTTTTTGTGATGGCAGGTCTTACCAAACTGTAGTATGTCATCGTAGACCGACAATGGGATGACATTCATGCCGTCCCCCATGTCGCAGATCGCCTTGAGCTTATGATTGCTGATGACAATTGGGATCATCGGACTGGCCGGGATCGCCTCGCTTAATGGGCTAGTTGTCGTCTTGCCGCCTATTTGGGGGATGCTGGATGATGTACTCTAGTGAAGCGAATGTCGATGACCGACAAGTCATTGCCCCTCTTACTGGCGTCTGCGTTGAGGAGAAGGCGTAGGCGATGCTATCAGATCTTCTTCCGGCAGAGTGACTGGCGGCCTAGGTGACGTCGGATCACGTTGGTGGGGCATTGCAGCCATCGTTGATGATCGTCATGATCGGTCTTCACATAGGATTCCCCTACCTGGCGTGCCTCTATCGGTGTTTTTTACCGACAGCTATTTGGATCTTGGCGAACCCTGCTCGGTGCGAAGAACAATCACGGTAGGAACATAGGAGACACGAGATTTATACTGGTTCAGGCACCCCCCGGGAAGCGGGTAAAAGGTCCTATGTCTAGTTGCTACTCTTGCTTTGCTTTATTTCGGTGAGATCGAGATTACAATGAGGCTATGCCTATGTAGATTCGAATGGATACAACAGAGGGGATGGCTAGCTATTTATATCCATGGTCATCTTGCCCTGCACGCCAGGTGATCGTGCCCTTCATGGAGTCTTAGCGTATCTTGAGATATCCTTTCCCAAATTAGGGTCGCCGCCTTCCTTAGTCGTAGCATCTCAGGGGGTCCGGACTCTAGGATATGATAGCCGATGATACGATAGTCGGGATACCCAGGGATATAGCATTGACACATAGTTATGGTACTAGTGAACCTATTTGACCCACACTTGCATTAACTACACATGACCATAAGCATACACACAAGAAACATGAAAGGAACAAGCAATGTTTCACTAGTTTCAAACAAGTGTTTCATAAGTAAAACTTATGCATGGAATGAATGATGCTTATGCAAGTGCAAATGAGGCAAGATAACACCTGGGGTGTTCCAAGCATTATTCAAAGACTTCACTCACCGTGTTAGTGATGATGCATGTTCCCTATTTTTACCTTTTGATGTTGGTTTGTGTCCCAATCTTTGTCTTCCTTCTTTTTTGCATGTTTGTGTCCTTTCGTTAGGCATGGTCTTTGATATTCTATCTTGTTTTACGCCTACATATGCTTTTATCTAGATAGGATGGCCTATATAGTCCAAAATGAGGTGGTTTCCGTGAACTGTGTTGGGATGGGATGGGATGGGATGGGATGGGATGATATATGGTTATTTACACCTACATATGCTCCATTGTATATACCCAGCTCTGCTCTACCAACTCTACTCTAAAAGCAGCTCTACTATGAATTTAGCATTCCGGAGGCCCAGGGAGAAGGGCATGGGAGGGCCAAGCACACAAAATTTTTTAGTTGCAAGAGAATATGTCATCTAAGTATTATGCCTGGAAGGACTGTAGCATCTAAGAGATGGTAAATTTCTCGTTGTAAAAAATAAACATGGCATCTAATTCCAGCTTACCAAAACCGATGCAATAAATCTATCTAAAATTGCAATTAGGTTTTGCTAAGTGTTACAATATGTACCAGAACAGAGCTTGCCAACCTAGATTACAGTCCTATCACTAACCAAGCAATCTGGACTTGGAATATAAAGCACACAACCAAGGAAGCAATTAGGTTCAGAAGCTTGGCAAGTAGAGAATGCAAATTCCAGTTGATGACGTTATTTTCCCAAGATATCAAGAAGATCACGCTTTGCCCTAGTAGTCACTAGGAGCCCCTCGGAAGGATGCCCTCACTAGGGCCAAGCTCCAAGTGTCCATGCATTGCCCATGGTCCTTCCCGTGCACATGTGTGTCTCCATGATGGCTTTCTCTCGGACCTCTTCGCTCTGTCATCGCTATTGTGTTTTGGACAAAAACGTCACAAGTCACACATTCCTGAAATACATCCTAGGTGGCCATGCCAAAAATGCGGTTGGTGTGGTCCTCACAAGACGGCTGTCAGAGGTATTTGCTCTGACAATGGAGATCAACGTATCATGCATAGGGAATCAGAAGGTTAGCATACAGGGACATAGGTTTATACTAGTTCATGTATGGGGTACCCTATGTCTAGTTGAGAACATCTCTTCCCTTGTATGCTCGAGTTTACGAGGGGCGTTGATGACTATATGCCAATGCAATGTAGTCTAGAATATTGTGGATACTGATTGTTGGGCGCTCTCTTCTCCTAATATAGTCTAGGGGTAGCGTTACAAGGATCCCGATTGGTTTTACAAATATGTTTCCTAGTCGGCTACATGGAAATCATAACAAAATTACTACCGTATCCTTAGAAGTTGGGATCTAAGCTCTATACAATAGATTACACGTCCACCTATACCACGTGTGGTGATGCATCCCGATTCAGCTGAGCCTCATCTTCATTAGATTTGGCCCCACCTTGATGGTAATAAGATCTTATTTAGCCTCATCTCTTGCGACTCTAGGCGCCACCATGCCCTAGGACTCCCACCCAATGCTATCTGTGCTCGTCATCGCATATCTTACTTTCATTGTCGTGGCATGGAGTACTACCCCCATCAGATCCGATTAAGCCCCCTGACAGCGGTGACAGTAAAGAATGAGGGAGGAGGCCAGGGATGGGAGGGGGCTCATTCGTACAAGTGAGTAATATCTCAATTTTTTCTCTTCTTCACATGGAAATATACTTTAGTCCTTAGGTGAAGGAGCTATAAATAAAATGATTGAACACATCCACTGTGAATTTGTTGCTAGATGGACCAGCAGGTTGCTTGTCTAAAACAAAAAAAATGATCCAAACTCTATTGTCATAGGAAATAATAACATGACGATGGTCATGCACTAAGACCTTTAGTTTTTAGCTAATGAATGCCAAAACCACGATGTCCTTTGTTGACGTGAGGTCAGGTTCTTCTAAACCTTCAAGGTTGGCAACAAGCATACATCGCGCAAGATAAATAATCACCTCACACACTACTCATTGGCCAATGCTATTACAAGCCTAGCCGGGGGCGACTTTGGGGCCATTTGGGATAGCTCTAGCTTTAGTTTCTCCGAAGAGAATCACTTCCAACCAGCCAAACGCTTAGAATGCCAACTGATTCAGGTGAGCATCAGCAGAGAATCACTCCTCCATTTACACTACAAGCTAGGAGCTGAAAAACTAGTTTCATTCTGCTCCCTGTTATATTCAGAGAATCCATTCTCATCAGCTCTCCACCCTGCCCTCCTAGGAATCCAATTGGAATTACTTCATCGAAGAATCAAAAGGAGCAGAGCTGAAGAACCAGGGAGCGGAGCTCCCCTAGACAGGACCTCCAGTTGCTTCTCAAATAGCAATTGTCGGCCAAACTATGTCAAACACCATCATATATCTCTAATAATAAAAAGGCAAAATTTCAGCCTCTTTTTTTTGGTCTGGACCATTTTTTCGTTTGGCCCATTCTATTTAGTCCCACTCGGCCACCCTACTGGCCTTCTAGGCTTCTACCCGCACGGCCTACTCGCCTGCTCGCCTAGTCGGGCTCCGGTCATTCCCCGCATCCTTCACTCGCCCACTCCACCCGAGCCTGACGAGCAACCCCGATAGCCACTAGTAGAAAAGAGCTCATAGTTGGTGCCCCCAAAACATACCACAGGTGGTTTTAGTTATCACGCGCCTATGGTATGAAAGGGGCCCGTCCAGAGCTATCAACCACCAGCGTAAATCCATTACCACAGGCGGTTGACTTAACTCAACCTCCTGTGTAAATCGTTCATTTACACAGCCGGTTGAGTTAAGTCAACCGCCAGTGCTAATGAATTTACACTGGCGGTTGACTTAACTCAACCGCCTGTGTAAATGAACGATTTACATAGGCGGTTGAGTTAAGTCAACCGCCAGTGATATATCTTGTATAAATACCCCTTCTTCCTCCCCGACCATGTTTCTCGCAGCCACCTTCCATTGGAGGTCTAGATTTGTCAAAATACAAGGGGGAGGTTTTGATCTTCATTTCTTGGAAGGAGATTGCTAAGAAAGGTTAGTTTATGTCCCTTTTGCCTCATTTTGCTCATTTTTGCTCAATTTGAGCCACTTTTTGAATCTAGGGTTTCACCATGAGTGAGAGAGAAGAATACCTAGGTTATTGTCTTTATTTCTTCAAGTGAGGTTGCTTAAGATGGTTATATAATATCTCTCCTCTCTCCCTTTTCATGTTTGCTTCTTAATTTAGTTTATGCAAGATATATTTCCTTGTTTCCATGCATCAATGGTGTGTTAAAGAGTATTTATGTAGAGAGGGAAGTGTAGGTTTTTTTGTTAGTTTTTTTTAATTATGCTACTTAGGTTTTTTTATTATGATCTTTATTTCTCAATTTATTTCATCCACTATGCATTTATGTTTCATGAATGGTGTGTTTTTAATAATGATACTTAGGTTTTTTTTAATTATGCTACTTAGTTTTTTTACTTTAAACCCTACATAAACCCTAAACCCTAGCTAATAATCCCTAGCTAAATCCTCTCTATACCCTAGCTAAATCCTAAATCCTAGCTAATATAATCCCTAGATATGGTTACTTGTTTTACATTGATTACAATCAATTCATTGTATTTTTTTACAGGTAATGATGGAGAGGTCATTCTGGATGTATAAGTTATCAAGACTAGATCCATCATACATACCCGAGGTCCTTAGGTTTATTGGTGCCGCTAAGAACCATGCTTGGAGAACAAAGAAGACGCACATACATTGTCCATGCATGGACTGCAGGAATGTTGTTGTATTTGATGACCATCAACAAATCCTTCCTCATCTGGTCCGCTGAGGATTTATGAAGGATTACTTGATTTGGACAAAGCATGGAGAGGGTAGCTCTACGCCTTATACAACTAGAAACCCTACGAACATCGATGCCGATGGTCTAGATATGCTTGTTGATGGGTTTCAGTTCGTACACGAGACACAACAACTTGTCACCGATGGTCCTGATCATGGTTTCGCTGGAGGAAATGAAGGCGTCAGAACTCATGTGATGCCAAATAATATGGCTACGGAAGACGCAGAATTCCTGGAGGCAATATTGCGTCATCATGCGGAAGATCCATCAATGTTCTTCATGAAAGGTATGGAGGCCCTGATGAAGGCAGCAGAAGAGCCTTTGTACGATGAGTCTAAGGGTTGTACCAAAGAGTTCACGACGCTGCGGTCTGTGCTAAAGTTGTTGGTGTGTAAATCTAGGTATGGTCTTTCTGATGCTGGCTTCGATGCGTTCTTGAGTATTATCACAGACATGCTTCCAAAGGAGAACAAAGTGCCTACTAACACGTACTATGCAAAGAAGCTAATCAGTCCACTGACGATGGGTGTTGAGAAGATCCACGCGTGTAGAAATCATTGTATCCTATATCGAGGTGCTGATTATAAGGACTTGGACATCTGTCCAAAGTGTGGTGCAAGTAGGTACAAGACGAATAAAGACTATAGAGAAGAAGAGTGTGCTGCTTTTGTGTGTAAAGGAAAGAGGAATAGGACCCAACAGAAGACCCAGAAGAGTAGTTCAAAACCCACCTGCAAAGAAAAAGAAGAAGTAGACTATTATGCGCAGAAAAAGATTCCTGCTTTGGTGATGTGGTACCTGCCTGTGGTCGATTGATTGAGGTGTTTGTTTGCTAACCCAGAGGATGCCAAACTTATGAGCTAGCATGCTTCTGATGAGCACAAAGACGATGGGAAGCTTCGGCACCCAGCCGATGGCCAGCAGTGGAAAGATTTCAATGAAAACTACAAGGACTTTGCAAAGGAACCAAGAAATGTTAGGTTCGCACTGAGTACTGATGGAATGAATCCATTTGCTGAGAGGAGCAGCAAGCACAGCACATGGCCGGTGATCCTCACCATCTACAACCTCCCGCCATGGTTGATGTAGAAGCGAAAGTACCTCTTGCTAACCATCCTTATCTCTGGACCTACACAGCCTGGAGTTGACATGGATGTTTTCTTGGAGCCCTTAATGGAGGACATGAAGATATTGTGGGAAATAGGTGTTAAAATGTTGGACGAGTACCGCAAAGATTCATTCACACTGAGAGCAATTATCTTTGTTACGATCAATGATTACCCTGCTCTCTTCACATTATCAGGGCAGTTCAAGGGAAAGGTTGGTTGCGTGGTATGCATAGATGGAACTGCTTACGTGTCCCTTACTACATCTAAGAAGATAGTGTACATGAGGCACATACGCTTCTTATCGAAAGGACACAGGTACCGCTAGAAAAAGATGGATAAGTACTTCGACAATAACGTTGAACTACGGTCTACTGCTCCATCAGGTAACAGTAAAGGCAAAAGAGTTTTCAACATAGTCAGCAAACTCAAATTTGTTTTCGGGAAGAAGACAAAAGACGGAAAACCAAGAAAGGATGTCAAACCAACTCTAGGGGCTACATTCAAGAAGAAGTCTATTTTCTTCGAGTATTTGTCATACTGGCCAGAGTTAGACGTCCACCACGCGATCGATGGTATGCACATTCAGAAGAACGTGTTTGAAAGCCTAATTGGAACCTTGCTAGATATGAAGGGCAAGACAAAGGAAGGACTAAATTCACGCATGGACATGGTACAGTTAGACATAAAAAAAGAACTTCACCCTATTCTTCAAGAAAATGGGAAGTACCACCTCCCGGCAGCAAGCTACAACCTCAACAATGATGAGAAACATGCGATGTGTGTGTGGTTGAAGAATTTGAAAGTCCCATCTGAATTCTGCTCTAGCATATGGAGTATTGTGTCAATAAAAGACCTTACACTCACCAACTACAACTCACATGATTGTTATGTCATGCTGACTACTTTCCTCCCTATTGCCATCAGGGCTATAAATCTAGTGTGGATAAAGATTGCAATCACACGGTTGTGCTACTTCTTCAACAGGATCTCACAGAAGGTGATTGACCGTGATGAGTTGGCATCTCTTAAGGAATTCACAGTGGAGATAGTGTCATAGTTTGAGATGTGTTTGCCCCCAGCATTCTTCGATATTATGGTTCACCTTGTGGTGCACTTGGTTCCACAGATAGAGGCACTGGGTCCCATGTACTTGCATGAGATGTGGACGTATGAGCGTTTCATGTCAATACTAAATGGCTATGTATCAACTTGTGCTCATCCTGAGGCGTCCATGGTAGAGGGGTACTTAACCGAAGAGGCAATTGAGTCCGAAGGTCCATTCTGCAACAGGGTCCTAAAAGACCAGGTTGCAATAGGTTTGCCTCCGTCACGACACGAGGGTAGGCTAAATGGAAGAGGGAGGATGGAAAAGAAATCATTCGTCCCACAAGATTACAATACAGTCCTCGAGGCACATCACAGCATCCTACATCAACTCTCGATAATGGAGCCTTTGATCGAGCAACACATTGGTGAGCTTCGTGAACATAAGCATGGGCACACAGATGAATGGTTAATGAAGGAACACAAGAATCAGTTCACCTCATGGCTAAGGGAGCATGACATTCCAGATGGGGAAACAATTGAGGAACGCATCATCAAGGTGTTGGCTTCTGGACCATCACGCTAGGTCACGACATGGCAAACCTATGACATTAGTGGCTTCACATACTGTACCAAGTCCAAGGACAAAAAGAGCATGGCACAAAACAGTGGAGTTCGATGTGAGGCCTTAGACTCTGAAACTGGTGAGGAAACTACATACTTTGGATTCGTTGAGGACATATGGGAACTAGACTATGGTACATTTTAGATCCCTGTGTTTCGATGTCAATGGGTTGAAGACAAACATGTCACAGTGGACAACTATGGGGTCAGAGTTCTTGATCTAAGTAAGGTAGGCTACAAAGATGATCCGTGGATAATGGCTAACCATGCTGCACAGGTCTCCTAATGAGAAGAAAAGTACTAACAAGCCGAAGCATGTAGTTTTTCCTGGAAAGCAACAAGCTATAGGAGTTGATAGTGTATCTGACCTGGATGAATTTAATGAGTTCAGCGACATGTCTCTCTTTGTAGACGACCATCCAGTAAAAATAAGGAATGTTGAGCAAAGCATCCCACAGAAATCGTTACTCTGGGTGCGCCACGATAGACAAGGAAGAACAGTAGCTGCCTAGATTATTTTTGCTATTTGCCATGTAATCCATTTTTGTTACAATGTGTAACTTATGCTATGTACCCTTCCATGTTTCTACATGTGATACCCTATGCTTATTTCACCTTCATGCAATCTATTTCTATAATCCGAGCTGATGAACCCTAGGCTAAACCCGAATGAACCCTAGCTAATCCCTAGTCCCTAATCTACCCTAGCTAAACTCTAGCTTAATTAACCCCAAACCCTAGCATTTAATTAGGAAAAACACAAACCCTAGCATTTTATTTATGTATTAAACGAGATGTGAGACATATATTCAATTTAAATCATTTTAAATATAGCTACATATAAAAGTATCTCAAACATGACATTTCATATTTTTAACATGTATATCTTCTCAAGACAAACACCACAAAATTTATTTCACTAATTTTGGAAGAATATTTCTCAAGATATGAATTTTTGAAGCTTTTAAACTATTTCTGCAAATTCCTTACTACAAGCGGCGGTCAATGCCACCCGCCTGTAGAAATAGATTTCTACAAGCGGTGGTCAATGCCAACCGCCTGTAGAAATCTATTTCTACAGGCGGTGGCCAATGCCAACCGCCTGTAGAAACCATTTCTACAGGCGGTGGTCAATACTGACCGCCAGTAGAAATACGTTCTGTATTTATATCCCGCGCACTCGCCTGAAATTTTTGTAAGTCCGAGGCGCCAGTCGATTCGTTTCTATGTCGTCAGGCTGCTGAAAAATTCTACGTCGCCGTCTCATCGCCGCGCCGCCCTCCCTACGCTTCATCTCCGCACGCGGTAAGTGCTCGTGCTCTCTCTTCTTCTCTCTCTGTGCGCACGGCTGCCATAGCTGTGGCGGTGGCAGAGGCCGGGAGGCTAGGGGCCAGCGATGGCGGTGGCGGTGGCGGTGGCAGAGGCCGTAGCGGTGGCCGGATGCAGGGGTCCGAGCGCGGGGTCGCGTGGGGGCAGATGAAGGCAGCGGGCACGGTGGCCGTGGCGGCCAGTTGCCGGCGGCGGCGGGGCATGCCCAACAACGTGGGCAGTTGGGCCGGCCTGCAAGCCAGTGGGCCGGCCCAATTTGCTTGGACTCACTTTTTTTTGTTTTTTTCATTTGATTTAGTTGATGTATGTAATGATGTAATTATTATTTCTTTTTATGTATGAAAATTAATGAATGTATCTTTATAATACATGTAGCTTTATTTATGTAGCTTTATTTAAAATGATTTAAATGGAATATATGCCTCAAATCTTGTTTAATACATAAATAATTCTAGGAATACCAGAAAAATGTGAATCCTTTTTTGTTAGCTTTATTGTACTGTGTAGATGCTGTGAAAATGATGTAATGATGAAATGATGTAATCTTGTGAAATATATGTATGGAAATATCTATAAGTGTATGTCCTTAATATATGTCAGATTTTCACGATGAGTTCTCCGCGCAAGCACCAAGCACAAGGGTCCGAACACACGGAACAAGCCCCAGGGCCCGACCCCACGGTACAAGGGACCCACCAAACGGGTCAAGCCCTAGGGTCGTCTAACCCCACGGAGCAAGTACAAGGGACCCACCAAACGGGTCAAGCCCTGGGGTCGTCCGACCCCACGGAGCAAGTACAAGGGACCCACCAAATGGGCCAAGCCCTAGGGTCGTCCGACCCCACGGAGCAAGTACAAGGGACCCACCAAACGGGCCAAGCCCTGGGGTCGTCTGACCCCACGGAGCAAGTATAAGGGACCCACCAAGCATCAGGGGCCTCTACTCTAGAATATGAAAGCGTTATCGACGACATGGAACCTCCCAAAGTGAGGAAGGCTCGTCTTGAATTGGAACGGGACCCTGATTATAATCCACAAGCCGACGAGGTAATTATTCCGTGTCTATTACTACATGATTTCATGTTTTCATGTTTGTATGTAATTACATGATTTCGATCCATAATGTCTATATATAAACCCATCCATACGATTCACAATGTCTATATTCAGGAGGCGTTGCCTCAGATGCAAGAGCTGATTTGGCAACACGAAGTGGCACATGCCGAAGACGCACCGGAACCGACCGCGATGACGAGCACTGAGAGATCAAGGAAAAGGAAGCGGAGCGGTTTGAAATGAGGCGAGAGAGGATTGAACAGGTTTCCAGATGACGTATATGCCATCTCAGAAGTTAGCCCGATCGGACAGCCCCTAGCTCCAGAGGAGGCCCTACCCAAGTACCGGAACGCAATTGGTTTCTATGTTAGGGACCTTTTTGACATCACTATTCGGCAGTGGTCCAGTGTGTTGGACGATGACAAGACAAAAATTTGGGATAAAATCAAGATGAGGTTCCAGTTTCCTCGAAACACACCAGATGCACTAATAAAGGAATATACAGTGAAGCAGTGTGCGATCAGTTTCCGAAACTGGAGGTCCGAGATGAATACCAACTTTGCGAAGAGAGGGTTGGACCCTACAACAAGATACAAGATTTCTAAAGGGCAGTGGGCGGTCTTTCTAGAGCAGAGGAGAGAGCCAGACTTCTTAACTCTGAGCGAAGCCAACTCCGCTCTTGCTAAGAAGAACAAGTACCACCACCGTCTAGGCATAGGTGGTTACCAGCGCCAGGTTCCTAAATGGAGGCAAGAAGAGGCTGCGAAGAAGGTGGCAGGGTTGCCGGCGCTATCCGAGCAAGTTGGTGAAAGGTCCGCGAATTGGATTCTTGCTCGGAATCCAAAGGAAACTGAGAGCGGTGTGTCCTTTGATGACCCAATGGTTGAACAAGTAGCAAAGAGCATCTTTGTGGTGGCATCCAAGCAGCAGGAAGGTAAATTCAAGCCACGAAGGGAGAGGGACATCCTTAGTGTGGGCCTGGGTAACCCCGAGCATCCTGGCCGTGTTCGAGGCATCTCATCCAAAGAAGGATGTAAGGATGGATTCGGCCCTCAGTGGCAAGGTGAGTACAAGAAACGTGATCGATACAAGGAAGAAATGGCAAGATATTTAAAGGAGGAGGCTAAGAAAGAGTTCAGAGAGATGATGGGGAAATTGCTACAAGATCCTCCTCCTGAGTTGATGCAGAAACTGGCGAGTGCGGTGTCAAATCAACAGATGAGCGCTCAGGCACCCCAGATGCAGCTAGTCCCAGTTGTGTCACAGTGTCCAACCGACATTCCAAGCAGTGTCACGTCTACAACGAACAAGGTTCACTATCCGGTTGACGACATTGTTGCTCCCATGCCTTGCTCCCTAGTCATAAGATATGGCATTAATAATCATCGTACAAGGGAAGTAGCCACGGGCAAAGCGATCCCTAGGAGGATGCAAATACCATGGTGCTGACATTCCTGAAGACTACTATAGAGTAGAAGTATCGACCGTGGTCCAAGGATATGAGGATGAGATTTTAGACATCCCCGGTCCCGAGGACATTGAGAAACTCGGACAGGCTATAAACAATTTCATCCTTTGGCCTCAGCAGGACGTCCAGCTGAGGGAGCCACCACCATCCTCTCAAGAGATACCACCAGTTGAGGAGTCATCAGCGCCTACCGATCCTCTTCCTAACCCACCACCATCACCTCCCCATTCTCTTCCTGACCCTCAATCATCACCTCCGCCACAATCATCACCTCCGCCACAGTCAGCACCATCTCCGCCACCATTCAATTCCCCACCTTCCCCACAACCCAAAGATCCTGAACAAACAAGGGAACCACCAGTCCACCACCGCGGCCAAAGAAGAAATTAATTTGCGGTACCCAAGTTGGTTTCCACCTACGAGCCAAAGAAAAAAATAGCTGGCACGGCCAAATTTTTGTCAGGAATTGGACGGAAACGCACTACAGAAGTCGTCGAGTTGTCTGAGCTCGAGAAGTCAGCGAAGCCAGTGCCTAAGGTAATTCCCTGCACAATCAAGGTGCCAACTGCAGAAGATTACAAGTATATCCCTAAAAAATTTTGTGGTGGGAAGGACTCTACTAAAGCGGGAGCAACTATTAAAGGTCCCAAACATTATAAAAAGGCTGCATGACTGATACATGAGAGCCTCTTCTGCTGGCATCGACACCTTCAACGTGTGTATACCACAAAAGGCATTTCTCAGTGAAAATAATAAGTGCATGATTAACTTTGAAGACATTTGGTTGATGATGAACCTCGAGAGACTGGACGTACAGATCATAACGACGTTTGCATTGTAAGTGTTACATAGTTACACATGCATTGTAGTTGCATCAATGTTCAATATCTGACATGCATGTGCCTTGCAGAATGCTATATGATCAGCAGGAGCTGTATTATGGTCTGGATTTTAATTATTGTGCTAATGAAAGGATTGGCTATCTGAACCCAATTGATATATGCGAAGAACGGCACACATTCAGAATCGGGGATGACAACATAGAGTTATTGGGCTTAGACGGTGAAGAACGAGTCAAGAAAATCGCAAAGTTGAAGATGGAGTTTGAAGCTAAATACGCCTTCTACATTAGAATGGCATTGCTCAAGTATCAAAACAGGGAATCGGTAGTGGTCCCGTACAACTTTGGGTAAGTGTGAGTTTGCATAGATCAAACTAAATAATTTCAATGTACAAATGCATCATGAATTTGATCGTGCAGGGACCACTGGATCTGCTTCGTCATTTATCCAAGGGACGGAAGGGTGCTGGTACTAGACTCCGCAAATTACCCGCCATCAAGCTATGCACATTTCATTGAGATGTTAGAGCTGTAAGTCGAGATATGCATGTATACTTTTGCATTATGAGATTTTGAGAATGACATGGTGATTCTATTCGAGATCATTGGGTATATAGGTTTTATAAGATAAAAGGTGGAAAGTGCGAGTCCAATATAGAAGGGCAGCCATTGCGAGTTTTATATGACTGGCCGGTAAGTATGAAAATTTACCCTTATGAATAGAAATCATACATGTACTATACATAGGACCATGGTTGCATCAAATAACCACTTTCCCGTTATATAGTGCCACAAGCAACCACCCGGATCTGTCCTCTGTGGATACTACGTGTGCGAGCATATGAGAGAAGAGACCGGACGATACGTCAGCAACCCTTCCAAGGTAATATAAGTAATAGTCATGTATGTAGTTCTGACATTAAAGGTGCAAACTATAACTATATGATGTTTATAAACTTTTTTTGCAGGATTTTAAGGAACCCAAGGCGACGCGCATCAACGAACGTACTTTGTACAACATAGTTGAGGACCTGTGCCTTTTCCTCTTGAAACAAGTCATTTCAATGGAAGGGAAATATCATGATCATGAAAGTGAATTATCCAAGCCAGAGTTCCGAGTGCTAACAGAGATTTATAGGCTAAACCTTACTCGGAAAGGTTATTAGAGCACAGGTGCAAACTTTGATGTATATAAAGTATGATACACTTGTAACTTTATGTTTGTGAGCACGAAACTTTGATGTATATAAATGTATGTATGGAATATTTAAATTACATGTTGCTATATTTGAACACCATCCAATAGGGTTTAGTAGTTTCAATATCAATGTATATGTATATATTTAATATATAATATAAAAATATCAAAAATATATATAAATATGGTCGGCATACATCACATGCGATCGCTTGTGAACCGCATGTGAAAATACATTTCCACAGACGGCTCACTTAGTGAACCGCCATTTACACAGGCGGTTCACTAAGTGAGCCGCCTTCCACAGGTGGTTCACAAGCAATCGCCTGTGCTGTGGTCCCATTTCCACTGACCTCCAGCACAGGCGGTGTTGGAAAACGCCAGTGAAAATGGGTTTTGAACCGCCTGTATACTATGTCTCTGTAGGGGCGCGAGCATCGCCAGCGATCCTCTTCTCCGTGACTCCAGCCAGTGAAGTAGCCGCGAGTGGCGCCGGAGCAGAACAGTCACCATCGAGAGGCCCAGAGGCCAAAGCCCATGCGGCAACGCGCACTGCACAGGCATCGAATCCATTGCGGCCTGGCCTTTCCTCTTTCTCACATCATGAGTCGCGAAGCCGATGTAGGATCATCGCTTGCCGTTCAACTTTTCTCAAATCACGCCTGTAACACTTCCGGAGGTTGGATCGGCGCTCGCGCTGAAGCCCTGGCGGCGGGGAACGGCCGTCCGCCGGCCCTGTGCCGCAACAGGCGGAGCCACAGGCACACGGAGACGGTCCAGCTGCCGACCGATGGAAAGCGGCCAGGGACAGCCGACCAGCGCGGCGTGGCTCGCCTTCTCCCCACATGGCATATGCTCGAACCCCGCCCGCCTGCTCCCAGTCCCAGCTCCCGTCCGCCCTAGCTCGGCCGCTCCCTTGCTCCTGCAGCACAGGATCTCGGCTGGGGCAGCGTCGTACTGGAGGTGGCCACGGTGGCGCCCCCTCGACCTGCGTCTGCCTCTCTCCCCAAGTCAATAGCCTCGCCACCATGTTGGCCACGGGGCGGCAACACGCCATTGTGGATTGGTGGAAGTACGCTCCTGCCGACCAAACCGGCGGTGACGCGCACCAGCCGACGAAGAGGTCCGCCCCGCTGACTGCTCCTTCTGGCTTCGCACATCCGGTCTGGTGCCACGCCGCTACATTTGGAGTCCGTCTCCTCGCCGCCATGTGTCATACTGTCATTGGCATGGTATTAATTGAAATTCAATCCAAAGCGAAGTTCATGGTGTGTCCGTTATGGACTCCTTCCCTTTTCTCTATTTTGTATTACCCGACCCGAGGGCCACACGCTCGCTTCAATCCGCAATCCGCCTGATCCGCCGAGGTGCCAATGGTGCAGAGGCGGTACCGTGGTTGGTGAGCCGCTTCTTCTTCTGATTTCTGCCGTTCATCCTCATCCTGAGGAACAGTAGCTCCATATCTGCAACATCCGCGAGGAGGAGGCCGCCGCCACACTGCGCATGTGCGAAGATGCACGCGGCCGGCTTGGATTAAGTTGTGGTGGTGCAGTATTTTCTTTAGTTTACTCTTGACGGAGACTGTTTTCTGATTCGGGGGAAGGGATGAATAGTTATGGGAGAGAGAGTGTGCGTCTGCTGAGTTGCTGTCTTTTGGTGCAGATGAGATGGTGCTGGGAAATTTTAAAAGCAAATTTGCAGTTGGGCATGAGTTGGGTGGGGGAGAACAGAGAACAGAGAGAGGAGCTGAACCTGATGGGTGCCTGGGTTGCAGTGGTCAGTGGAAGAATACTGAGAGGTACGAGAGGCTGAACTAACAATCGAAGATTGATTTCATGGTGTAGCCGTGGTGTTATAGGTTAGATTGAGGGACTGCGGCTGCTTTGAGTTTTGGCGATAAGAGGCGCGATTATGCTGACAACTTTTATATTTTAACTTCTTTGCATTGTACACACGGTGTGCTCTTTGTGCTTTCACTTTCTGATAATGTGTTTTCTAATAACTGGTAGTTCAGTTTGGTTCTTAAATTTATTCGTCATGAAATATAATCATACGGAACTATGGATATATGACATATTCAGTAGCGGAAGCGGGCTCTTTGCCGAGTGCCTGGTGATTTGCCGAGTGCAGTTTATCGGGCACTCGGCAAAGAGACCCTTTGCCGAGTGTCTCCAGAGAAACACTCGGCAAAAGACGCCTTTGCCAAGTGTCCCTGAGTAGACACTCAGCAAAGGGCAACTCTTTGCCAAGTGTCTCACGGTTCGCACTCGGCAAAGACAAAACACTCGGCAAAGAGGCCTTTGCCGAGTGTCCTTGAATAGGCACTCGGCAAAGAGCCGCCGCCGTTAATAACCATCTGCCGCCGTTATTTCTTTGTCGAGTGCCAAACTCTGACACTCGGCAAAGAAGTTAGTTTGCCGAGTGTCTGTCGTTGACACTCGGCAAACCATTTTTATTTTTTTTTCTTCTTGCCTCCAAACTTGGACACTCAGCAAAGATGATTGCTTTGCGGAGTGCCTTGGCCCTGGCACTCGGCAAAGCCGCCGTTACCGTCTTCCTCGCCGTTTGGCAACCTTTCTTTACCGAGTGTCAACGCAGTGCCCGACAAAAGACACTCGGCAAAGAGCTCTTTGCCGAGTGTGGCACTCGGCAAAGCCTTTGCCAAGTGCATTTATGGCTTTGCTCGATTCCAGTAGTGATTCTGTTTTTTAAATGCGTGCTTAATTGGCTGCACTTACTGTGGAGTTGACATCAGAGTTCAGAGCAAAGCCCCAATGTTCTCTACTTGCTAGAATTATTCGTGGTCGTGGGTTCCTTATCGGCATGGAAAATGTTCCAGATGTGTTGTGCATGGATCAGTTGAACTTTACATCTTGAACATTTTATTTTCTGGCATTTGGAGCTGTGCTGCTTTGTGGGTTGGCACCATGCCTGTAGCAAGTGGGTTGTGCAACTCCAATCTCCGATCTACGTAGCATATTAAAATTTTTTTAGTGCCAAAATTGTTTGGGGTAGTAATTAATTATGCTTACTTCATTAACACGGCCTGCTATGACGAGCTAAACTGATATGAGCAGTGCATTAGTGATTGAAAGTTTTTGTGAGCATTGTGATTTATATTGGTTTTTTCATTCTTATATTATCATTACAGTTTTGAATCATGGTAAATGTTATGTTGTGCATCGTTAACTTTATTCACACTACAGTCATAATATTAGTGCATCTGCTATACATTCATACCTCAAAAACTTTAGGCACAAACATGAGCCATGCTATTTTTTTCTCATTTGAGCACTAGGATTTGTGATAGTAGGATACCCGTAGCAAAGCACGGGCATATTTCCTAGTGCTAGACTTGACAATGTGGGCAGACATGGGCCTTGGGATGTGGGCTGCAGCCCGGGGCGCGGCCCAAATTTTCTAGGAGTAGGTCTTTAGCTGCCCACGAAAGCCTCCCAATGCCAAGGCAAGGCAACTCTACCCCATGGGCCACGCCCAGCCAACAGAGTCACAGATGAAGCCCATGACCACCCCACCCCACTCTTTCCCCCTGCCTGGCCAGCGGCCACCTCTCGAGTCCCGTCCGCATCGTGCTCGCGTTTCGCAACTCTCCGATTCCCTTCCTGTTCCCGGCGATGGCCTCAGGGCGAGGCTGCCCAGGCGCCCAAGATCCACAACTCCATGCCCGCCTCGACCTCCGCCTCCAGCCCTACACGCTCCAACCGGCAGAGAGCGGTAGAGAATTAGAGGAATAGCAATGTAAGTTTAGGATTCAAGAGGAAGGATGAAGAAGAACAGTAGAGAGGAGAGGAAGATATTCCCGGAGGAAGGGGATAAACTGTTGGGTTGTTTGTTGTTCGATCCTCCCTCCTGCTGCCCCTGTGTTCTCTTATAGATGATGCCCAGAGATCCGTCAGACACTTGCTCGAGCAGGCCCAAGGAGATAGCCCATGTGGAGGTACAACCATGAGTAGTCCCTGACATTCCCCCCTTCTTAAGCTTCGGCTTGCCCCCAAGCCGAGGGAACCACCGGGATCCCAAGGAAACTGGATGATCCTTTGTGTCTTCAATTCCTTCATGGAAAGTTGTCTTCCATTATCTTTGGCTAGTGCAGGTGGAGCTGCAGGATTCTTCACAGTTGGCTCACCAGTCTGCATAGCTTCTTTGTCTAAACTTTCAACTGGAAATCTGTGCCTCTTCTTTGAATGAGAACAATACACTATAAGGCTACAGTCTGTCTTGAGGGAGAAAGATACCAGAAAAGATTTTCCACCACTTTCAAAAGGCCTAATGCTGTCACAGGTGGTAAATATCTGACAGCACAGAGTTGCCTCGCATAAACGTACTCAAGCAAGTAATTAAACTGAGCTAGCAGGTAGCAAGAATGGTCCAAAATTTTCCTTATCCATGAACCTAAATTGAACGACACTGTGCAAGATTCAGTCAGTAACCTCACATTATATCTTGGTCTGAAATGAGCAGTCAATAGTTGCCATTCAGTTGGTAAAGCTGCAGTGTGAGAGACCTTGAAGGCATCAAATGAATTAGTGCACCAAAATTGCATAAGGTTGGCTCCTGGATCCCATATGATTCTTGACAGGTTAAGCCCAAGTGCTAACATGCTATCTCCAATGTTGTTGTCCTTGTTAGAGTGCGCAGTGGAATTCCGGCCTAGCTCGCTATACCACGAGCCGACAGCCCGTCGTGCCCAGGTCCACCGGAGCCCACAACATATCCTGGCATTCGGCCTAACTCAATCCAAAAGATTAGCCTAATAGGTGAGGACTCCCCTGCCTTCTATGTTGTTCTCCCCCACCATCCATTACCGATGTGAGACTAAACCTATCAATCTCCCCCGTCACACATCAAACCCAACTCTTCACATCCCACTACACCATGTGATCTCCAGAAGACATTCTCTAGGTCCCAAGTCCAACACCTCATCACACATAACCCGTGTGACCTCCAAGACGTTAACGGGCTCCCCTATCGCATGTGACCCTTGAGATTTTCTAGGTTTTTCTGAACATGGGCTCCAATACCACTTGTTAGAGTGCGCAGCGGAATTCGGCCTAGCTCGCTATGTACCACGAGCCAACAGCCCTTCGCGCCTAGGTCCACCGGGGCCCACAACATATCCAGGCATTGGGTCTAACTCAATCCAAAAGACTAGCCTAATAGGTGAGGACTGCCCCACCTTATATGTTTTGCTTCCCCACCATCTATTACCGATGTGGGACTAAACCTAATAGTCCTTTGCTTCCATAGTAATCAACAGTGGAGTACCAAAAACCTCATGATACATACACTCGAGAACTCGGCTCATGTGCATGTTCCAACTTCCAAATCAAGTAGCCAAGCCCCACCTCCTTATCAAAAGTTACAGGCCAGTACAAGCTGAATAATGCCAGAATGCACTGCAAGTTCCAGTACCCAAAGACAGAAGCAATAGCCAAAAAGAGAACCCAGGAAATTCCATGTCTTGGTGATCTTTTAACCAACAACCCCCATATTCTCACTAGACTCCCACCAATCAATTTTACTATGATGAGTTCAGTAGCATGAAGAAGACGAGGAACATGTTTAGAAGATTGATTGGCTGGTTTCAACTACTAATTTTTGACCCTGTTGCACCAGAAATTTTTTTATGTAATAGGGCCAAATTTGATGCGATAGCTTGGTATCGCATCAATTTCGTGCGAGCCGATGCAATAGCTCTAGATGCAATAGCCTTGTCGCATCGGTTTGCTGTGACCGATGCAAGAGTTCACTATTGCATCGTCCATCCGTTGTCTCTTACATCAAAATAGAGAGATGCAAAAGGGTTATTGCATCAAAATCGTTTTGATACAAGGTCTCTATTGCATCAGCCTTGAATGAATATTGCATCAAGATAGAGAGATGTGAAAAGGTCTTTGCATCAAAATCATATTGATGTAATACACCTAATAAATTTGATGCAATAAGAATTTCTATTGCAACGGCTAACATTCGATGCAATAGACCATATTGCATCGACATTAGCTTCGATGCAATACAACCTATTGCATCAACATTTAGGTTCGATGCAATTCAACCTATTGCATCGACAATATGTTCGATGCAACATAAACAATTGCATCAACATTAGATTTGATGCAATACAAACATTGCATTAATATTAGGTTCACTGCCATTTTATATCGCATCCCTCAAATAATAAAGATTTGCGGCACAGAAATTCACAAAATTACAAAATCCGATGGCACAAAAGGGCAATGCTATTAATAATTTTGATCATCCACATTCAATAACATGTACAGTAATAAAATAAAAAAGCTCCATAATTCAAGAATGTAATAGCAAGGTCATCAGAACTGCATTCTAGACATGTAGAACTAAACAATTAAACTAAGGACTCTTAGCACAAATAATGGAAGGTTCATTGTCATTTCAGAATTCTTGATTCAATTCATCCTTCCAAAGAGTTTGAGTGCTCTTCTCAAAGTGCATCCTCATGCGCAATGGAAACAGTCCAAATGGCATATGCATCAATCTCGTACAACTAAAAAGAATAAAAGATGAACACTTTTTTTGGTGCGACAAACGTTTGGTACTTACATCTGCCGCCTCATGCGAAACCGCGCCCATCGTAATAGTAGGAGGTGGAAGGGTGCGAATGAAAATAAAGAATAAGAAAGGATTCTAGATGCAAATGTAAAAGAGAGAATAACATATAAATATGGAGGTGGAAGGGTGCGAAAGAAAATAAACAATAAAAAAGGATTCCTGATGTGGAAAGCCTTCATCGTGAGCCTGCTGCGTTCAAATATCCGGCAAATTGAAGGAAGGTGAATCACGGATAAAAGGAAGGAATCTAATCACAGAAGGTAACGAGAACCAATCACCATCATCCTGCGTTCCAATCCCGCCTCCGCTCCGCCTCTCCTGATCATCGCAGCCTCCGCCTCGCCCGGCCACGGCACGGTCAAAAGCGATTGCGGGTGGCGTGGCCACGATCCAGGTCCGGATTTGGGCGCCGCGATGGAGAATGCCGGCTAGGAGGGCGCCAGAATGGGATCGAGGGGAGGGATCGTCGTCAAGGTGGACGCCGCGGATGGGGAGGGGGATCCAGCCTTCCCCCCTGGCGATCTCAGGTATCTCGACCAATTTGAGGACGCCTCCGCCCCGACTGTGAAGGCAGACGAGGCCGAACAACGAACGGAGGTAGCCATGGAGGAGGGGGGAGCGCCGATCCGGAGAGGGAACCGCGGGGCAGCGCGTCGCAACACCAGACGGAGGCAGCCACGGAGGAGGCTGGAGCGCTGATCCGGCGAGGGAAGCACTAATCTACCGTGCGGAGGACCTCAAGGCCAAGCTAGGTACTCTTCTCCCTCTCCTCACTCCCCACTCATAACCTGGCCTCCGACGCCGACCTTGACCCGTGGCTCATTGTCGTGCTGTGCGGTGTGCTCATGTAACTTACGTAGGCCACGGCACAACCTACGCGCTGCCCTAACGGATTTGCGTAATGCCCCCACCACGCGCCACTGGCGATGGCTGCCGTCCTGCGCTGCTGCCGAAACCTTCTCGTGCCCTCGCTCTGGTATATGTGTGTGACGATGCACGATAAACCGTTTCCTCATCAGTAATAAGTAACTGTTCGTATGAGCCACTTATCATATTTGCATATGACGTGCTGTTGACATCTGTGCTCCACTATTTCAGGAAGTTTGCCAAACATTTCTACTTGACTAAATTGTTTTTTCAGGCCAGAAATTTCACAGTAGAACCGCCTGGATTGTTCAGGGCATGTGGACAGCAGGGAAAGGTGCATATTCAATATCATGTAAATACACATGTTTTTCTTTATGTTTCAAGTGAGTGCCATCTTTTTTAGGCTCTTTGTTACATACGTTGTAGATGGGAAAACTGAAGCGACACATTCAACCAAGCGATATCACAATAAATATCAGAAAAGGAGCTCCGGTCCCTGAGTTCCTGATACATGAAGAAAGGTATCATTTTCGTGGATCCTTCATTCATAAACTATGTATGCAGATAGGTTCCTTGCATGTAAGCAGTGTTTCATTGTGCAGGTGGGTTGCAGCTGGAAGGAGGTGAAACAAGATAATACTGTTACATGCTTGGCCTTTGGAATGATCCAATTACCTAAAAGGATTCAAGTATATATGTTTTCCTAGCAGCAAGCAGTGCACTGAAGGGGCAAAGTGATAAAGGGAAATATGTGAAGTCTAGAAAATTGAAGGTGGGAAAGTTCAGTTTCTATGTATGGGGATTTTTGAGTCACCGCGTACGGACGTACCTTATAGATAAACTAGCCCTTCAGGCAGGCAATGAAAAGGTACATCCAATTGGAACCTGTGTTCAGTAGCTATTTTAGTGATGTTCCAGTTTATTCTAAAGTGTTAGCATATGCCAGATGTCTGCAAAACCAAATTGTGGATGGTGTTCGTACAGGAATCTCATGCAGTCATTCTTTAAGCTGGCAGGACATGTACTAACTATGCATGGTGAAACTTCGTTTTCATTTAGATATTTCTTTAGCATGCTCCATGCTCTCTTCTCTATCGAACTGGCATAGATAAACACCAGATGATTTTCTGGGTGTGTTTTTGAAAGGGTTTATGATTCTCTGTGTCGCCTTGTCAATTTGGGATTTCTGGAACGTAGGATTATTTTTATTTAACACATACAAGCTTTGACATATCCTTTACCATGCTAAATTTTTTTTTATATGGCCAATCACTCATGGTTCAGATTAATCAGCATGGCACTTTTTTTTGTTACTTCACATTGATCTATGCAATAGTGATGGATGCAGCAGGTTCATATTAGGCCAGCTATGTTTACCATGCTTACATACCTCAGTGTTTTTTTTATGTTCTTCCTATATTCCTGTTTTTCCTGGCTTTTGTCCTTTGTCTATAGCTACTCCTTCTGTTCGTTGGCACCCAGGAGCGGTAGTAAACTTCATTTGCTTCATGTAAATATAGATAGAGATAGACTAGAAAAAAATATGTTTGTAGATTAAAAAAAGAAAAAGAAAAATCTGTTTGTGCCTGAGAATCTGAAACTTCATAGGTATGCCTCCAGCCCACCTCCTTTCACTACTGGAAACAGAGACTTTGCCGAGTGCAAAATTCTTTGCCGAGTGTCAAAAATCGAACACTCGGCAAAGACCTTCTTTGCCGAGTGCTACACTCGGCAAAGAATTACACTCGGCAAAGATTTCTTTGCCGAGTGCCGGGCACTCGGCAAAGACGGACACTCGGCAAAGGACATCTTTGCCGAGCGCCAGGCTCTCGGTAAAATCTCTACACTCGGCATAGGCTGCCCGTGAAAACGGCGTCCGGTCACGGCCTTCTTTGCCGAGCGCCTGCAGTTAGGCACTCGGCAAAGATTTGTTTTTTTTTAAAAATTTCTTTGCCGAGTGCCCCAGATCTGGCACTCGGCAAAGATTTAAATTTTTTTTAAAAAAAAATTCTTTGCCGAGCGTTTCAGATCTGGCGCTCGGCAAAGAAAATTTTTTTATTTTTAAAATACTTTGCCGAGTGCCCCTTGGACGGCACTCGGCAAAGATTTAATTTTTTTTTATTATTTCTTTGCCGAGTGCTCCTGTGTATGCACTCGGCAAAGAGAAAATTTTAAAAAAAAATTAAAACATTCTTTGCCGAGTGCCTGATGGCTGGCACTCGGCAAAGACACCCTTTGCCGAGTGCCATGTCCCGGCACTCGGCAAAGTTTTTTTTGTTTTTTTGTTTTTGGCCTCCAATTTTTTTGTGCAGCTCTTTTAAAGCACCAGGAACTCCTAGTTACAATTTGAGGATTTTTTATGGCTTTTTGTTATATTTGGTTACTTTATTTCGTTTACTTGAATTTTTCCGGAAATTAGAAATTTGAACTGCACGTGGTACGAATAATGGAGTTTAATGATTCAAAAATTGATAGTCATGTTAGTGAGTGTTGTGAGAGGCCGTATCTAGGAACGGACCCGAAATTTCAGACATCTTGTTCACGAAATATGTCCGCGAAATTGTGTGTGCAGTGTTTTTAAATTCTATAAAAAGCAAACGAAGTCCGAAAATCATGAAACTTGTTGAGATGTCGTGATATCATATGTGGAGGCTATTATAAAAATTTCAGAAGATTTCGTGCACGTTGTCACGTACGATACTTACAAACCAGGACATCTCTACATGTGATATTTGTAGTGATATCCTGGTTTGTAAGCATCGTATGTGATAATGTGCACGAAATCTTCTGAAATTTTTATCATAGCCTCCACATACGATATCACGACATTTCGACAAGTTTCATGATTTTCGGACTTCGTTTGCATTTTATAAATTTTAAAAACAATTCATCCGCAAGTTCGCGGTCATGTTTCGTGAACAAAATGTCCGAAATTTCGGGTCCGTCCCTGGATACGGCCTCACACTACACTCAGTAATATGGCTATCATTTTTTGAATCATTTAATTTCATTATTCGTACCACGTGCAGTTCAAATTTATATTTTTCGAAAAAATTCAAGTAAACGAAATAAAGTAACTAAATATATCAAAAAGCCACAAAAAAATCCCCAAATTCTAACGAGGAGTTCCTGGTACTTAAAAAGGGCTGCATAAAAAATTTGAAGGTCAAAAACAAAAAAAATAAAAAAACTTTGCCGAGCGCCGGGCCATGGCACTCGGCAAAGGGGATCTTTGCCAAGTGCCTACACAGGGGCACTTGGCAAAGACATTTTAATTTTTTTTTAATTTCTCTCTTTGCCGAGTGCCGAATCGGTGGCACTCGATAAAGACATTTAAAAAAATTAATATTTATTTGCCGAGTGCCTCCCGATCCAGCGCTCGGCAAAGGGGCGGGTGGGGGCACTTAGACAGTGCCCCCGCGCTGCGCGCCGCACAGACAGACAGAGGCACACAGAGCCCCCCCGCGCCCCCGCTCCTGGCCGTCCCCGCGCCGCCGCCCGCCAACGCCGGCCCGCCCCCGCGCCGCGCGCCGCCCTCCGCCAACCGCCGCCCTTCCTCGCTGTGTCGCTCCTCAATCCCTGCCCACGGCCAATCCGCCGCGCTTCCTCGCTGTGTTGCCGGAATAGACGACCTCACGCATGGGGAACCCGGCGGGCGGACACGCCTGCCGGCACGGACGAGGACGACGGTGCTGTTCTCAATCAGACCGCGGGGCCAGCGCGCGCTCCGGCGCTTCGAGTGTGTTTGCATCTACCCTACCCTTTCGGTTGTTCCATTGCCCCCAGTGTGGGTGCTTTCTCTCCCATCTCTCTCTCTCGCGGAGGGACGTTGCCGCTGCTGGCTGGAGGCCACGCGCACGGAGGCGCGGGACGCTGCCGCTGCTGTCCAGTCGCGGAGCCACAGCGGTCGCTGGACGCGAGGCTGGATGTCACCGCTGCTGGCCGGTCGTGGAGGAGCCACGACGTTCATGCCGAACGCCAGGAAGGAGGTGACCGCCGGCGATGTGCAGTGCAGCACCCTCACACCGCCCGTCAGCTCCTAGAGAAATTGCCTGCAAGGTTTGTGCTCATTCCTTGTCTCCTCTTTTGATCTGCATCCACAAGTTCCTGCTTCAAAATTCCTATTTTCCCCACATCCAATCCAACCACGACACCATAAACTGAATTTATCGATGAACAGATCTCGATTCAGAACTAAAGTGTGCTACTGTTAGTAGGTCTAGTTTATGCAGAACCCATGTCTTCAAGTTCATGATCAGAAAAGTGTGCTACTATTATTCAGACTTAATTCGCATTGTACTTCCATCCAGGGCTGAGTAAATTAGTTGAGCAAGTTAGTTCCGGTTTCAAGATTCAGTCTCTTGGGTATCTATATTTCATATTATTGTCGTTTACATGATGTAATTGTAATGTATTTAGCGTTGCGTAAGGATTTCTCTTGTGTTCTGCCAATCGACATTAACCTGTTTATTATACTGTACAATTGTCTGGAGAAATAGTTATCGCTGTTGAGCAAGGCTAGCGCAGGATACTGAAGTTTGTCAGTTTGATAATTGCTCGAAAAGGTTGTTTCAGAGGCCTGCCTGAATATTGTGATGCATATGAACAATAACCACAAGTGAAACAATGTTTCTTTGGGCATCTCTTTAATTCCATTCTAATGTTTGAAATTATGGCTTATCTATCTGCCAGGGATGAACAGGGATTTGATATATATTAGACTATTAATAATTTTTATATTCTAATGTCTGCTATGGAGAGTAGCCTACTAATAGCATGAGCACATACTGGCAGTTCACTTTGATGTAACCTTGCCTAAATGCAACACTCTGGGGCAACATATTGGCTAAATAGAACATTTCAAATGATGCTTTCTCTATCCCTCCCTCCTCTCTGTATGATTGGCACGGTTAGATGCAACGCTCATGGTAAATTGTATTCTGTTAGAAGGGTCTTATGTAGCATGCATGCCATGTTGTGGATGGAACGGGACATCAGATCGCCAGTTTAACAAGGGTAACATGACATAATATTAGTGGTTGCTTCCTTGCTTCTCTCGTTTAATTTCTACATTATTGGCTCTCACCAGGAGGATGACGTAGGGCTTCTATTATTTGTAATTATATGCTAATTGGTTCAGCATATTAATTATTCAGAGCTGATTTTGTTCAATCTATGCAACCATGTGGTTGCTTCAGATGTGAGTTGTCACATGAGGCTACCGAGTGAAGATTGTGATTTGGCGAAAGCAACAATGCTACAAGTTTTATTAGTCTATATATTTATTATTAGATATAAGTATAATATTGCTATTCTTTTATTTATATTAAATACATAATCGATATCATCTTGAGCCCAGCAACAAATTAAATGGCCCATGCCTTGCATTCATCAGCACGCCTTTGAAGTCTGAACATCTAAACAATGTCTTGCATATTCTCTCTCTAAAGAAAGAACAATGTCCCGTATACACAAATGTATGCGCTTGTATTTGTCATTTCACTTTACTAGAAAATTTAACTTGTTACTATGTTGCTAAAATTTATATTGCATTTACAAGGATTTCCCAAGGTTGGAGAAGTTTCAAGAAAAAAACATTCCCTTTGTATGCTGAGTTGGAGAAGTTGTATGGAGGTAATTTTTTTAATATTCTTTTTCATGTTCAGACTGCTTGCATTGTGTTACTGGTCTGCTTGCTTTTTTGTAATTCAAGTCCACACACACATGTACGTTGCTTTGAAGCTAGCAAGGCCGCCACTTCTCTTAGATTTGGTGAAATTAGAGTTAATGGCTCATTATTCCCGTGAAGTTGTGAGATTGTGATTCAAATCTCTTTCTTAGATTTGAACATCTCAAGGACAGGGTTGCAGCATGTAATACTTGTAGGTCCAGTGGAGTTTTATTGCACGTAACATCACAAAGTCAATTATGTCGCAGTTGGTTGTTTTCATTTGTTCTATGTTATGTGTGCATGTTGAAACCTGAAAGTAGTCATCCTATGCAGTTGCATCACCTCCATGTGACACGGCCAATGATTTCTACATGTACTATTTGATTTGAAAGCTACCATGTTGTCAACTTGCCGCATCCAAAATTTCCTCACTGTTTGAGTGATATAAGGCAGGGACATATGCTTGAGATGCTCAACTTTTTTGTATCTGACATTCTCATATATTTGATGATTTTCAGTTAAATGACCTTTGGATCTTTTGTCATAGTTTTTTGCCAAATGATATACGTGTTGGAGTCTCATGTACCATTTTAACCTCTACCTGCTTCCAGTCATAGTCACCAACAGTCGTAGTTTCTTGCCAAATGATAGCATCTATATATGCTAAACTTGTTATCTTACCATGTTAATCCTGTGACCAAAACTGTTGCTGTTTGACAATGATAGCATGTATATATTGATGTCTGACAATGATGCAACTTAAACCTGTCTGAAATGAAGCCATTTTCTGCATGTTGCCTCAAAAAAAAATTACTTCAGTCCGACTCTAGGATTACGTTAGTCCTTTTAAATTATCTACAAGTAGTCTCTAGATAGAAGTTTATTTGCAATCTATCATGTTTCCTTGCTGGCGAAATTGTTTGTAATACAAGGCAAGAGCTTCTAGATCAGGCAAAACCTAACAGTATTTTGCACTTCATTTTGTTCGGATCTCTTCTTTTTAATTTGTGCCTACAATCTCTATACAGACCAATAATGTTGTAGAGCTGTGTACATAGGCTATTTTCATGCGTAATATATTTTCCAAATTTGCCTAATCCATATACATTTTTCTGTTTCGAAATACGTTGCAACACGCTGCCCTCCGATTCCTTTCTTAAAAAAAACTATCGAGTATTTAACCCAAAATCTAGGGTCTACACTCTCCCCTCTAACATATAAGTACAGTAAGAGCAAGCTAAATAATAAAGTCAAGTATTTGGTTATTATCAAAGTTGTAAGAGTCAAGCTATACAATAGTTGTCTTATTTGTCTATATTGTTACTTTTATGTATGTCTTGTCTTCTCAAATTTGGTTGTGTTAATAGTTTGATCATTTTTAGATGTGGTGCTGTTAATGGGTTTTGCATCTTGTTTGATATTTGACCCATGTTATGCCAATCTGCATCTGTCAGTTTTCGTGGCTGACTTGTTATCTTTTGATTTGTCAAACATTTGACAGATTTGGGGTTGACAAATATGTTGTTAGATGATTAGACACTTCCTATATTAATAGATAATATAAAAGATATATGTGTCCTAACTTCATTTCCTAGTCAAACCTTATTATTATCATGATTTTAATGGAGATTTGTTGATAAATACTCCCTCCGTCCAAAAGAAAATATAACTATGGATTGCGTACAGGTCAAATTAGTTTAGTTTTAACCGAGTTTATAGTGAATAGTATTAACATTTATGTCTATAGCCTGCAGGCGTGGTGCATCGAGAAGCATGGGCCCGTGTTCCTGGCCATGTCCAACCCGCTGGGCCTCCAGCTCACCATCTTCTGGCAGCGTCCTCAGATCCTCGTCGGAGGGCTCTACAGCGTCCTCTGGGGCAAGAGCAAGGACCACCTCCACCACAAGCAGAGTCCAGAGCAGGCACCGAAAACTCTGGCCACAACAAGCAACGACGACGACCATGACGACGAAGAGGAGAAGCAGCAGCAGCAGCCGCCGCAGCAGAACACGGGCGCCGGCGACAAGAAGCCTGCAGCTCAAGGACTTGTTTGCAATGGAGGCATCATCGCCACTGCGCCATCAGTCCGGATGATGAGGAATCGATCATCTACTGAGTTGATGAGGCGTATACATGTGTATGTGTGTTCGTAGGTTCTACGTGCCTATGTCTATGTGGTGGGTGTATCCGATTCCGATGCATATGGATTGCCTTTTGTTCTGCTGATGATCTAGTGAGTGATCCTCCTCTCCATCTGGACTGAACTGATCGACAGCAGTGTGTTTGCATGGGCCAGAAATATAACAGCTACGTGTGGATGTCTATGTGTGGATGGATGAGATATATATGTGATGGATGAGATAAATATGTGATATATGTTCGTATGAATTTATTTGTCACGATGGAATGTAAAAAAAAATTAAAATTGCCGTTTTGGGTCACTTTGTCGAGTGTTGCACTCGGCAAAGGACCCCTTTGCCGAGTGCCATGGTCACAGCACTCGGCAAAGCTGGAAAAATGGGCGCCCAGAATACCATTTTTCTGCTTTGCCGAGTGCTGTGACAATGGCACTCGGCAAAGAATTTTTTTTTTAAAAAAAATCAAACTTTGTCAAGTGCCGGACAGAGGGCACTCGGCAAAGAAAATTTTTAAAAAATAAAAAATCTTTGCCGAGTGCTGTGACCATGGCACTCAGCAAAATTCAAACTTTGCCGAGTGCCGGGAAGAGAGCACTCGGCAAAGAAATTTAAAAAGAAAATTTCAAACTTTGCCGAGTGCCGGCCAGAGGACACTCGGCAAAGAAAATTTTTTAAAAAAATAAAAAAAATCTTTGCCGAGTGCCTGCAGGCTTGGCACTCGGCAAAGAATTTTTTTAAAAAAAATAAAAAATCTTTGCCGAGTGCCTGTAGGGTTGGCACTCGGCAAAGAATTTTTTTTAAAAAAAATAAAAAATCTTTGCCGAGTGCCTGCAGGGTTGGCACTCGGCAAAGTGACCGTCAACGGGACTGGCGCCGTGACGGTCGCTTTTCTTTGCCGAGTGTCCCCGGGGCACTCGGCAAAGCCTTTGCCGAGTGCCCGATAAAAGACACTCGGCAAAGAGGACTTTGCCGATCAATTTTTTGCCGTGTGTTCTTTGCCGAGTGCCGCACTCGGCAAATGCTTTGCCGAGTGCAATTTGGCCTTTGCCGAGTGGCTCAGGCACTCGGCAAAGAACCTGAATCCAGTTGTGTTTGCGGATTTGAAAAGGCCCAGAGAGAGACCGGATGTTGGAGCCTGAATCAAAGAAGCGCCACATCCCTGTGGGCCAGGAACCGTTCCGGCCAGGAACGTTTATTTAAATTGCACGTAGCAGAGTTCAGCGGGAATGGTTCCGGCCAGGAACTACTCTAAACGAACGAGCCCTTATGGACTTGCCCGAGCCACGGCACAGTTGAGAATGTATATCCTCCACCATGTCACTCTCTGGATCCACCTTGCCCGCCCCTGTCACACCAGGAACATGTGAAAAGCCCCCAAGACTCCAAGAAGCATAGGAAGATGAAAGGGATCGATGGAGTCATACAATAGAGTCTGTGAGCGTGCGACGCTGCGTTTTTCATGACTGTGTTAATTTTACAAACTTTTTTTGATTAAATGTCACTTTAACGTTGTTATTTAATTTTTACAGTATTGTTATCTTATCATGCAATCCGTGTGTTTTTAGTACAAATTGTTAGCTATCCCGTAGCAACGCACGGGTATGCTACCTAGTAATTAAAAAATTTTAATGGCTGAAGGGATAGTTTATGAAGATCAATAGAATATACAACATACGATAACTCGCTAACACATTGACATTGTTATTAGGGAGAATACAACACATACCTGTTAAACAATTGAAAACAGTGTGGGGCCACGAGGACTCATCAGCTAAGAGCATATAAGAGGGCCATAGTTGAACAATCAATCCCATCAATTCTGACACCTTTGTGCTTGTTCTTGCCTGATCAATCTTTGAATCTGCTTAACATCTAGTGCTACACTTTCAGAACAATTAAGTTTTGTCGCCACTAGATTAAAAGAGCCGTCATGGTAGATTTATGACCTCATGCCAATATAAATATGTATCTGAAACTCAACAATTGCAACATCATAAAACTGTACCAGCATTAGTAGATAGATGCTCACCTTACTGTTGGTTTCAGGACTCTGGACCTCCTTTCAATATTAATTCATTCAGCTGTCAAATGAACCAATAATAAAATCAGCAAACACATGAAGAAAGGACTGGATAGATGCTGTGTTCAAATATATATTTTCAGTTCCTGCATACACATTGGATAGATCAACTCAGACAAATAGAGGCATGCCACAAATTGTAAATACAATATTGCTTTGTAAGTCCATTGCTCTATAAATATTTCAGCATCTCAAAGTTAACATGGAATGGTACCCCAGGCAGCGTATCATATAAATCCATTGCTTTGTAAATATTTCAGCAGGACTGAGTTCATGGAGTTAATTACAGTGGTATAGATCAGAATAAAGAATAAACCATAGAACATTGCACACTCCTAGCTAACTCAAATTGGCACTGTACCATGGACAACAGCATCTTTAGATTATTGAAAGGCCACGAAACTATTAAATGGGCGTTAAGAAAAAGAGGTTAATACAATATTGCAAATGGACAAAAGCATTCTGAAGCCAATAATATTATTGAAATCGATGATCAAAGTGACTGATTCTGATCTGGATATGTAATGTCCAGAAACTATAAAACAAATGTCAAAGTTGAAAATATATCAGGCAATATTCAGTCAATAGCTCAATATCCTAAAAGCAAACGCTGCAAGTGAAGCAAGTCTGCTATTATGTAAACAGAAAGGCCATGAGGTATTGAGACTTAGGAAATAATTATCACTGCTATTATTGGCATAGGTTACCTTGGTTTGCCAACGTGGATCTGCAACACCTTGTTGGAAAGGCAACACTCAATGCAAGTGATTGAATTTAATGGTATGATTACTTCACTAAGATAATATATAAAATCAGTACAGCAGAGCTCCATATGGCTTTGCCCATCATCAGTGGGGTGGAAGTCAAAGCCCGGGGGCACCTCCTCCATAGGCTGGTGCAACTCCTGCTCCATTGCAGCACTAGCATCCCTGCTCTTGTGCCACCCACAACTGCTATCCTGGAACATTTATACATGGAAGTTCGCATAAAAAAGAATTCACTGAAAATTATGGTTGATCAGAACTGACTGAAAATTAAAGCAACAGGTACTTGTACATCTGAATGTGGGACTGCAGTTCTAGTTCTATTTGACAGCACTACTGTATATGAAAGTCACATAGGAAGATTAGTGGCAACCAACTGAAAGTCACATAGGATGAGGAGTATCAGCTTGTGTAGATCATGCAGTTCTTAGCAGATTAGTGGCAGCAGTGCAGAAGCATATTTAGCATGGCCCCTCTAATGGTAAGCAATGACATTTTGTACTAGTTCAGTCAGTGAGGTCAACAGATATTTACAGGAACGGCCGGCAGTGCTGCACCCTCGTCAATAAGGGCCCATGATGCTGGCATCGTAGTTTAGTTAATAGCTATATTTCAGATTAAATAACAAGTACACTGAAGGTTCAGAGGTGACAGAAAATTAACAGCTTGCAAGTAGTACCAGGCATAGCTGAATGCGAATCCACCTTGCTGTAGCTAGCAACAGTTTACGTTAAGTCTATTTTTCTTATGAAACACAAAAGTTTATATATATGCTATAACATTTCCATTTCATAATTTGCATTCCACATTCCTTCTTAGCTTGTCCTCCTTATGTCTGTTTTCACTTGAGACAAGTAGCTAGCAGCTAGCCAGGTAACCGCTAAAAAGTTAGAGCTAAAAGTGGCCAAAAGTATTCAATTTTACTATTTTAGCTGTGAATGCTTTATTTGGGTTTGACTAATATTTTCATCTGCACTAATTATATCGTAAAGCCTTTAACGTATTCTCCACACTTAACGCCTGTACAGCCTTGAGCATATGTCTACACACAAGCCTAAATTTCAACTAAATTTCATCATGAGAAAGGATGCAAAAACACCATTGTATCCGACCTGCCCAATAAGCAAACAGGAAGCCAACATCATGCTATTAGAGTTCAAATCAACGAATGGATTGAGTGATAAAGGCTTCGATAACTTGTTAGGTATACTACATAAACTGCTCCCGAAGGGTAGCGAGTTACTAGAAAAGACTTACCTGGCCAAGCAAATGATTTGCCCAATCGGCCTCGAGGTTGAGAAAATACACGCGTGTTCCAACGATTGCATATTGTACCGTGGAGAAAAATACAAAGACTTGGATGCGTGTCCCAAGTGTAAAGCTCCCCGATACAAGCAAGGGCCGTCAAATCAGGGAAGCAAGACCAGAGGAGGGCCCATAAAGGTCGTATGGTATTTTCCTATAGCTCCACGAGTGCATAGGTTGTTTGCAAATGCAAAGTCAGCCAAACTGTTGCGTTGGCACGGCGAAGAGCGTAAGAAAGATACAATGTTGAGGCACCTCGCCGACGGGTCGGACTAGAGGACTATCAACACTATGTTCTATAAGAACATCGGTGGAGAGGTAAGGCATCTTTGGATAGGTTTGAGCACAGATGGGATGAATCCGTTTGACCAGGTTAGAAGCAATCATAGCACTTGGCCAGTGACGCTATGTATATACAACCTTCCACCCTGGCTTTGGATGAAACGGTCATACATCCAGATGCCATTACTAATTCAAGGGCCAAAACAACCTGGTAATGATATCGATGTGCTTCTACAACCAGTGATCGATGAACTACTACAGATGTGGGAGACGGGTGTGAAGGATGTTTGGGATGAGTACAAAAAAGAACATGTCACGATAAAGGCTATACTTATCGCTACAATCACCGACCTACTAGGACGAGGTTGCTTGTCTGGAGAGAAGACAAAAGGATACACTGGGTGTGTCGAGTGCTTGGATGAGACTGATGCTATACATCTACCAGAAAACAAGAAGATGGTCTATATGGGACACCGTAGGTTCCTACGAAAGGATCACCCTTACCGCAGGAATAGAAAAGATTTTAATGGGACTACTGAGAAACGTGGACCTCCAAAGTATCGAGATGGGAAACAGATACTTAAACAAGTAAGCAAACTCACAGATGTTGTCCTTGGGAAGGGGAAGGGGCAGTACCAGCGCCAGCCGGTAGTATCTGGAAGAAAAAATCAATCTTCTGGGAACTACCTTATTGGCCACTTTTGAGTGTACGTCACTGTCTTGATCCAATGCACATAACTAAAAACGTGTGCGGTAACACACTTAACACGTTGATGAACACCGGGGGAACAACAAAGGATTCTCTCGCGACACGCTTGGACATGCAACACCTGGGCCTCAGGAAGGAGTTGCACCCAATAACTCTTGAGGATGGCCACTTGAAACTTCCAGTGGCATCATGGACACTGAAAAAGGAAGAAAAGGACATGCTTATTTCTTTCTTCAATGATCTCAAAGTGCCAACTGGCTACTGTGCGAACCCGAAGAGGCTAGTTAACATGAGAGAACTTAAGTTTAACTATGGTTGTATGAAGGCCCATGACTGTCATGTCATTATGACTCAGCTGCTCCCAGTTGCCCTGCGAGGTATCCTCCTTGACAAGGTCCGCGCCCCAATCATAAAGTTGTGTTCGTTCTTCAACGCGATCTTTGAAAAGGTCATTGAAGGGGCCAAGCTAGACCAGCTGAAGCAGGAGATAGCTGAGATTCTATGTAGGCTTGAGATGCATTTCCCACCGACTTACTTTGACATATCAGTGCATCTACTTGTTCATCTTGTGGACCAAATTAAAGCCCTTGGCCCAATGTACCTACACCAGATGTTTCCTTTCGAGAGGTTGATGAAAGTTTTCAGGCGGTATGTTAGGAATAGATTCAGACCAGAAGGGAGCATGGTAGAAGGATGGACAATGGAGGAGGCCATTGAGTTCTGCACATATTATATGGACATCAATCGGGTCGGAGTTCTAGTATCTCATCACGATGGAAGACTAGGGGGCAAAGGAATGATAGGTGAGAAAGCTATCAAAATAGTCAAAGTGGTTTCCTTCAGACAGGCACACTTCACTGTTCTCCAGCAGGCCGACGGTGTGATGGCATACATTGATGAGCACAAGCAGTTACTGCAAAGTAAGCACATCGGTAGGTCACAGGCTTGGCTTGAGAAAAAACATAAGGAGGAATTCGGTGACTGGTTTCGATGCCGCAGGCTAGGAATGGTGACGGGATGTCAGCTAGATCTCTTAGCTCCTGGACCTTCGACTACGGTGATGATGTACCAAGGGTATGATATAAATGGTTTTACATTTTACACAAAAAAACAGGATGGAAAGAGCACCAACCAAAATTGTGCTGTTCGTTTCGACGCCCACGATGAATACGGCACGGTGGAGGCAACATACTATGGTTTCATAGATGAGATATGGGAGCTAGACTATGGACGACAGTTGAAGGTTGCTCTTTTCCGTTGCCAGTGGGTCCGGCTAGATGAAATCAACACCGACAATGATGGGTTCACTACCGTTGATCTATCCAAGACCGCATACAGAGATGACCCCTTCGTCCTTGCAAAGGATGTTTTGCAAATCTTCTATGCAAGGGATAACAATACAAAGGGAAGACTACAAGTAGTCATGCAAGGCAAAAGGAAGATTGTCGGTGTTGAAGGAGTGACGGACGAAGAAGAGTACAAAGGTTATCAAGAAATGGCTCCTTTTGGGGCAGCCATTACCCTACCTATCCTTGAAGAGGGTGACGAACTTGCATACCTCCGGAGTGATCACGATGAGGCCATCATAGTTCCTGCACTGTGAATAGTTAGAATATCATAAACTATGTAATCCTTAATGAAATGTTGTTTTAGTAATTTGCATCGAATTTGAGATCATATGGAGTTGTAGAGATTGATGAGTTCTACCACTATTATTTTGGAACTTTGTTGATTGATCTATGCCATGTTTCCAACAAAGTGACATAACTTTGTGTGAGACAGAGCACTTTATGAGACATGCCTAATAAAACTTTCTCAAATTGAGAAATGACTAAAATAAAAGTTGTAGACATTCATGAGTTCCACAACTTTTCCATTTGAGATCAATTGGGGACCCAAAATGTTTTAAAATATTCAATTTACATATTTTTTTAAGCAAATGAGATATTTAAATTGTTCAAACAAAACATTAACTAAATATAAAACATTAAAGTTGTAGAGATAGTCAAAACAAATTTAATGACACTAGATTTACAATTTTTGGAGTTTTCTATGAATTACTATGAATTTCTAAACTGTATATACAACATTTAAACAATATTAAAAATAATCAATATTACTGCCGGGTCTCATAAACAACCGGCAGTGATGTCCCCTATCACTGCCGGTTCTAATAACCAACCGGCAGTGATGTTCCATATCACTGCCGGTTGCTAATAACCAACCGGCAGTGATAGGGGACATCACTGCCGGTTTGTAGTTCGAACCGGCAGTGATGCGTGGGTTATATAAGGCACTAGCGCGCTCCAACGCCAATGCACGACACTTGCGCGCTCGACGCTGTCCGCTAGTGCACGCCGTCGCCGCCCGACGCGCACTGCACGACGCCGTAGCCCGACACCGCACTTCACGACACCGTCCCCTACCGCTTCCTCAACGCCGCCGTCCCCTATAGCTACGCCGACGCCGCTAGGAGCTCCTCCACATCGCCGTTGAGCGCGCCACCCCTTACTCGGTGAGTGCCCATAAGGTGTTTGATAGAATGCCCATAGAGTGCCCATAAGGTGTTCGATAAATTACTCTTAAAAGTTGAATAATACTTGAAAATCTCCAAAAAGGACTTTTGCTAGACTTAACAAGTTCTACAACTTTGCTTTAAGGCTTAAGTTCAAATTCCAATTATTTCTGAAAGTGCAAGTTTGAATTCAAATTTAAACTTACTTTAAACCTTTCTTTTAACAATTACTTTGATTTTCAAGTAATAACTTCAAAATCTTCAAATATAGAGTTTGTTCACCTTATCAAGATCTACAACTTTCATTTAAGGGTCAAACCCTAATTTTGATTAGTTTTTTATTTGACTATTTGGGTCAAAATATGCCCCCCTTACTAATTAGGGTTTTTGGCGGAATCTTGTTTTTCAAATTTGGTTTCTTGATTACACCTCAAGCCTACACAAGCAATGATAAACACAATCATGTAAACTTGTTTTAGTTGGATGCATTGCAAAGTGATCAAACATATAATGATGCTTTGTATGCTTAGTTTCCATTTTAGTTTTCTAAATTCAAATACAACTTTGACTTAATTCAACCTTGATATTGATATGAGATACTTGATATACTTCTCATATACTATTCATATGCATGTGTTAATGAAATGCTTGAGTCTATCTACCTTGATATTGATACCCTATCCTTGGTTTGCTAATACCAATAATCGAAATGCATGTCCAGAAACATGACTCGTCATCGCCAATTCACCACCTGTCGCCGAACTACTAATACCCCACAAGCAGAGAGCACTGCGACAGGAGCGCCGCAGGATCCAACTAATGGTGGTGGTAACAATCAGGACGATTGGAGCCCTAGCCATTATCTGCAGCTAGCCCAAGGAGATGAGGTAATAACTTAGGTCATACCTAATAACGTGGTAGTAAGAAATCACGCTAGATAAGTTTGATGGGGACTTATTTATGAATTTTGAAGCAGGTTCCGTCGGAAGAGCCAAGTGGTGAGGGTACCAGCAGGACTAAGCGTGGTGCAACAAAGCTTCCTCAAACAAGTAAACATTGCCACATCTCTGAGTTCGACCAAGTAGGGGAGCCGGTGGAGCCTCTTAAAGCATTAGGCCCATACAAGAGTGTCATCGGGGCACTTGTAAGAGACTTTATCCCGATCAAATACAGGAAATGGACTGGTCATGAGGATGACCCATGGAGGGTTCCAGAAAGTGAGAAGGAGCTAGTTTGGAACAAGTTGAAAGGGTATTTCACTTTTCCTAATGACTATGACGAGGCGACAGTCAAGAAGAAGGCCAAGGAAATCATGGGTCGCTCGTTCAAGACTTTCAAGGGAACCTTGTACAAGTTAATCAAGGAGGACAGAGAACCAAATTTTGAGAGAGGTCAATACAACAAGCAGAGAGACTTTTGGGAGGAGTTCAAGGCTTACAAGCTATCCGAAGAGGCCAAGGCATCAAGCGAAAGAAATAGAGAAAACTCGCTTAAGGCAAAGGATCCTCATCGCCTAGGATCACGTGGCTATGTAAGGAAGATTCCGGAATGGGAAATGGAAGTCCAGAAACTAGAGCAGCGCGGCGTTAGGCCTCAGACAAGTGATTGGCAGCCTAGATCAGTAAACTACCTACTCGCAAGGGGGGCACAATACAATACCGACGGGAGCCTTAATGCCAGTAGTGAACCCGTCACCGATCTCCTCCAGAGGATTTCAACGTTAACTGAGGAAGTGAATAGAGGTAACCGCAAGTCCGATAGAGAAAATGATGTGCTCACACAAGCACTTGGAAACAAGGAGCACCCCGGTCGCACTAGAGGAGCCAGGAATGTTCCTTGGGAGAAAGCATTCGAAGGTGAATCTTCATCCTATAGGAGCCAGGCGAGGGCTACAACGCAAAGAGAAGAAGAGCTCCAAAGGTTTTGAAAGGAAATCAAAGATAGCATGGAAGCACGGATAGCTGCTCAAGTTGATGCACGAGTTATGTCAGCTATGCAATCCATGTGTTCGACACAACCGCAGCCTATCCTGAGTTTGAATAGCCCAGTGCCCAAGGGTCGCAGTAGTTGCGGCTCAACCCCTATGCTTGACGAAGAAGAGGTCAATGCTCCTCATCCGGTGGACAACATCACTGGACCTGTTAATGTCAGGTTGTACATCCATCAGCAGTGGACAAAAGACAAGGTGGCGGTCGAACAAGCATTTCCAAGAGGAGGCGGCATCATTCATGGCAAGCCAATGCCACTCGGGTATGCCAGGGTCAGCATTGATAAGATCTTGGATAAGAAGTACAATAAGATACACATTGATTTCCTAGTGGAGGAAGATAGGCCGCGTCTTGTTCACAACTTGGGCACTCATGTGGCTTGGCGCAAACGCTTCATCAAGCTAGATGAGCAGCCATCTTTGGATGATGAGGATGATAGTGAATCATCGGCATCGCCGCCGCCAAGAGGTTTCTCTCCTCTGCAAGATCCTCATTCTCCCTCTCCTGCCTTGAAAGAGAAGACACCTCCTCCACCGCCAAAGGAGAAAACACCTCCTCTACCTCCTCCACCTCCTCCACAGCCAAAGGAGAAGACACCTCCTCCTCCTCCGCCAAAATCCAAAGAAGTGCGATCAGGTTTGACCTCGCAACACAAGAGGTCATCAGTTTCGGTTGGTAATGCTCCCTAGACAAGTAAAAAGAAGAAGGTGGATGCTAGCATTACGGGTAAGATGAAGGACCCGACTGTGGAGCCTCCAAGCAAGAAAGCCGCCGTTGCCTTCTTTAATCGAATAGCCAGTCTACCTAAGTGGAGAGAACAGACCGAATTTGAAAGGCAACACAACAAAGAGAGTAATCAAACCAGAGCTAGAGAAATACACACCAAAGATTTGCTAGAGATATAGAACTTGGCCAACAACATGGGCATATCCGTGGAGAGGGCCACGGAGTTGTATTACGGAACGAGAGATTTTGAAAAAGCCACGGTCGCATACAAGTATTCAAGAGGCAATCCTTTGGTTGCCACCGAACAAGAGTATAGAGATTTGCCAACATACATGCGATAGTTACATGATTATTACTCCCTGGATACTGCCAAAGGAGACTATGTCAGTTTTGAAGTTTGCATCCCTCCCGGACTGGTTTTTAATCATCCTGAAGAAACGGTGCATATTATTTATTATGAAGACCTCTTTCAGCTCTTCCAATGGCGCTCGATCGATACGCAGATTTTGATGTTATGGTCTATGTAAGTACCCTACCCTCACAACGTTATAATAAACTACGTGATCTGCATTTGAATATATCCTATGTTTATTATGCAGGTGTATGGCAAAATGGTGCCTAAAGAAGCGATTGAGCAATATAGACTTCTTGGATCCCATATTTGTAAATGAGACAACATGCACCACCTCTGGTGAAGATGACTATGTACCAACAAGTTTGAAGATTGAGTTTGAAAGGATGTTCAGAAACAACAAAACAAACGTACCCCTACCCTACAACTGCGAGTATGTGTTCTCGACCCTTATTTTAGTGTTTCTTTTCTTGATATGTCATTCAATAACATGGACTTTGTGATTGCAGCAACCATTTCATCCTCGTAGATATCTATCTTCAAGATTCACATATCGAGGTGTGGGACTCAAAGAAAAAGTCACTTTCTCTTATCGACCCCCTAGTCAAAGTGCTGAATAAGTAAGTGAACCCAATATCACAACACTTTCTAATCACATAGGATATTGTAATGTCCTCGGCCTTCACACTTCATTTACAATGTCACATAGAATGAAGGCATTACCTGATTGGAAAAATCTCGATAGCAAGATGCAAAAGCAATGGAGTGCCCCATTCAGTGTAAAGTATATGGAGGATCTCAAAACCCTAGATCAACCAATGGGGAACAACGAATACGGGTTCTATGTGATGTGGGCAATGCTAAAATACTTTGGCGCAAAAACAGATAATGGAGATGACATGGTACGTAGGCATCCCATTTCTATTGTTTTGTCTTACGTTTGTGCATCTCAATATCATCTTGCTTCAATTACAGTGCAAAGCAAACAATCACAACCAGTTGCTAGATTTTGAGATGAGAGGAATTCAAGAGGAGATAGCAAGGTTTGTGATGGATGAGATATTGACCAAGAAAGGATCATTCTCCATTGCGAGGACTAAGAAGTACAAGGCACAGTACGGAAGAGACCACATCGATAGGCTATTGTAATGCGACTCTTAATTCGATACTTAAAGTTTTTTTTGGAACTTTTGTAATATAAATGTTGATGGGTTTGTATTGTCGCTGATCCACAACCACCTCCACATCGATATCAAATTGATCGATAGCAACCACCTCCACCTCCCCGGCCTCCCACCCCACCACCTCCCCTCGAAATGAAAATATAACAATTATTAAAATGCAAATTGTGAAAAGTATATCACTACCGGTTCAAAGAAAACCGGCAGTGATAATATAATCTACACAACCGGTTGGTTAAAACAACCGGCAGTGATGGCTCAAGTATCACTACCGGTTTGTAACACAAATCGGCAGTGATTGCTCAAGTATCACTGCCGGTTTGTAACACGAACTGTCAGTGATACACGAGCTATCACTGCCGGTTTGGCATAACCGGCAGTGATGTGATCAGCTCATCACTGCCGAGTTGGTTATGGCGGTTCAAAATCCGCCAGTGAAGGGGGGTTTTGAACCACCAGTGATGTCCTTCTCTGGTGTAGTGCCTCTAGCACTACTGAAAAACTGGACTTCGCCGAGTGCCTGAGGCTTTGCCGAGTGCTTTTTATCGGGGCACTCGGCAAAGCAATATTTTGCCGAGTGCCGCACTCGGCAAAATAAAGCACTCGACAAAGATGGCTTTGCCGAGTGCCAGGCACTCGGCAAAGCCTGGCTCTCGGCAAAACTGGGCTTTGCCGAGTGCCACGGCACTCGGCAAAGATACCACTCGGCAAAAGGTGGCTGACCCGTGACGGCGGCCACCTGCCGTCAAATTTTGCTGAGTGCCTAACGGCCGGCACTCGGCAAAATTTTTTTTTAAAAAAAAACTTGTTTTGCCGATTGCCAGCCCCAGGCACTCGGCAATTTTTTTTTGAAAATAAACTTTGCCGAGTGCCCCCTGGGCCGGCGCTCGGCAAATTTTTTTTAAAAAAAAACTTGTTTTGCCGAGTGCCAGCCCGAGACACTTGGCAAAAATTTTTTTTTCTTTTTTTAAAACCATATTTTGCCGAGTGCCGGCTCCAGGCACTCGGCAAATTTTTTTTTTGAAAATAAACTTTGCCGAGTGCCCCCTGGGCCGGCACTCGGCAAAATTTATTTTTTAAAAACTTGTTTTACCAAGTGCCAGCCCGAGACACTCAAATTTTTTTTTGAAAATAAACTTTGCCGAGTGCCCCCTGGGCTGGCACTCGGTAAATTTTTTTAAAAAAAAGCTTGTTTTGCCGAGTGCCAGCCCGAGACACTCGGCAAATTTTTTTTTATTTTTTAAAACCATATTTTGCCGAGTGCCAGCCCCAGGCACTCGGCAAATTTTTTTTTTTGAAAATAAACTTTGCCGAGTGCCCCCTGAGCTGGCACTCGGCAATTTTTTTTAAACTTGTTTTGCCGAGTGCCAGCCTGAGACACTCGGCAAATTTTTTTTTTATTTTTTAAAACCATATTTTGCCGAGTGCCAACCCTAGGCACTCGGCAATTTTTTTTTTTAAAATAAACTTTGCCGAGTGCCCCCTGGGCTGGCACTCGGCAAATTTTTTTTAAAAGAAACTTGTTTTGCCGAGTGCCAGCCCGAGACACTCGGCAAATTTTTTTTTTATTTTTTAAAACCATATTTTGCCGAGTGCCAGCCCCAGGCACTCGGCAAATTTTTTTTTTTTTTGAAAATAAACTTTGCCGAGTGCCCCTGGGCCGGCACTCAGCAAAGCCCTCTTTGCCGAGTGCTCCCCATGGCACTCGGCAAAAAAAATTTGATTTTTTTCCAAATTTTTTTATGGGGCCTTGTGACAGTATTTTAAACTGTATTTTAAAATTTGGGGCAATTTTGACTTTTTTATATATTTTATTAGTTTATTTCGTTTCATTGAATTTTTCGGGATATTTCAAATTTGAACTGTAGGTACATGGAATAATGGACTTTGGTCATCCAAAAATTGATACTCATGATATTTAGGGTATGTTTAGGCCGTATCCAGAAACTCACATGAAATCTCGAGCATCTCGTAGATGTAACATGTCGATGTACTTGCCAAAAATGTGATTTTAAATTATATAAAATGTAAACGAAGTCCGAAAATCACGAAACTTATCGAGGCGTCGTGTTATCGCATGTGGAGGCTGTGGTAAAAAATTGAGAATGTTTCGAGCAAGTTGTGACGTCGGATGCCAAAAACCCAGACATCTCCACATGTGATCACATTTGCCGAGTGCCGGCCCAAGGGCACTCGGCAAACCTAGGTTTTAATTTTTTTTTACTTACCCAAGCCCATCAGAGCACCGCACTTGGCCACCCCCATTTTCCCCCCTCCCCACGCGCGCCGCCGCCCGGCTCCGCCGCCGCCCGCCCCGCGCAGGCCACCGCGCACCGCCCGCACGCCGCGCCGCCGCCGGATCCGGCGCTGCGTAGCCCCCCGCGCGCCGCGCCACCGCCCGCGCGCCCGCACGCCGCCCGCACCCACGCCCGCAAGCCGCCCGCACGCCTTCCGCCTATCCACTCCCGACACCGAGCGCCCCGCATCCCTGCTTCCCTGCGCGCGGCACCGCTCCTCCCCCCCCCCGCCGTGGCACTGCGCCCCCGCGCGTGACCCGGCCAGCCCCACCAGGCACGACCTCCGCCTACCCATGACCAGCACCGCACCCCCGCTTCTCCCGCACCGCGCCCCGCGCACGCGACCCCCGCTACCCCCCGCGCGACCCCCTATTGGGCAGCGAGCTCCCTTGTTTGGAAGGAGGAGGAGGAGGAGGTTGGAGGAAGAAGGAAGAAGAAGAAGGAGAAGAAGAAGAAGAAGAAGAAGAAGAAGAAGAAAGAAAAAGGAAGGAGGAAGAAAAAAGAGAAGGAGCAAGAAGGAGAAGGAAAAGGAAGGAGGAGGAGAGGAAGGAGGAGGAGAAGGGTTGAGGGGCCAAAAGCCGAGGAGGGAAGTAGGAGGTGCCTCGACCGTCTTCTCTGCTACAAGCATGCACTAGGTATATCCACTTCGCTGCTTGTCGGCCTTCATGCCGTTATGCATATTGTCCTTCATGCCTTAGTCATTATCGGCCTTCGTGCCTTTGTCATTATCGGCCTTCGTGCCATTGAGATGTTTGGCCTTCATGCCGCTGTGTATGTCGGCCATTGTGCCATTGTTTTTTGCAGGTGTTTGAAACTAGCCCGTGCAGGGGAGGTTCTGCCAAAATTTTCAATTTATAGTATTATTTTTCTTGTTTTGTAGAGAAGAGCCTGTTGGAGCACCTCGGCGACCCCGATCATCTTCGTCGGCATCGCGGGTTTGCCTGCACTGCATCGCCTCACCACTACGTCGACTCGCCACTGCCCCGCTAGCCTTACTCCACCAACACCCTAGGTATAAAGCACCACTCTTTCCGTATGTTTGTCGTAGCCCGCGCGTAACCTAGTTAGGCGTCTCCCGTCCGAAATAGATACAGTTGGAGGTATGCGGATCTTTGCATATCTGCGACCATATCTGTTTTGGATTGTCCATGTTTTTTGGATAGCCCACGGATGCGTAGATGGGTTGGCTTCCATGGTCCTCTCCGGTCCGAGATGGTGTTTTGGCATCACCCCCCTGTTGTTCTCCGGATACACACTCTCCCTTGCAGGACGTGTATCGGGAGAACAGCGGGGAGGTGCTGCCAAAATTCCATCTTGGATAGGAGCAGAGCATGGAAACTAACCTCATCTACGGATCCGTGGGTGGGATTAGGACCTATCATCACCTTTTAGAGAGTAGGGACACCACGTAGATGCAATTGATGGTGACTCATATGTGCTGATACATCTGTTAAAGGATGGAGGACCGTGAGTGGATGTACACGCTTCGGAGAGACGAGCACGATTACGACTTGCTGTTTATAGTCAAGGTCGAAGAATTCTTACATCATGCATTTGGCGAGAGTGCTGGAGGCCATTCTCTAGTGGTTTGTCCGTGCAGCGGTTGTGACAACAGAAGAAGGAAAGATAGGTTAACCATGGGTAAACATATTGTGAAGTTTGGATTTACTCCGGGTTACCACCGGTGGATCCACCATGGTGAAGCCGATCGTATCAGGGAGGAGGTCGTGAGACCACGGCTCGAGGCTTTCGATGATGATGCCAGGGTAGTAGACATGCTGGATGACACGCACCAAGCTCAGTTCGCTGAAGGACGTGACAAGGAGGAGATGGAGGCTACCGCAAATGCCTTCTACCTGATGTTGGACTCGACACAGAGACCCCTTCACGATCATACTAATGTTTCCCAGCTGGATGCCATTGGTCGCGTAATGGGGTTGAAGGCCGAGTTAAACCTAAGTCGAGAAGGCTTCGACAAGATGGTGGCCATGTGGAGCGATATGCTACCGAAGACACACATTATGCCGAAGAACTTGTACGAGTCAGAGAAGCTCCTTCTTGCACTTAAGATGCCGTATGACAAGATACATGTTTGTCCGAAGGGGTGCGTCCTATTTAGGAAAGAACACGCAGATGCAAAGTACTGCCCGAAGTGTAAATACTCTAGGTACGTGGAGGTAGACTCAGGCGATGGCCAGAAGAGGCAGCTTAAGATCCCCATGAGAGTCCTATGACACCTTCTGTTCCTGCCGAGGCTCCAACGGCTATTCATGACCGAGCAATCCGCGAAACAGATGACATGGCACAAAAACGGCACATAGTACAATCCTAAGAAGATGGTACATCCATCCGATGCTGATGCATGGAAGTACTTCAATTCGTGGCATCCTCTCAAAGTAGAGGAGGCTCGTAATGTACGTGTCGCACTGGCAACAGATGGGTTCAATCCATATGGCATGATGGCTGCACCATACACATATTGGCCCGTGTTCGTCATCCCCCTGAATCTCCCCCCCGCGTCTCCTTTCAACGGCATACTGTGTTCCTATCGTTGATAATCCCTGGACACCCGAGGAGTAATATGGGTGTCTTCATGGAGCCTGTGATAGATGAGTTGATCGATGCTTGGGTCAAAGGGGTGTGGACATACGACCGAGCTACGAAGACTAGCTTCAAAATGCATGTCTGGTACCACTACTCCCTGCACGACTTCCTGGCATACGGGTTAATGTGCGCCTGGTGTGTTCAGGGGAAGTTCCCATGCCCAATGTGTAGCCTCCATCGGCAGGTTCAAACAATCCCGCTACCGGGTCACCGGCGGCTGATCGCGTTAACCCTTCACCGCAGTCCGGTCCTTCAACGCGGTTCAGGGGGCCACACCTGCAGTCTCCGTCGCCGCAGTAGGGATGTTGAACTTGTAATAATAAACTTGTGATGTTGAACTTTGGTACTTTTGTGATGGATTTATTAAATATGTGTGTGCTTGTGATTTATTAAATATGCGTGTGCTTGTGATATACTTCTTATGAATGTATATATAATGGTGCCATTGGGAATGTATATATATATATATATATATATGTGATATATAATGGAATGTATATATATAAGTATATATATATGTGTGTGTTGGTATATATATGTGTTGGGAATGTATATATATATGTATATGTATATATATATATATATATATATATATATATATATATATATATATATATATATATATATATATATATATATATATATATATATATATATTGTCGGTTACAATGGAATGTAAAAAAAATTGTAATTCTCGGGGTCTTTGCCAAGTGCCATGGGCAAGGCACTCGGCAAAATAAACGTTAACGGCCGGTGGCCCAACGGCGGAAAAACTTTTGCCGAGTGCCTCCCTAAGCACTCGGCAAAATTTTTATTATTTTGCTGAGTGCCTCGATAAAAAGCACTCGGCAAAGGCCCTTTGCCGAGAAAAATTTTGCGGAGCGGACTTTGCCAAGTGCTACACTCGACAAAGCTTTTGCCGAGTGCAAAGGGCTCTTTGCCGAGTGTAAAAACACTCGGCAAAGCCGCGGCCTCCAGTATTGTAGTGCATATTCAAGCGTCGCCCTCCCCTCGACCCTCCTGTATGTTTTCTTTTTTCCCATTTTTTATTTCTTTATTTCCTTTCCTTGTATCGTTCTTATCCAAAACTGCACCCTCATGAGCCGCTCTTCTCCACCAGCGCGCATCCAAGCACCGCCCTCCCCTCCCGGCTCGCTGCAACTCGGCAGCCACTACTACAGAATGGACTTGTTGTCCCGGGCGGTAACAGCCTTTAGTCCCGGTTACCGCGCCGGGACAACGATCCCGGGATTAAAGGTGGAACCTTCAGTCCTGGGTCGGAACTAAAGGCCCTCCAGCCGAGTAAACCTGGCGCACCCTTTAGTCCCGGTTTGTAACACCAACCGGAACTAACGGTTCACCCTTTAGTCCCGGTTGGTAACCCCAACCGGGACTAAAGGTTCCTTTTCTTTTTCTTTTTTTTGTTTAATTTGTTTTCAGTTCAGTTACACGTATTTGTTTAATATATAATATGTTTTTATGTACGTATTCTACGCTGCTAATATAAATACACGCATGCGTATAATTACATCTAATTCTCATCTTGAGCATTATTATATTCGAATAAAGTATGAAACTATATTATATATATATATATATATATATATATATATATATATATATATATATATATACAACACTTTCATAATCTTGTTCTCGAAAATAACGATATCAATAAACATTTAATTTACATCATTTATTCCTTAGGATCAAAGTAGAACTCGTCGTTGGGATTTAGCACTTTTTCTAGAAGATATCCTGCTATTGACTCTTGAACTGCTTTCAGATGGTCTTTTTGCATGACCCTTCGTTTCAACCATTCAGTCTTGCATTTGAAATAAAAGGAAAAGTATTAATACACATATATGTATATATATTCATTTAAAAATAAATAAAAATTGATATATACGTACTCTGAGGATATCTTCAGGAGTTATTCTTATGTGCGCAGTGATAAATTTACAAACGTAGTATCCACACAAGTTATTACCTGGTTCCTGCCGCAAACACCACTGTACGAGAAGAAGATTATTCTCATCATCTCACACGTAAATTGAAGTACGATATAGTAATTAAACACGTGGGGAAGTGTATATAGTACAACTTACTGGTATTTCAACTACATTAAGTGGTGCCTTGCAATCCTTGCGATGTTGCCGAATAAACTCTTTCCAAACCCTGTGCGACCAATAATGTACGATCGTTAATAAATTATGGCAAAGTCTATTCAATAATAGTTGTGCACGAGAGATCGAAATTACCCCTGGATAATGTCTATCATATCTTGGTATAGTGCCCGTTCTTTTCTCAACGAGTCAAAGATTAGTAACCGACTTGAGTTTAACTCAATGACAATGAGTATCCAGTGAAAACTGCATTGGTTTATACACACACGTACATGCATATAAGTTGTATTGATATTACATAAAATATGTAGACTACATTATTATTAACACTTACTCAAAGTTGTATGGGAAAAGTATTGTTGTCTTGTCGTGCTGCTTCACGAAGAACATCATGATATTCTCCTGTGCTTCAGATACCCATCGCTCATTGACAATAATACCGGTTTTGAATACGATATAAGGATCAATGAAGCCAACACTGGTGTCTTGTATTCTTTGGAGCTCTGACATCTGGAATCTGTATATAAATATAAGTTACATGTGAGGATAATTATATACACGTACGCATGGAAGTGAGTTTATTAAATAAAAGTAAGAATCACTTACAAACAAAAGGAGCTAATGATTGATTTGTCCAGAGCGTCCATGTGGTATAGTTGATGTAATTCTTCGAAACTAATATGTAAGATGTCATCGCCATGGAAGTAATGATGGTCTTTAAATCTGACAAAGATCCACTGTTCACCCCTGCCACACGCCTGCATGTACCACTTGTTGAGCAAGTACATTTGCGTACCCAATTCATTCAGAGTCGCAGCGTTGTACAGACTTTTGCCATATTTATAAGTCTTCCAGGTATCAACTTCCAGGTTCTGGATTGGAGCTTTGCCCGTCAATTGATCCAAGGTTAAACCAGTATCTTGAAAAAAAGCATTAAGGGCTTGAACCAACACTTCTCCAGAGTTGTCTGGTCGATAGACTTCTATGTTGGAACCATATTGATTAGCAACAACAAGATTTTGCATTGGTTGCTTCTGTTGTCCGAGCTGTGGGACATCCTTTCCTGATGCTCTTTTTCTTTTCTTATCTACATCATGTGACTTCACGAGGGAGCGGTCATAGTCTGATAGTGGCGAAGGCTTACGAAGTTCAATCATCTTTTTCTTGTGAGCATCGACCTTCTGCCTCGGCACCTCTCGTGGTAGGTAAAAGTACGGCTTCTCCTTAAGCTTCGCTTGACTCTTCTTTTTGGTATCTATAAAAAAATCTTTCACTTTTTTGTCTTCTTCAGCTGCTATTTGCTCATCAGTCTTTTCAGAAAGTATTTCTTGAGAAATAACTCTTTTTCTCGGGGTCTTCTTTGCCGCCGGGACCTTAGACGTCTTTGTAGTGCGTCGCTGTGGAGGGAGTGGGGGTGGTGTTGGAGACCGGCGTGGAGGCGATGTGGCCGGTGTTGGTGGAGACCGGCGTGGAGGCGTTGGAGATCGTTGTGGAGGCGGTGGGGCCGGTGTAGGAGTTGGAGATCGTTGTGGAGGCGATGGGGCCGGTGTAGGAGTTGGCGATCGCTGTGGGGATGAAGTCGTCTCGCCCCCCGCGACGCTGTGATGAGATGGGGAATGAATGATTAGGCTAGGCTGGGGGAGACCCTGCTAAAAAACAAGTTGTGCGAGGACCGACGTCGTTTCCTCTATAGGAAACGGTTTCTTAAGTTTTTCATCTCTTTCCTCATTAATCAGCAAATTGATTAGCTGGCAAGTTATTTAATAGGGAGGGAAACAATCATTAATTCCTCATTGGGAGTGCCTTCAAACTTGAAAAGGTAGCCTATGCCTGACTAAATAAATGCTCCAATAAATGACTAGCAGCCTGTTCGGGAGGCCGTATCGTATCGTGGATTATTTACTGCTGGCTGGTTTGGTGTGAGAGAAAAAACACGGTTCCCGGCTGAAAATTTACGATCGTTTACGAGCAAGCGAACCTCTCTCAGCTGGAACCAACGAATTGAATTAGGCGTATATTTGGGCTTTAACCAATGTGTATAATATTTCATTTATGTAATATTAGTCAATTATAATGAGAAATGAGTATCTCATTTCATATATATGGGCTTCGACGTGTTAAACTGTCTTGTATTTTTTTACTCGGAAAAAAAATGTCTCGTATTTTCAAAGTGGATCGAATCACAGAAGAGAAACCAATATATGCACTTATTAGTCCCTTTCCAAACCTAATCTAATGAATGGAAAAAGAAAAGAAAGAGTGAGAAAACACACGATTTCGACATGAATACAAGTGATAGATATAGGTGTCCTAAATTACAGGATGCTAGGTTTTTCTAGATGCATTGCGAAACGTTGTACACGCTCTGCACTAATCTAGCTAGATAGGTACCAAAATAATTTGAAACGGAGTCACTACGTGAGATTGCAAAAAGTACAAGTCTCAGGCAATGAAAGGAAATACGAAAGGTGGAAAAATTAGAATGGCAAAAAGAATCCTTTTTCTCCAAGAGAGTTGGACCTAATGCAGCAGGTACGCACGTCATGCTAATTAAATAATTAGAGTATTAATAATAAAAAATGAAGATACAAAAGCGTAAGAACGCTCCTCGAACTTTCTGCACAAGCACCTGTAAAGTTGTACAGTAGCACTACTATGTCAAGCTAAGAGCAAGACTAATAATATAGCCGGCTTGCTGGCTGTAAGGTTTTTTGCAGCCTTCTCTCAGCCCACTTATACAGTAGTTAGCCTTTTACAGTTAATACATGGCCCACTTGTCTCTCTCACAGACTTTTTTGGTTCTTGTGCCCAAGCCGGCTGTAAGCTTACAGCCCGCTTCTCCTCTCTCTCCTCCCCTCTCTCCTCCACCTCAGCATTTAGTCGGCTTACAGCCTGCTATTATACTTGCTCTAATACTGTTCGACGGTGATACCCATGCAAATACACTAGTCACTTTGGAATAATAAAGACCGAGGAACTAGCCAATCAATGTTTTTTCCCCGTACTGCTACCCTACAACTCCATTGCTGCTTAGGAAACACAGTAATTTCCGGTACGTTGAAACACAGTAAATTTAATTTACGCGCAACAATTAAGGCCTCTGAAATTAACTTTAGCCTATACTCCATAGGGTTTTCGTCTTCCATCTCCACTTGGAAAAAGAACCGGTCTTTCTACATACTATTTCCAATTTATTAATTCGAGTGCGATTTAAAAACACACTATCTCGAACAAAACAAAACTAAAATATGCGTCTCTTAGCTATCATGAAATTTCAAAAATCACATGACAAAAAACTGATATCATCCATGATTGGTGGTTGTCGTTCCTTACATCATCTCGAGATCTCTGCTCCATCGTTATAGGCAAGGAGTATAAAGAGGCAGGCAGGGACAAAATACTCCTAGTCCTAGTAGGGAGCGATCGACACGTACCCTATATACGCGGACGGGAAAACTTGCGTGCCTAGCAACTAGTCGACTGATTACAGCAGTAGCGGCGGTAGTATATACTACTCGTATTTGCAAGTGAAGTTACATGTCTGTTGACAAGATCTTTGTTGACATGTTTTGTTGACGACAGCTGCCCCCTTTCCGCTAGCTTGACACGTACTGTAGTACTAGTCGTATTTGCAAGTGAAGTTACAGCTGCCCCCTTTTGCCATATGTGTTGACGATTCCGTCTCGCGATGGTGTGTGGACCGGTTCTTCTACATATCTGTTGACTGTTACAGACAGGATTTGCAGTGAAGTTCAGCACACCCCTTATCTCGATCAGATTCCGTTTCGCCGGCTACATGCATAGGAGGAATGAGGAGTAGAGTACGCGTGCAAGCTAGTCTTTTTCCCCAGCCAAGCTTTTTGTGTCCGAAACGTTTCCAACTGACCATTGATGATGTTATTTATCATCTAAGATAAGAGTTGGACGGTATATAAGATGCCGTGGACCGCTTCTACACATGCAAAAGTACGTGACCAGCAAAGTTATTGCACTCGCGATATGATGCTGTGGACCGGTTCTTGTACATTATTTTTGCCGGGGTACAAGAATACTCCAATATACTGTACTATGCTAACAAATCAATTCAGAGGCCGGGCATGATTCATTGGAATCAATAAAGGTTTCGTTGGAACGTACACCTGGGGGCGCAACGCAAGTGCAACCAGAAAGATTAGAATTCCCCCGGCCGTCTAGATTGAAAGTTAATGTACAGCTGCCTTTTGCAATGCTAACTCTCTGTCCTAAAATATCCACGTGGATGTTAAGCTATCTGTGTCTTATTACACTGCCCAAGGTACGGTGCAGTTGCAGGGGAGCCTGGCGCCGGGCCTGTACTGTAGCCTATGCCGTGTGACGAAAGAAAAAAAATCCAAGGTTACTAGCTTAACCCAAGGCAACTCTACTTTTCTTGTTTATATATAAAATTTGTGCTGGTATTCTGGAGCATAACCTTTGTTTTCAAATCTAAGATCAGCAAGTGAAGTCCTTTTATTTTCTCCACCGTACCGTTGTAACAAGAGCTAATTAGCGAGCTTACCTCCACATTTTTTTTTTCTGTACTGAGCTTTCCGGTCCTGTGCGATGCGCAGTTGCATCATCATACAGTAAGCCGGCCATAGAGATGCGCATCAAATTGAGCACGCACTCTGTCTCTGTGACGCGGACGCATCACTATGCAAAAAACTGCAATATCTACCAGCGTCCCCTACAGACGTCGGAAGAACACGCGTATGTGATATGAGTTCACATCCGCGCTTTTCCAATACACGTCTGTACTATGTCGGCAGGGTCAATAAGTGACTGTGATAACTTGTTACTATAGACGCGTGTAATATGTCGGCGGGATTAACACGCGTCTGTGATAACTCGTTACTACAGATGCATGTTTGGAAGCCGCGTCTGTAATTACTAGAACATATGCCATATGTTGAACGAGGGTCATTCTCGCTGGGCGTTTTGTTTCACACTAGGACTTTTTTTTTATCCCAGCTACTAAAAATTAGCACAATGTTTAGATGCAAATTAAAAGGAGTGAACTGATTTGAAAACTAATTGCATAAGCGGTGACTAATTGACAAGACGAATCTTTTAATTCTAATTAGGGCATGATTAGCCCATATGGTGCTACAGTAATTGCGAGCAACTCGCCAATTAGTCACCTTTTAAGCAATTAGTTTTGAAGTTAGTTCGGATCCAAACAGGCCGTAAATAGAGCGTGTCACGTAGGCATTGATGATAGCATGGCAACGACATTAAAGAGAGAAGAGAGAAGAGAGAAGAGAGGAGATGATGAAACTCACTTTGACTCAGTTTTCAACTCTGGAGGACTCGTAATTGAATGTTATGCAGAGGCTATATGATAGTAAAACAAAATAAAATGAAGTCATACATTGAGGTTGGTTGTTTCTTGTTTGGTCCATATTTAATTGTATTTTGGCTCACATCGTAGTCTTAAAAACAACGCCATTAAACTCGATCTCCATTGACAATGACCTAAAAGGTGGTCTAGAAATTTAATGTTTCTAAGACAAGAATACAGATACGATGAGGCGCGAGACGTCAAAAAAATATCAGATTAAATGGTGACTTCAGCTTATAGATCCCATTGCACTGACCCAGGTTAGCTTTACCATGTCGATATTTTTTTCACCGTCTCAATTACCTCATCCACCACCCAAAGGCGTTCTATGGCCTCGTTCGGCTGGTCAGAATTCATGGCTGGTTCGGCTGAAACTGAATGGGCCTTCCGGCCCAGCCGTTCAGCTGCCCTCTCCAGCCGTTCGGCTGCCCTAGAAACATCAGCTCGTGCCCTCCTCACTCTCCCCCTCTCGCATTCGCTCGCGCGGGTTTAGGGTTGCGCCGCTCCCACCTGTTGCTCCCGCCGCCGACGCGGTGAGTTCTTCGCCCGCACGCCCACCGTCCTTCTCCTATCCCCCTCCCCCCTGTCGAAGACGGAAGGCGCCATCCACCTGGCCCATGTCGCCGGATTCGGTGCGGCCTTGCCCTACTATTCCCGCTTCGCCGCCCGCCCGCCCGCCGTCCTTCTCCTGTCCCCCTCCCCCTTGCCGGAGACGGAAGGCGCCATCCACCTGGCCCATGTCGCCGGATTCGGTGCGGCCTTGCCCTCCCAGATGCGCCGCATCATCCTCGTCGTGTTGCCGGATAGATCCAGCCCCTTTGTCGGCTATGGCCTCACCTCCGACCACTCCGGTAAGTACCAGACTTGCCCCTCCTTTTTCTTTTGTTCGTGATGATCCGTTTGGTTAGGGTTGACGATTTCCCACACCCCTAATCCTACTTCGTTTTAGGTGAATCCACCAGCAAGCTCGTTGACACCACGGTTGCTTCAACGTGCTGCTGATTCCTCTGTCTCCTTTCGTTTCCAGATCTGACTTGGAGTCGCTGCCATTTTGGCCACCGGATCCGTCACCTTTGCCTGTTTCCTCTTTCCCCGTAGCGCCAGATCCGGTACATAGGCGACTGTCTCATCCTCTTTTTGAACACACTTGCAGTTCTGGATGAGAAGGGTTAGGGTTCATTTCTCTCGTTCGCCATACAATACATTTACACACTCATTTATATACATTGCACAAGCTCTGTTCTTTACTTGACTGCATATACATTACATCCGTCTTTTCCTATCCCATTTTTGCTACACACTTCCAGATCCACTTCGTTAGGGTTGAAGTTCCTGCTCCCAAGTGTGGATGCCTATGTAGAGCCAGATTGTTAGGGTCACATAGGCCCCGTTCGCTTGTCTGAAAAAAGAAGCCAAAACACTGTAGCGGCTGGTTTTGTGAGAGAGAAATACTGTAGCGGCTGAAAGATGCACTGTAGCATTGTGAGGAGAATAAGCCGGACAAGCCGGCTGGTCTGAAATTTTCAGACCAGCCGAACGCCGCCATAGTCCTTGCACATCCATTGCATTGAGGGTTAGCATAAAATCCATTAGTTTTTACTATTTTCCTTTAGACTTGGCTCCCCTAGTTTCTCATGTAGTCCAATGTTGGATGGGTTGTATGCCTATAAATCTGCCAGTTCAGCTTATGGCTTATGAATAATGCATCAATGAATGAATCACAATGGTCTACCTTGGGTTGCTTCAAATTTCTTATTGTTCGTCACATTACTAAATTTTAGGGTGATGCGATGCTGCTTGTGATGTAACTACAGTTGGTTCATTGCGTTGATGAAATGCATTTTAATTTCAGTAATTAGGCTACTTCTTTTATTACTCCTATAATCTGTTGTCAGTCCAGTTCGCGCATAGTTTGTATTCCAAATGTAGACAATGAGGCGGGATTACTTTGGTTCACATAAAGCTCTAACAGATTCACATGGTTATCATGTTGTTGTGCTCTTTCAAAGTCTATATACTAGCACCGTCGTCAATAGCTTCCTGCTCCCCACCGGAAGCCCATCCGTACAACTCGCGTTCCAAGCGCGTGAAGCGAGAAATCAAGGCAAGTACACAATTCTGCCCATTGCATCGTGTTTTAGTTCACCCATTCATTCCTTTAGTTTTTTATGGTACCATTACTATGTCCAACCACAAACGACAATAGCCCTTCCACGTTCCAACAGATGCCTCCAAAGCGTGCAACTTGGACCGAGGATGACACCAAGCTGTTGCTGGACCTTTGTCTTCAAGAGAAGGAAAAGTGTAACTTCAATCAGCAGGGTCTCACCACGGCTAGCTGGAACAACATTTACACTAACTTCCCCTATTTTGATAAGAAACAGTGCAACAACAAGCTAGGATACCTAAAAAAGCCTACCTGACATGGAAAGATGGGCTAACAACCACTGGGCTTGGGAGGGACCCATGTACGGGCGCTATTGATGATGACATTGAGTACTGGGAAACTCAAGAAGGTTCCCAACCCATGACATCGGTACGTTATCTTGTTAACAATTTCGATTACATAGGTTACATTGTTTAATATTATGTCCTCTTCTTTTTTTGTAGGATGATAGTCAGCCTGAGGTACGACATGGTAGGCAACCTCGCTTGCTAGACCAATTGGAGGCACTGTTTGGGGACCGTAACCAGAACACGGGCTGCTTCGTGTCCGCTGGTGGTATTCGGGAGTTAACGCCTCCTGCTGCTTTGCGTCGGCTAGACTTAGGCGGCCCATCCAGCTACCATTCTGGTTCGAAGAGGGCCACCATGGACCATGTTGTCAATAGCCTAGAGAAGAAGAAGAATTACAGTATGGGAGAGTACATGGTCCGGTTGTCTAAGAGCATTGCTGCAAGGAGCGATAAAGGGATAGAGAGCGGACCCATGAACAGGTCGAGGTAGACGAAGTTATGCAACTTTTACGAGAAGATGGTGTGCCAGCCACTTCCGACATGTTCTTCTTGGCAACGGATTTGTTCAAGGACTCAGTGACCCAGCAGGTGTTCAAGAATCTGCTGACATCCAAAGAACGTATGGCTTGGCTGACATATCAAATGAATAAGACCAACAAGTAGTTCAGCAGCTGGGATGATGAGTTTGGTGTGAAGCAACGGTGGCATTTGAGTGTCGTCTTTTATCCTTTACATTTATTGTTGTCCTAGTTTTGTTGAGGTTTCTGTCTTGTAACGGGGCCTATGGCCAAAAAACATGTGTCATATTCTTTCTCCCGAACTTGTTATAAGTTGTGTGATGCGATGTATTTGTTTGAGCTGCCTGACATTTCTTGGTTATTGAAGCTAACAAATATTTCATTGTTAACAGATGCTTTAATTGTTCTATATTTGAACAAATCATAACGGGGTACTTTTGTTGTAGGTACGTGTGGGACTGGTTGCAGGGGTCATCAGTGATCGACGAGCTTGAAGGTGTGTATGCCTTTGATAGTTATAGTTTAATATAGTTATAGTTTGATAACATCTCATATGTTGTTGGAATTTACTTACCAACAATGTTTTATATTTTTCCTTGGCAGCCTATTGGAACATGGACAACAGCGACGAGGAAAGTCAGAATTCAAGTGAAAACAGCTTCAACGAGATGGTTACTGTAGCTATGGTTGCATGCTATGCATTTGCGCACATGCTGCAGGTACCATCACAAGGTAACCATGTTATCTCAGTGCCTGAGCTTACCGGAAGACAATGGGTAGATAAGCTGTTGTTAGATGCTCGTCGACAGAATATGCTCGACAGTCCACCGAGGGGTATCCCGCGATGGTAGATTTGTCGGTGGGGATGCGCGTAATTAGAAACCAGATGGTGACACAAGGCGCAGAGACAGCGATTTAGACAGATTCGAGCCGTCTGATCGACGTAATACCCTACGTCATGTGTCTTTGGTGTATTGCATTGATCTGTATGTAGATCCGATCTGATAGATCCTATCCGCTAGGGGCCCCTACCTCTCCTTATATACTTTGGAGGAGGTAGGGTTACAAGTAAAGTAGCCTATTTGGTACTATACAATGTCTTGCGGTGCACGCCGAGCAGCGCCGTGCACGCCTTAACCTTGTGGGCCGGGCCACCCCTGGGGGCGCAACCCATGTCTTGGGGGCCATACCCCCACAGCTAGTCCCCGAGCCTGACAGTAGGTGACGTAGTCACATGGTGCTAGGGTTAGAAAGTAGAAGACCAGTCGAGTAGGCAGCCAGTCCCCGAGCGTAGCCTCGAGATGAGAACAAGTACATTCACCGCAAGGTGAAGTGTGCCCACTTAGTCCCCAAGCCTGCTGGAAGATGAAGAATGAATCATGTAGCAGGGTCAAAGAAAAAGAAGTCTGAAATCTTGCCGATGTCGTCCGACATGTGTGTATCAAGACCCCAGACATGCTACCCAAGACCAACACCCTGATCCGAATAGCATGTAGCAGCTTGATAGCACACCGACGAGATGTAACAAGATCCAAGCACCGAGGAGTCCCCGGCGTAGCCGGCGATGTCCGACCAACCAAGGAGTTTTCAGCGTAGCTGGCGATGACCGAGAACCGAGGAGCAAGGAGTCCCCGGCATAGGTGGCGATGACCGAGCACCAAGGAGTCCCCGGCGTAGGCGGTGATGTCCGAGCACCAAGGAGCAAGGAGTCCCCGGCGTCGCTGGCAATGACCGAGCACCGAGGAGCGAGGAGTCCCCAGCGTAGGCGGCGAGGTCCGAGCATCGAGGAGTCCCCGACATAGGCGGCAATGTCCGAGCACCGAGGAGCGAGGAGTCCCCGACGTCACTGGCGATGACCGAGCACCGAGGAGCGAGGAGTCCCCGGCATCGCTGGCGATGAAAAAGCACCGAGGAGCGAGGAGTCCCCGGCGTAGGCGGTGAGGTCCGAGCACCGAGGAGTCCTCGACATAGGCGGCGATGTTCGAGCACCAAGGAGTCCTTGCATAGGCGGCGAGGTCCGAGCACCGAGGAGTACCCGGCGTAGGCGGCAAGGTCTGAGCACCGACGTAGCTGACGACGTCCGTGCGGTGAAGTGTGCCCACTTAGTCCTCGAGCAGAATATGCTTGGCAGTCCACCGAGGGGTATCCCGCGATGGTAGATTTGTCGGTGGGGGTGCGCGTAATCAAGAACCGGATGGTGACACAGGGCGTAGAGACAGTGATTTAGACAGGTTTGGGCCGTCTAATCGACGTAATACCCTACGTCATGTGTCTTTGGTGTATTGTATTGATCTATATGTAGATCCGATCTAATAGATCATATACGCTAGGGGACCCCTACCTCTCCTTATATACTCTGGAGGAGGTAGCGTTACAAGTAAAGCAGCCTATTTGGTACTATACAATGTCTTGCGGTGCATGCCGAGCAGCGCCGTGCATGCCTTAACCTTATGGGCCAGGCCACCCCTAGGGGCGCAGCCCATGTCTTAGGGGCCATACCCCCACAGCTAGTCCCTGAGCCTGATAGTAGGTGACGTAGTCACATGGTGCTAGGGTCAGAAAGTAGAAGACCAGCCGAGCAGGTAGCCAGTCCCCGGGCGTAGCCTCGAGATGAGAACAAGCACATTCACCGTAAGTTGAAGTGTGCCCATTTAGTCCCTGAGCCTACTGGAAGATGAAGAATGAATCTTGTAGCAAGGTCAAAGAAAAAGAAGTCTGAAAGCTTGTCGACGTCGTCTGACATGTGCGTATCAAGACCCTAGACGTGCTGCCCAAGATTAGCACCCTGATCCGAACAGCATGGAGCAGCTTGATAGCACACCGACAAGACGTAACAAGATCCGAGCACCGAGGAGTCCCCGGCATAGCCGGCGATGTCCGACCAACCAGGGAGTTCCCGGCGTAGCTGGCGATGACCGAGAACCGAGGAGCGAGGAGTCCCCAGCGTAGGTGGCGATGACCGAGCACCAAGGAGTCCTCGGCATAGGCGGTAATGTTCGAGCACCAAGGAGCGAGGAGTCCCCGGCGTCGCTGGCGATGACCGAGCACCGAGGAGTCCTCGGCGTAGGTGGTGAGGTCTGAGCACCAAGGAGTCCCCGACGTAGGCAGCGATGTCTGAGCACCGAGGAGTCCTTGGTGTAGGCGGCGAGGTCCGAGCACCGAGGAGTACCCAGTGTAGGCGGCGAGGTCTGAGCATCGACGTAGCTGATGACGTCTGTGCAGTGAAGTGTGCCCACTTAGTCCTCGATCACAAAGAATCCAAGCACTGAGGAGTAACCGGCGTAGCTGGCGATGAAGCACGAGCGGCGAATAGTCTAATCAACTGGTCGGCGACGGAGTCCATGAACCGAGCGGTCCAACCAGTTGATAGGCGGGGAAGCCCGAGCACCAGGTGATTCGATCACCTGGATGATGATCCTGCAATGCAAACATGTACAACGGGTAGTACACGACGCACAAATAAATAAAATCCGAAGAAAAATCAACAATGGTGATGAAACGGCGTATGCAGTTCGGCGATCAATTGACGTGAAAATATATTTATGTTTAATATAAACCGCCCGACCAGCTAGTGTGTAGCTGAGTCTCCAGCCCCAGCTAGCCCATAGTCCATAATGTCGAGCGTGGAGCCCATGCACATGTAGGAGGAACAGGCGTGACCAAGGAGCCACTGCCGACCACCCATAACACAGAGCGCGGAGCCCGTAGCACGTGTAGGTTGGAGCCGGAGACAGGGCCGTCTCTAGAGGCGTCCGAGCATCAACATGACTGTTCGAGGGTTCAGAAAATCGTTTGGAGAGCAAATATGGAGAAAACAGTTCAGAGAAACATTATGGCGATATACGAAGATTGGAGAATATTTAGAAGAATATTAAAGTATGACTTAGCTTTGGATGGAGCATCTGGTCGGTGGCGTATGGCGCTATCTGGTTGGTGTTGACGGCGAGCACCTGATGGGCGGTGAGTTGTTGGTGAAGACAACCTCGGAGGTGGTTCCAAGATCAGATCTGATGTCGCGAGGGCTGATGTAGCTAGCGATGAATCGTCATCGTGGACCGGCATGGATCTCCACGAGATTGATGACGAGAACGCGCTGTTGATTTGAGGTCCATCTGGCTCACCATGGATCAAGCGCACACCCCTACCTGGCGCGCCAACTGTCGACAGAATATGCTCGGCAATCCACCGAGGGGTATCCCGCGATGGTAGATTTATCGATGGGGATGCGCGTAATCAGGAACCAGATGGTGACACAAGGCGCAGAGACAGCGATTTAGACAGGTTCAGGCTGTCTGATCGACGTAATACCCTACGTCCTGTGTCTTTGGTGTATTGTATTGATCTGTATGTAGATCCTATCTGATAGATCCTATCCGCTAGGGGACCCCTACCTCTCCTTATATACTCTGGAGGAGGTAGGGTTACAAGTAAAGTAGCCTATTTGGTACTATACAATGTCTTGCGGTGCACGCCGAGCAGCGCCGTGCACGCCTTAACCTTGTGGGCCGGGCCACCCCTGGGGGCGCAACCCATGTCTTGGGGGCCATACCCCCACAATGCTGGTAGGTGCTTTGAAAACTGTCGAATGCGGCCTAAAAATTTAGTTAGGTTGCATAGCATACTACGTGATAGCTATGGGCTAAAAGGCAGTAGGGAGCTTGAATCAATTGAAGCTTTAGCCATATTTCTATGGGCATGTGGTATAAATCAATGCCAAAGGCAAATGCATGAGAGATTTGGGAGGGGATTGGGGACATGTAGCAAGGTATTTTTCCATGTTCTAGCTGCCATGACTAGATTTGCAAATGACGTGATTAGGCCTAGGGACACTAGTTATTCAGGATTGCTGGCTGAATTGGTGGAGCACATGCCGTTTTTGATGGTTGCATAGGTGCCATGGATGGCACTCACATAGATGTCATAGTTGATCAAGGTGTCTGTGATAACCACATTAATAGGAAAGGAAAGCCAACCCAAAATATGGTTGCGGTCTGTGACTTCGACATGAGGTTCACGTATATCGGGGCAGGGACAGAGGGTTCCGCACATGATATGCGGGTCAAAAAAGGCAGAAGCCGATGCCTCTTTACCACATCCACCGTCAAGTTAGTTCAACTTAGTCCGTTTGGTTGTATCATACTGGAGCTAATTGTATGTTAACTGATGCCTTGCTATGAATTTATGCAGGCCGCTATTACTTGGTGGACTCCGGTTATGCACTTTCTCTCAGGTATCTGACACCGTATCCAAATAAGAGGTATTGGGTGAAGGAGTTCCAAACTAGGGGGGCTTGTGATGCGCAAGAGTTGTTCAATCGGCACCATTCCAAGTTGCGTAATGTCATAGAAAGGACATTTGGGGCAGCGAAAGCTAAGTGGCAGATGTTGAATGGCATACCTCACTATCCGGGGACCAAGCAAACATAGATAATTATTGCTCTTTGTGGACTGCACAACTACGTGCATGAGCTGGAGGGTCAGCACCAACAAGTGTGGATTAGGTAGGTGCCAGACCTTGGCCCTTTGAGTCTAGTGGCAGCTATGGCGTTGGGAGATCCTAATGATATGGAACATGTCCGCGAGTGGATAACATATGGACTAGGACTCCTTGGGAAGACAACGTAAGTGAAACAATTATGGTTTGTGGATGTTATCAGTTAAGTCATGCATTTTTCCTTTGGCTACCTAGTTTGGGGCCAATGAGGATATGTACACATGCAGATGAAGTAATTGCCGACATGGTGCACTGGGAGCAGATCCTAATGATGTGCAATAGGTCTACTTCTAATGATTTGTTTATGGTATTACTAAGAAAATCTTTGACCAATCTCTATGCTTCCTTAACCTTTTTTTAATATGGTAGCTGGATGGATAAGTCATGATGCACATTAACACACTTAAACCATCTGCAGTTCTTTTTAGCATTAATACTAGTGAAAATTGATGTCATGTTGTCATCAGCTAACTTAAGTTTGCTGTTGCTGTAATGTGAAGGTACCTATCTGTGGACATAAATACCTAGCAAAGTTGTGTTAAGCTCTGTGCAGACAATTCAAACCCAAGAACAGCCCCTCAGTCCCAATAGCTTCCTTTGTCACCAAACTGCTCATATCTGTTCCACCTAATCAACAGACCAGAGTCCACCCAGGTAAGTTCCTTCTACTATTTGGCATGTACAGAAAATGGGGACATGTTTGAATTCTCAGTTTTTACGTTAGTCATCAAGAAATTGAAGGGAAATATGCAGTTTATTTGATTTGCCTACAAGAATACATGCAGAATTTGAGTAGTAAAGACCTGGCAATACAAATTGTTGTATTTATGAATAAATGGATGACCAGTAACTCAGTTGATTTGAAATTGGCAGCTATTGTTATGTCCAGCTGAGTTCTTCGTTCTAATGTGCATAGAGCAAGTGGGAGTGAGTGACTGATGATGACAAATGTTAGTTATTTCTATCTAACAAGTGATGCACACATATGCAGGAATGTATGCAAACAGCTGAAACACAACGATCGCTGATCCATCCGTAACATGGAGTTTTTTTTACCTCAAGGTCGCTCATCCATCTGTAAGCTATTGTTGAGTCGAATTTGATCCCTTTTTACACAATTTGGTGGCCAATATATCAGAGTTCTTATAGCTATTGTTGCATTGAATTTGTGCAGGAGTTATCATCTTGCTTGGAGAGAACAGGGGGGAGCTCAGTCAGCTCTGGAACGCAAGGCATAACCTGCCTGAGAGGCTCATAAGCTGATTTGATGTCATTGGTTGTAGGCTTAACACGGGCTTTGGTTTAGCTAGACCGATCACTTGTGTTCATGTATTTGATGGGTTTTGGTGAAATTATGCCTAGCAGCAGCATGATCCATGGTTAGAAAATTTCTTTGATTCAGCATGTATCTGACTGGTGTTGTAAACTGTTTCATTGATATGTAGCACAATCACCCAGTAGCCGGTGGTGTTTGAATTTGAACTCGAATTGCATTTAATGCTAGTGTGGGGCTATTTTTTTAATTGGATTGGTTGCTGGTTCAGCGGCTGCTGCTGCTGCTGTTGACTGGTGTTCACACTGTTCTAGGTTCAGCACCAGCAAAAAAAAAAAAAAAACAGCCTGAGGAACGGGGCCAAGGCCATAACACATCAGTGTCACTGTCACGTCCAAAGACTCTCCAAGGCATGTACTGCCCTCTCCGTGCTTTGTAGAGGGCACGGCGAGTTTTGTGTTTACTTGTAGAAAAGGGTTTCGCCGGAACCGGAGATCTATTGGTGAGGAATGTTTGTTGAGATGTCTACCTCTAGGAATGTTTGTTAGTTTCAAAAAAAAATGAAATGTTAAAGGGTTAGACTGTTTTGAAAACAAAAAAGTCCACAAAGATAGGGATAAGTAGATACCGATGGTTGAACGAATCCGGTGGGAGGTATGAGGAGGGAATCCAGTGCTGATGGGAGCGAGGTGGTTCCTTTCGGTTGCAACGTATGTATCCGTCGCTGTTTGTATCGATGGCACGCGTGCTTTGTTCAGATCTGCAGGTCCATCAGGTCATCGTGGTTTTGCTTTGTACAGTTTGGATCCAGCAGATCAAGGCACGGGTGTGTTTAGCAGCCAGAAACATTTTAAATTCTCGGTAGAATAACGAGAATCGCTGCTAAAATATGATAAATAAAGAGAGAAACGTTTCAAAGAGAATCATTTGGACTGATTCTCATTTTTTTACTAGTCTAGCACCTGAAAACCTTTTTTTCTGATTTTAGGGCCCATTTGATAGGGGTTCAGATTCTAGTACAGACATTTTGACTCTAGATTCTGTGAAAAATACGTACAGGTGATGAACCAGTTATGCGACCATTTGGCTGGTAAGCTAGATTCTGATTATAATTATTTTTTATAAAAACATATGAATATAAATATGCTTTTAAAAATCAGAACTTTTTGTGGGTGAAGAATAACTTTAATAGAACCTATTGTAATCTGTTGCACTTTAAAAAAGATAACTAGAAAAATACGATCGCTAGTGTATCGGAGAAACTAGAAATAGAATCTAGCAAAACCAGCCTGGACCTGTTTGGTTCAGGCAGGCAAAAAGTTTGGAACTATACAAAACGTTATGAGGCATAATCGTTTCGTAGTTGGTCGTTTGGCGCCGTTTTCTTTTGATCCACTAAGAATTGGAACCAATATGATTCTATCATCTAAATGGTACTCTAGTCCTAGTTTTCAGAATTCAGTGAGTTAGCTAAACAGTTCCACAAAATGATTCTAATTCAGCAGAGAAACATTTGTGTACCGAATATGGATTTGAAACACTTCTACGAGAATCTAAAACCTTGCCAAACAATCCTCAAAATCCCATGGATTATCAGTAGTATAGTAGGTTTTTGAGTTCAACTACCATCCCTTTATCTTATCTACATGTATAGTACCCCCTCCCTCTAAAAATAGCAGTATATTTCTAGCATAGTACCAAATCAAATCATTTTAAATTTGATCAAGTTATTTGGCATTATGTACGAAGGTATTATGGAAGTAAAATATGACAGATAGAGCAATTCTTTCTGTTTTCAATATCACTAGCAGACATACTCATACTTTACGACCGAAGATACATCTTGTTGCGTGGTTAGCTCAATAACTTGCGGCTCGGAGATTTATGTAACGATCACGTCATTTGTTCCATATTTATTGGAACCAAACTCCATACCATCATTGGACACACAAACGTGAACAATTCTAACTCATATGAGATGAGTCGTGAGTCGAGGTCAAATATGGATCAAGATTGACAAGAGGGCACTTTGGGTAGTAAAAAATACGAGCAGAAAAATCATTTTGCCGAAGTGAGTGACAGAAGATCAAGGGTGGGAGTGGGAGCGAGAAATGATGAACCTAGGGACAAAGAAAAAAAGTTTGTACTTTGATATTATGTATAGATACACAAACTTTATCGATCTTTAGAAAATTTGACTTGAGATAGGAATTCAAATTGTCCTTTTCCGGACATTGGTAGGTAGTACTGAATTTCACTTCAATCGATGATGATCGTTTGATTCGCGTAGGATTTCAAATCCCCCACTAGCTACCTACTCCTATAGAGAAGAAGCCTACGGCTACATATGCACAACTTGTTACCGAAAGCAGGTTTCACCTGTGGATTTGATTTGATTTGATTTTACTACAGAATATAAGATTCCTTGATGAAGAGCTGTTTTGTGGTATGGCAGCAGCTGCGCATTTGCGTAGTATGGCACGGCAGCCAGAATGAGACGCGGAGAGAGGATCGCAGCCCATGGAGGCAACAAGACTTTTTTTTTTTCGCTCGTGTGGTGTTTAAATCTAGAGCCTAAAGTTTAGGGTGTTATATCGGAGATATATATATGGAAGTGTTCAGATGGTAATAATAAAATAAATTACAGAAGTCTTCAGCGCTTTACGAGACGAATTTATTAAGCCTAATTAATCCGTCATTATCACATGTTTAATGTAGCTTTACTATAGTACCACATTGTCAAATCATGGACTCATTAGGTTTAAAAAATTCGTCTCATAAATTAGTCGCAATCTGTATAATTCATTATTTTTAGCCTATATTTAATACTCTATGCATGTGTCTAGACATCCGATGCAATCTGTTTGTTTGTCTTGGGAAGGACGGCGACAGGGGTTGAATAATTTAAATGCGTGCCTCATCTTTTTTTGCGTGGGACAAGGTGGGATGCAGAGCACGCAATCCGCTAGCTCCACACCACAGATGATCCTCTTTTATATATTGTTGTATATTCTTCAAAAAGTCTCATCTCACCACAGACCCACAGACATGACTAAGACATGTTTGATACTTGATGCTAATATTTATATTTAGTATGCTTCAAAAAGTCTGACCTCACCACATATCCATAGACATGGCTAAGACATGTGTTGATACTTGATGCTAATATTTATATTTAGCATGCTAAAATTAGCAAGGATAGATCAGTTATCCAAATAGATAGTGCTAATAGCCCACCTATGAATCTATAATATATTACTGTACTACGCAAAAGTTATTGCGCGCGGGGCCGCGCTCCTGGAGAGCGAGCGACCCCTCAGAACGCGGCTTGGCCTTGCCCATGCGGCCTAGCCCACCGGAAGCGAGCGACCCTCTGCGGCATGGCCACGCCGTGCTTTTTTTTTGTTTTTCTTTTTTCTGTTTGGACTGCAATTTTTTATTTTTTTTTGTTTTATTCGATTTTTTAGTATTTTTTGCATTTTTAAAATTTTTATCCTTCTTTTTTCATAGTTTTTGTTTCAATGTTCTTTTTAGCCTCTTTTTTTTAAATGAGTTATGAGTTTTTTTTATTCACCCTTTCGGTTAAATGGGTTATGAGTTTCTTTATTTCAGTCACCCTTTTAGCTTCGAATGTCTTCCTAAATCCTACATATTAGTTGTTCTTCAATATTTTCTACTTTTAAATATATATTTTTTTAAATGTTTCTTTTACTTTCAGTTATTTGAGTTTTGAGTTTCATTATTTTAGTTTTTTCGTTGATTCTTTTAGTTTCAATTTAATGAGTTATGAGTTGTATTTCTTTTTTCCAATGTTTTTTAGTTTCAATTTTCAGTCACCCTTTTTTAGTTCGAATGCCTTCTTAAATCCTGCATATTAGTTGCCTCACCTACAATGCATAAGTTGTCACAAAAGAGTAGTTACTGCATACATAAGTTGTCATAAAAAAAGCACGTACACATACAAGGCTAGAGCCGAGATGTATACGGATCCTTCCGTCCTTGTCAAAGGAGCGAACGTGGGTGCCAAGAAACGTCTAAAGCTGCCTCCCACGGACGGAGCTCGACGTGTTGCGCTTTATCCCCGTCTATAATTTTTTTTAGAATTACACGTATAGACGCAGACGTTCAACACGCACGCGCACTCATCCATATGAACACAAGTACGCAACCATATCCTTATGAGCACATCCGAAAGATTGTGTCAGCACATCTCGAGATTAATAAAGTCACCACAGACGTCTCGCTGTCAACGGAAACGTCACCTACCACTAAAAGCACAACGTCATTAAATTCTAGAATAAATCCAGAAAAATACGACCACCCGTGCCAAGTCGAGAACTGAACCCCGATGGGCAGGTTCCACCACCAGGAACCTAACCAATCCCCATATTACTAGCGAAAGTTAGCAAAGGAAAGGTTAGTGTACATGCTTACTCCATAATTAATATATGGTTGCTCTATTTTGATCACAAAATAAAACAACCAAAGAGGAGAGGTGTGAGGGGCCAATATTAGTGGGATCTGGGCTGCGTAGATTGTAGCATGATGAGGTAAGAGGACGAGGGATGAGGAAGCGGCGACAACCTATGGTACGGGCGCCCAAATATGCAAGGAGAAGCCATCGTCATACGACCGGCGATAGCGTAAGAGGCGAGGGCGGCACTGGAAGAGGGCTGATGTAGGGGGGCTACAAAGCAGGAGAGTTTGAGGAATAATCTTCTTTTTCTGCCTTGACTGGTATGAATACATGTCCCCTACATTTATACTTCCTATGACTTGCTCCCTAAGCAAACTAGAGGTAGAGTCCTTGTAAAATTGGACTCTCCTTTCCTAACAAAACATATCTTTCCTAATCCGAATTTATTCTTTCCTCTGTTATTCAAACTTCTAATTGGATGGGAACTCCCCCTTGAGAGGAGGGTCAGGCCGTCGCGCCCCTCAAGTGCTCGGCCAGGGCGGTCCTGGTCCTTCTCTAGGTTCTACTAGGCCCACTACTTCCAAAATGTTTAGACCTGTGACATCATTGCCCTCGTTGACTTCTAATGTGTCCTCATGCTGAACCATAGTCCATCTAGAGGGGCAATAGAGAGGAGGGGAACTGCCATCTATCATGTATCCAAGCGCATGTGTAGTTGTCCCACCACCATAAAGGAGAGTCAGTCTTATCATGCCCTATTGAGGAGAAGGCAGAGGCGGTAGCAAAGTGATCCGATGTAAGGCCCCGTTTAGTTCCTAAAAATTTTTGCGCAGTACTCGTCACATCAAATCTTGCGGTACATGCATGGATTATTAAATGTAGATGAAAAAAAAACTAATTACACAGTTCGATGAGAAATCGCGGGATGAAACTTTTGAACCTAATTAGTCCATAATTAAACACTAATTACCAAATACAAACGAAAGTGCTACAGTTGCCAAAACCCAAAAAATTTTGGATCTAAACACGCCCTAACCATGGAGGCTAGAGTTGTCAAGTCACGACGAACGACTGATGTCCCTAGAGCAACGATGATCTTGCAGGACATGCCCACCTAAAATAGTATCATTTTTATCATCTCTAGGGGCTAATTAAAGGCTTGGACTTGTTAGTGTTAGCATGATGTAAATATTGCAATGGTCGCCATGTACTTGTGCGCCTGTGCGGTTGGCATGCAAGCCACCCCAGCTGCCTATATATGTACTGCATACACAGGATGGAATATAATAATCTATTCCACAATCTCTTTCATGGTATTGGAGCCGGTTCGCTCCTACGACCGAGCTTCCGCACAACCTTGCCACCGCTGACTCCGTCGTCGGCCACCTACCCGCCCATGGCCAAGCACCTCGCCGGGCTCTCCACCTGCTGTCGAGTTCCTCGCTAGGTGCCCTGCTGCCGCTAGCTCCGCCGGTAGCCACCTACTTGCCCGCCGCCGACCAGCTCGCCGGGCTCTTCACCTGCCGCCGACCAGCTCGCCAGGTGTTCTACTGCTGCCAATCCACTCGCCAGCATCGCCGCCACGCACGCCGTCGTTGAGCCCTCGGCTCGCCGGCCACCGATCTCACGCCGCCGCTGAGCCCCATGCTCGCCAGCTCCCATTTGCGCCGTTGCGTTCGCGGCTCCTGATCACGTCCGCTGTGCTTCCCGGCGCCGCGCGCCTCCCTCCACTCGTGCGTGCTCCTGCCACCTTGCGTGCTCGTGCATGGTCCCGAGCCCACGTGGACTCAATCCTCTTCTTGCGCGTGCCTCGCACGCGGTCATAGTCCACTCGCCCGTGGCCGCCATCCTCTCCCATCCGCTGGCCTGCTCGCGCACCTCTTCCACGCTCCACGCGGTGACTGCGAACGCATGCAACCACTCGCCCGAGGGCCTGCAAACGCACGTCATGTCTTTTGCCAAGTCTTAGCCTTTCCTTGTTCACTCGTGCGTGAGTCTTTCCTTCCTCGCTTCCGCATGCAGCCATTTGTGAGACTTTGCTTCTTCACTTCCGCATGCAGCCGCTAATTCCCACGCTGACCGGATCGAGCGCGCCCCCAGCCGCTCCTCCCCACGCTGCCCGACCGCGCGCACGCTACGCGCGTCCCCGCGATCAGCTGCCCGCGTGACCCATGAACCGCGCGTCGTGCCCGTGCAGCTAGCGCTCACCAGCCGCTCGTGTTCGTCCCAGTCGCTCGCCTGCGGCTTTGTCCGAGTGCGGGTCCGGATCCGCAAGCTGCGCTCACCGCTTCCTGCACGCGTGAACCGCGCGCTATCGAGAAGGACATCAGCAGGCTGTAAAAAACGAGAGAGAGAGAGATAAAAAAAAAGGAAAAAAAGAGAGAGAGGGAGAGAACACACGTTCGCGCGCCTCATCCATCTCAGGCCGCGATCACATCCATGGCGTCTGCTGCCACCGGCGGACCTCGTCCCGGCGGCGCCCCAGGCACTGTACCGCCCCTCTCCAATCCCTGGTCGGGGACCCTGCAGTTCTAGCCGCACAGCTATGCTGGCCCTCTTGGACAGGCGCTGCGCCCTTCGCCCCCACCGTTCGAGCCCCAGCAGGCGTTCCACGCCGGGCCCTACTTCCCAGTGGCACTACCAGGCTACACGTGCGGGGGAGGGGCTCCCATGCAGGCGCTCGGCTCTTCAACAGGCTCGCAACCACCACCCTCGCCATGGACGCCTATGGCATGGGGCAACTGGGATCAGGCGCCGCTCATCAATAACTTCAACACGATGTCCGTGACGCCGCCATCCACAAACACTGAGTGGTATGCTGATTCTGGTGCGGGCTCTCACATGACCATCCACTCTGATATTCTCTCATCTCCTTGGCCACCCTCTTTGTCTGGCCCTTCATCTATCGTTGTGGGCAACGGTGCCTTACTGTCCATCACCTCTATTGGCTCATACTCGTTTTCTATGCCGCGTCGTTCTCTTACTGATAACAATTGTTCTATAGAGTTCGATCCTTTTGGACTTTGTGTGAAGGACCTTCAAACACGGAGCATGATCGCTCGGTGCAATAGCATGGGTGACCTCTACCCGTTCTTCCCACCTTCCAGTGTTCTAGCCCTCACCGCTGCTGTCCCTTCCACCACCTTGTGGCACCGTCGTCTTGGTCACCTCGGCATGGAAGCTTTGTCCAAGCGCTCATTAGCTCTCAAGCTATCTTTTGCACTAAACCAGAGAATGATCATGTTTGTCATGCTTGCCAATTGGGTCGGCATGTTCATCTTCCCTTCGATTCATCACAATCTAGAGCACTTAATAAATTAGATTTGATACATTGTGACCTTTGGACCTCACCTGTTACTAGTGTATTAGGTTACAAATATTATCTCGTTATTCTTGATGATTGCTCTCACTATGTTTGGACCTTTCCACTTCGTCTTAAGTCTAACACTTTTGCCACTCTTTCTAACTTTTTTGCTTATGTGCGCCAACAGTTTGGCTCCCCTGTCAAGGTTCAATAACTCCTTGGCCTACACGTTCTTCCTCACCCAGGGTGTAGTCCTCCGCATGTCGTGCCCCTACACCTCTCAACAAAATGGTAAAACATACTGCTCCCTTTGCACCATCAACAACATTCTTCGCACTCTGCTCTTTCAAGGTAGCCTTCCACCTGTCTATTGGGCTGACACTCTCCACACTGCCACATACCTTCTCAGTCGTCATCCCACTAAGACCTTAGGTGGCCTTACATCGTTTTTTGCTCTTTTCGGTACTCATCCATCTTATACACATCTTCATGTTTTTGGATGTGCTTGCTACCCAAACCTGTCTTCCACAGCTCCCCATTAACTATCACCCCGTTCACCCTATGTGTCTTCGTTGGCTACAACTTCGACCACAAGGGGTATCGATGTCTTGATCTTCATTCCAACAGGATCATTATTTCTCGCCATGTTATATTTAATGAATCCATGTTTTCCTTCTCTGAGATGTTGACCTCGCCATTAGATCCCACCAGCTTGGATTTTTTGGACGATGTTGATGTTTTCACTATGCCCGTTAGGCGTAGTGTTGTGGTTGCAGGTTCCTCCGTTGCCATGCCAACGCTTGGCATCCCTAAACCCGCGCCAGCGCCTAGCGCACATAGACCTACGCCTACCTCTCTAGCATTTGCACCCGCGCAGCGCACGCCTGCCATCGAGCTCGACTCTGGCCCATGCAGTGCCATCGCGCTGGCTGCTGACTCCTTGGGCGCCCTAAAAGGTCCTAATGGCTAGAGAGGAGTGAATAGCCTATAAAAAAATTCTACAACAACACTTAAACAAACCAGTTAAACAATTATGAGACGAAGCAAGTGTTGCGCTAGCCTACTAAAATGCAAGCCACCTACCACAATTATAGTTTATATAGTTTCTATCCACACAATGGTTATGTCACTACACTAAGTTAGTGTGCTCTCAAAGACTAACTAAAGAGCCACACTAACCAAACTAACAAGCTCTCACAACTAGCTACACTAAAGAGCTTGATGACTAGTTTGCGATAATGTAAAGAGAGAGAGAGAGCAAGATAGTTACATGAACACCAAGTGCCTCTAGATGCAAACACTCAAGCAATGCACTTGGATTCTCTCCCAATCTCACAAAGATGATGAATCAATGATGGAGATGAGTGGGAGGGCTTTGGCTAAGCTCACAAGGTTGCTATGTCAATGCAAATGGCCAAGAGAGTGAGCTTGAGCCGGCCATGGGGCTTAAATAGAGAGCCTCCACAAATAGAGCCGTTGGGCTCCTCACTGTACTGAACACGAGACAACCTGACGCTGGACCCCAGCGTCCGGTCGTGCGATGCACGCCATATGTCCCCTCTCTTTAAATACTGAGCGCTCGATCCAATGGTCAAGTGATGACCGGACATGCTGCTATGAAGTGATCGGACGCTGGACCTCAGCGTCCGGTCGTTTCCAGTAAGCATCCAAAAGCGAGAAATCACGACCGGACATGTCCGATCATGCTCGACCGGACTCACCCAACGTCCGATCACTCAGCGTCTCCTCTGTGCGCTACCTCGTCAGCAGGACCGTACGCACCCCATCAGCGTCCGGTCACTAAGTGACCCAGCGTCCGGTCAGAGACCGACGCCAGTGTCTTTGCTGCTTCTTCAGACCGGACGCATCAGTCCTTCCGAGACCAATGTCCGGTCACTCATAGTGACCTCCGTCTTTTCTGTATAGGGCGCCGGTGGCATTGTCGGACTGTCTGCACTCTACGGGCGGACACTCCGCCGGTGAAGTTCCTAACCCTTGCTCAAATGTGCCAACCTCCAAGTGTATCACCTTGTGCACATGTGTTAGCATATTTTCACAAAACATTTTCAAGGGTGTTAGCATTGCACTAGATCCTAAATGTGATCACACTCCCTAATTGTCTTGATCACCAAAACAAAATAGCTTCTACCATTTATACCTTTGCCTTGAGCCTTTTGTTTTTCTCTTTCTTCTTTTTAAGTCCAAGCGCTTGATCATCACCATCATCATGATCTTCACAATTGCTTCATCACTTGGAGTAGTGCCACCTATCTCATAATCACTTTGATAAACTATGTTAGCACTTAGGGTTTCATCAATTCACCAAAACCAAACTAGAGCTTTCACACCCCCACTGTGTTAGTTTCTGCTACCCTCATGGACACCTTGTCCCGGGTTGCTGCCAGCAGAACTGGGCGCACCATCTCCACCCGGCCAGTCGTCATTGATCTGGTCAACAATGCGCATCCCAAGAGCACGCGTGGCTAGGCCACCATCGCTCAGCCTATGGATCGTCTAAATCTCCATGCTATGCCCATGTCGCCATTTCCTCGCTCCGTTCGTGATGCTTTGTCAGACCGCAATTGGCGCTTCGCTATGCAAGCTGAGTTTGATGCACTCATTGCCAACGACACTTGGTGTCTTGTTCCCCGACCTCCTAGAGTCAATCTGGTTACCGGTAAATGGATATATCATCACAAACTTCCTGTTGATGGTTCACTTGATCGTTATAAGGCTCGCTGGGTTCTGCGAGGGTTCACACTGTGGCCCAGTATTGATTATGATGAGACTTTCAGTCCTATGGTGAAACCAGCAACAGTTCGGGTGGTTCTGTCCCTAGCATTGTCTCAAATTTGGCCTATTCATCAGCTGGATGTCAAAAATGCATTCTTGCATGGCACTCTGACAGAGACAGTCTACTGTGTACAACCTTCTAGATTTGTTGATTTTTCTATTCCTGGTTATGTCTATCGGCTCAACAAGTCTCTTTATGGTTTAAAGCATGCTCCTCGTGCTTGGCATAATAGGTTCACCTCCCATCTCCTGCCCCTTGGTTTTGTTGAGGCCAAGTTAGATACTTCACTGTTCATATATCACCGGGGATCAGACACTGCATATCTGCTGCTCTATGTTGATAATATTGTTCTCACCACCTCGTCAGCTAGATTTCTTCAACATATTATTGTAGCCCTTCAGCGTGAGTTTGCTATGACTGACATGGGATAGCTCCATCACTTCCTTGGTGTCTCTGTCGCCCACTGTGATGATGGCCTTTTTCTCTCTCAACGGTAGTACACTTTGGACATCTTGGAGAGCGTCAGGATGAGTGCTTGCAAACCTTGCAGGAGCCCCGTCGACCTGCACTCCAAGTTGTCCGCTGACGGTCCTCTAATTGCTGACTCAACTCAGTATCGTAGTTTAGCTGGTGCACTACAGTATCTGACTTTCACTCGTTCTGATATTGCCTATGTCGTCCAGCAGATATGTCTCTACATGCGTGATGCACGCGAGCCGCACCTTGCCGCTCTCAAGTGGATCCTACAGTACTTATAGGGTACTCATTCCCTTGGCTTGACTCTGCATCGCTCTCCACCTACCGGGCTTGTTGTTTACACTGACGTGGACTGGGCTAGCTGCCCCGACACTCACCGCTCGACCTTCGGCTACACGGTGTTCCTCAGTGACAATCTGGTGTTCTGGTCCTCCAAGCATCAGCACATAGTCTCCCGGACCAGCGTAGAGGTCGAGTATCGAGCCATGTCCAATGGTGTCACTGAAGCTTCATGGCTTCACTAGTTACTTACCGAGCTTCACCACCATATTCGCCGTGCCACCCTGGTTTATTGCGACAACGTCAGTGCTGTCTACCTCTCCACCAATCCTGTCTAGCATCAGCGCACGAAGCACATTGAGATTGATTTCCACTTTGTTCAGGAGTGTGTCGCCCTCAGTCAGGTTTGGGTTCTCCATGTCCCCACGACATCCCAATACGTCGACGTCTTCACCAAGGGTCTTCCAACATATGTATTTCATTAGTTTCGATCCAGTCTTAACGTTCTCTCCGTGCTCCCGTGTTGATGCAAAAGTGGATCTGCAAACACAAAGGGCTAATACCCGAATCGATATTCAAAGCGTGCCAGTCGATTTGACCTGTTAATCGACAAGGATGAAGATACGAGCACTTTGGTCCTAACAACAGCGATACGCCCGGAAGTCACGGCCAAGAGGTACTCAGGCGGAACTCGAGAATCGCCGAAGGTCGCACTGAAGCTATGCAATTCGCCGAATCAATGAGAACTCGTAAAAAGGAAAAATATGCAAATTGACGAAGTCGCCGAAAAGTAAGTAGATGCAAATAGGAGTAAAAATTGGTTTTGATATTAATTGATATATCTTATTACATTGCCCCTCAATCTATATTTATACCCTGATCTAAAGAGACATAACCAAATACAACTAGGACACCAAGTTCATATCTAAGGAAACACGTGACTCTTACATGAATCATATTCTAACAAATATAGAAAAGGAAATCAACTCCTAACTATTTCCCTGTCCACCTCAATTACGATGGAAATCTCACCGACCTCCTTTCCATCGGCATACTTCCTGTTTCATCGGCAGTAGTCTTCAAGCCTTCCTTCATCGGCATCGACAATAACATCTCCAACCTTATCAGCAATGCCCGAGTCTAAATCAACCTTTCCATTGATCACCACCATTCATCGGCAATCATCTTTACAAGCTAATTTTCATCGGCTGTCAGCGTATACAGTAACTTTCCTCCTGCCGATTAGCCCACTTTGATCATTTTGACACGTGCAAAAAATAGTGTCAACACATGCCCCCCAATTTCGGAGTATAAAACCATTAATTCTCCGAAATTTACTCCAGATAACGTCTGCCTTCGCCCAATTACCGTAACTCATCCTCCAAACCAAAACTTGATCTGTTATCAAATCTAATCAAATCTAGTCCTGATTCACGCACCTCAGCAAATATCGCATAATTTTCAACCACTCTTGCCCTGATTATGGTTAAGATACCGAAACAATAATCCATCGGCAAGATCTTAACATAATAATGCCGCCATTTTTAGAATTAAAATATCCTGTACCGAGATCTCTTCCAAGTCATGATTACTTGCCATCGAATCATCTATACAATCCCTTGATTATCGTGCGAACAGTTACCATATCCACCTGAACCACCTCGACCCACATGCACGCGGCATAGAGATAAGTCCAAAATACCCCTACTCCGAGCGGCTTATAAATAGATTTCTCCGGAACGCCCATCTTCTACCCTCAGATTCCAATCTTTGGCATTCTCTCTTTCCGGCGGCGACTCCGACGAACAACTGCGCGACCTCAACCAATAAGACCTTTTCTCCAGCGTCAACCTCGAGTCTCCGGCTCGTGCCCCCATCCACCTCAAGATAATGGCAATCAACTTCGACGTCCCTACGGTTTGTTCCACTTCCATTACCTTTTACCTCGATTCCTCTGGTCTTTGCGAGTTCATACAGTTGGTAATTTTTTCTCTTTTTCTTTGTTCTTCGAATCATCTAAACTTAGGAACTTCGCAACAAATTAGTTATTCTAACCGATCAGCCGCATGTCCAATGCCTAGGACCAATGGGCAACCCAGATCCAACTGATCTGATTAATGCCGAGGTTAACAGAATCCCTTTTAGAGCCCAAAATTTCTCTCTGAATTTATGGAAAGATACATTCCGATCTTGGCCCAAAACCACCAAAGGGTGGAAAGATTGGTACTTGAGGGTCAACAGGTCGATGCAAGTACACTGGGCAGAACGGAAGCTAGACCAATGCATTAGGCTATCCATTGCCGATATGCAAAAGAACGAGTCAATGATGATTGCAGCTGCTTACTTCTGGTTAGACACAACAAACACTTATATGTTTGGACATGGCCCAGCTACTCCCACACTTGCCGATGTCTACATGCTCACTGGCTTGGATATTTCAACTGCCGATGAAGGCTCCATCTATGGTAGAAAATCTGAATATAGGGTGAATACCCGCAACATCGGCGGTTGGACGGGATACATTCAAGAATGCCAGAAGACCGGGACAGTTAACCAGAGGGAACATGCCACATTCTTGAATATGTGGTTAGAAAAATTTATCTTCTGTGGTCGATCAGTAGGACCAACCAACGCCTTCCTCCCCGTGGCTGAACTCTTGGCTAATGGTGTAAGGTTCCCTCTTGGCCGATACCTTCTGAGCTCCACCTATCATCTTCTTCATCAAGTGTCTCAGAAACTTTTGCTTGATGCACCCATCGGCAACTTAGGAGGCCCGTGGTGGTTTATCAACATGTGGCTGAATGCCCATATGCACAAACGTTTGCAATGGGACTTCTTCGCCCAACAATTCCCACGAGAAATTGCTGAAGACCACGTGCTTGGGGATGAGGAATCGGCAACACGCTCACCCCTCAATTTTGGTGAAGCCATAATTGTCCTCCCTGGAATAGAGGCCAATGAAGACTAGATCGGTAGATTCTTCCAAAGCTTCTACAATGGTCTTTCTCGTGATCATAGGGCCTGGGTACCTTATATTGACGAAGAAAACAGATTCCTTCTTCTTTTCAACTTTGCCGATGACACTCTGAATCAGGATAATGAACTCATGATGGCCATCATTACTCCTAGGGCAATCCCAGTAAACACATTCGGTAGCGGGAAAAACACCAATATCACATATGAATTTTACAACCCATCGGCAGTATCCCGTCAATTGGCTTTTGGGCAACTGCCAATCAAACTTTGTTTTGCCGATGTGATCAAACCCAGAGAAACAATCACCCGCGGAACAGATTGGAGCAAGGTAGTGCGACTCTCCCCCGATGCCGATACTACAGATGTCGATATATCCATCTGGACACCAGTATCTTTCATCACCGAATCATATAAGCAATGGTGGCGAGAGTGGAAGGAACAACTGTTTGCTACATCTGCTCACACATATCGGCACATGATCGACCCTGAATACGCCATCCCCGATGACGCAGTAAGTTTCTTTTAACTCCCTTCTGCTTTTTCCTTTCATATATCGGTAACTGACTTTCTCATGACAGGTTAACAACCCAGCACCATCTATGAGCAAAAGTGGGAAACCCTTCGATCTTCAGCCTGTTTCCCCGATATCACCGATCGGCTACAACGCCCCCACCTTAGCTGCTTTGACTCACCAGAAGACCCGTGCCAAGACCATCACCTCCAAGTCCAAATTGGCTACATCTAGGGCTACTCCATTGGCTGCTGCTACAACCCTAATCAAGGCATTCAAGGTAACAACCCTGTTTATTTCTACTCATGCCGATCACAAACTGTATTAACATTAATCATCAGGGTGTAAGAGCCGCTGCTGGATCGTCATCGGCAATTCCTCCGACATCAAGCACCACTACCTCTGGCAAACCTTCAGAGGTATTCCTTTGATTTTACATTTTACCTATTAAATATCATACCTTACACTTGTTTTACAGCAACAAATGGGTATATCGGCAAGCGTACCAGATGTTCAAGCTCCACAACCAACAAGTGCCGATGCCCCCTAGCCAACCATTGCTGAGGCCCAAGCAAAGCGCAAAGCCTTAACAGATGCTGAGGCACAGCCAAAACGATAGAAGTCCATGCCAATCCCCACATTTGCCCCAATGTCTGCAAGCCGGCCAGAATCAGTCGATGCAACTGAGCAAGCAGTTAATCCTCCTATACAGGACATACCATCGGTCATCATACCCCAAGGGTCAACCACCGATGAGGCCACAGAATATATCCCATCGGCAAGCTCAGCCGATCCTCCACACAGCACGCTCCAGGCTGCTTCCTCCAGCCAAATACAGGAAATTGCCTTGAAACAAGTAAGCCGATTGACCTAGTCGATTTACAATATTCATACTTATCCTTAACTGACCTCTTTTTCTTTTTCTCAGGAACAAGACTCCCCAAACAACCTATTTTCCTTTGCCATTGACGTTTCTGATGATGATGGAGAGGAAACAAGTTCTTCCCTTGCACTGGGAACAATATCAGCAGAAATTAAGTCCAAGCTGGAAGCTCTCCTGAACTTGTTACAGCAGGATACCACCCAACTGGTAGATGACTCGGACCCCGCAAAGGCAATTTTCAAAACAATCCGTGGCCAGGTCCCTGCCAATGTTGAAGAAGTACTCTTCCCAGTAGCCCATTTAGAAAGCCGCCAACTGCAATATCAACGGGCTGCTCAACGCATTGCCAATAGAGCAGCTCAGGCTCAACTCAAAGAAGAGATGCTATAACTAAAATAGATTGCCGATGAGAAGCACAAGGGCATCGGCAACTTGCAAACTTCGGGCGCTGGACTTAAGCAGAAAATTTTAGATTTATCGGCAAAGAGGATGGCTCTATTGGCTGAATTGAAAGAAGTCGAGGCAGCCTTAACTCATGCCCAACAAGAAGAAAGCCAGCTACCCAATGCCATCAAGGCCCTTCAGCAAGAAAGAGACATCCAGGCTCACAAAGCCTTGGCCATGAAGAAAAAACTCAAGCCTGTGGAGGGTGCTGTCGATGAAGACATCAAAGAAATGAAGGAAGCCGACCAGATTCGCCTGCGTGCGATATTGGCTATCCAATCCTTGTTAAACTTGTAAATCTTGTCTATTGCATCGGCACTTTATGAGACATCGACATCCTTGTATAATTCTAGCCGATAGGACTGTTATCGGCACTTATACTTTTATGCATCCATCCAGATACTAGGGTAATATTTCTTTAAATATTTTCCATTTAATGCTCTGGGAAACACAACCCCCTCGAGGGTTTCTAGAATATATGCGTTACCAGGAACAGACTGATTTATCCGATATGGACCTTCCCAATTAGGAGACCACTTTCCAAACTTTGAACTTTTAGTCCCAATCGGTAAAATCAATTTCCAGACCAGATCTCCATCGGCAAACTCCTTTACCTTCACCTTCTTGTCATACCATCTGGCTACTCTTTTCTTATTTTCTTCGATGCTAACTAAAGCCCTTAACCGATGACCCGCCACATCTTCCAACTCATCCTTCATAAGAGTATCATAATCATTGGCTGTCAGCTGATTTTGAGAACGTTTTCGCCTAGAGCCAGTTTTAATTTCCCAAGGCAATACTGCGTCGTGTCCATATACTAACTGATAAGGCATTACTTTGGTTGCACCATGATATGACATCCGATATGACCACAAGGCTTCATTTAATACTGTATGCCACCTCTTAGGATTTTCTTTAATTTTGCGCTTAATGAGTTTGATGATCCCTTTGTTAGAAGCCTCAGCCTGACCATTAGCTTGAGCATAATATGGAGAAGAATTTAAAACTTTAATTCCCATACCTACAGCAAACTCATCAAATTCTCCTGATGTAAAAATAGTACCCTGATCGGTAGTGATAGTCTGAGGAATACCAAATCGGTAAACAATATGCTCTTTCACAAAATCGATTATATTAGCCGATGTCACCTTTTTTAAAGGAATTGCCTCAACCCATTTTGTGAAATAATCGGTAGCAACCAGAATAAATTTATGTCCTTTGCTCGATGGCGGATAAATCTGACCGATGAGATCGATAGCCCATCCTCGGAATGGCCAAGGTTTGATTATAGGGTTCATAGCCGATGCAGGCGCTCTTTGAATATTTCCAAACTTTTGACACCCCTGACATCCTTTAAAATATTTAAAACAATCTTCAAGAATAGTCGGCCAATAGTATCCATTCCTTCTGATCATCCACTTCATCTTGAAAGCCGATTGATGCGCCCCACACACTCCTTCATGAATTTCACCCATCAAGCTTTTCGATTCATCACTGCTAACACATCTAAGTAAAACTCCATCTATAGTTCGATAATATAATTCATCATCGAGGAGCACATACTTTGTAGCTTGGAACCTTATACGTCTTTCAACCTTTTTATATGGATCCTTTAAATAATCGACAATCTCCTTTCTCCAGTCATCGGTATCGACTGCCAATGTTAGCACTTCCTGAATAGGCTAATACCCTGAAGCATGCTGAGCTAGTCGATTAGCCTCCTCATTATGCAGTCGAGAAATATGTTCAAGACAAAAATCTCTAAATCCTTTCAACAATTGCAAACATCTTTCATAATACGAAATCAAAACTTCACTTCGGCATTCATAAATCCCAGCCAATTGATTTATAACTAGCATAGAATCACCAAAGATTTCAACAGCATCGGCACATATCTCCTTCAGCAATTCTAACCCTTTTATCAAGGCTTGGTATTCAGCCTGATTATTTGTCGATGTAGCAACAATCGGCAATGAAAACTCATACTTCCTTCCTTGAGGTGAAATCAACACAATGCCGATACCTGCTCCTTCACCACATGTGGACCCATCGAAGAAAAGTGTCCAAGGAGTAACCTCCAGAGAGTCCACTGTATTACAATGCTGAGTGACAAAATCAGCCATAACTTGCCCCTTAACTACCTTAGTCGATTCGTAACGTAGTTCAAATTCTGATAATGCTAAAATCCACTTGCCGATTCTACCACTTAATATCGGCATCGACAGCATATACTTGACTACGTCGTCTTTGCATATGACCGTACATTCGGTAGATAACAAATAATGTCTTAATTTGACACAAGAAAAGTATAAACACAGACATAATTTTTCGATGGCCGAATACCTCGTCTCAGCATCCACTAATCTTCTGCTCAAATAATAAATAACACGTTCTTTCCCTTCAAATTCTTGAATAAGAGCTGAACCGATAACGGTATCATCAGTTGACAAATACAACCTGAAAGGTTTCCCATGTTGAGGTGGAACTAGCACTGGAGGATTTGTTAAATATTTCTTAATTTCATCTAGGGCTAACTGCTGCTCAGCTCCCCATACAAATTCCTGATCAGCTTTCAATTTAAGTAATGGACTGAAAGCCTTGATCTTACCCGACAGATCAGATATGAATCTTCTAATGAAATTAATCTTACCGATCAAAGATTGTAATTCAGTTTTATTGGCAGGAGCAACCACCTTGTTAATTGCATCAATAGACTTCCTACTGATTTCGATGCCCCGCTGATGCACCATAAAACCCAAGAATTGACCTGCCGATACACCAAACGCACATTTATTAGGATTCATTTCAATCCATGCTTCCTTATGCACTCCAGTATCTTTCGTAGATCGGCTAGATGTTTTGTGATATCTCCAGACTTAATCACTACATCATCAATGTAGATCTCCACTAATGTGCCGATGTATTCATGAAAAATAAAGTTCATAGCTCTTTGATAAGTAGCGCCGGCATTTTTCAAACCAAATGTCATGACTATCCACTCAAACAGCCCTACATGACCTGGACATCTAAAAGCAGTCTTGGGAATATCTTCTTCAGCCATGAATATTTGATTGTAACCTGCATTACCATCCATGAAGCTGATAATTTGATGTCCGGCTGCAGCATCAATCAACAAATCAGCAATCGGCATTGGATAGCCATCCATCGGTGTGGCTTTGTTAAGATTCCTGAAATCAATACAAACACGAAGTTTTCCATTTTTCTTATAAATAGGAACCACATTAGAGATCCACTCTGCATATCGACACTGCCGAATAAACTTTGCCTCAATTAATTTAGTTATTTTGGCCTTAATGTCAGGAAGTATATTAGGGTTGCATCAGCGCGCTGGCTGCTGATGTGGCCGAAATCTAGATTTGATAGGTAACCGATGTTCAACTACCGATCGGTCTAATCCAGGCATCTCAGTATAATCCCAAGCAAAACAATCTTTATACTCTTTTAACAAATCAATTATTTGCTGCTTACACTTGGAATCTAACTTAGCACTAATAAAAGTAGGTCTTGGCCTATCGCCATCACTAATATCTACTTCTACTAAATCATCTACCGATGTATACCCTTGACCTAATTTTCCATCATCGGCAAACCTATCCATTAAAACTCTTCTTCAGAACCGACTGCTTGGATCGGTGGAATTTCATAATCAACAACTCTAAGGAACTCTTTTTCCCAAACTTCTCCTGATATGCATTTAGTTCGCTCATAAGTATCTGATTCTGCCGATGCGATGATATAAGAAGAATCACCAGGGACAAACTCAATCTTATCCCCAATCCACTGTATGAGGCATTGATGCATTGTAGAAGGAACACAACAATTAGCATGAATCCAATCCCTCCCTAGAAGCAGATTATATGCACCCTTGCCATTAATAACAAAGAACATCGTCAGCAAGGTTTTGCTGCCGATAGTCAATTCAACGCATACTGCCCCTTTAGCCGGTGACACATTGCCTTCAAAATCCTTCAGCATCATATCGGTTTTGGTCAAGTCTTGATCTCCCTTACCAAGTTTCCGATACATCACATAAGGCATAATATTAATCGCAGCCCCTCCATCGATAAGTATCTTAGATACAGGCTGCCCATCAACTCTGCCTTTCACAAACAAAGCCTTAAGATGCTGTCTCTCGTCATCGGTAGGTTTCTCAAAAACAGCCATCATTGGATCTAGTGTCAACTGAGCTACTTGATCAGAGAGAACAACTTCTTCCTCATTATTAGATAGTGCCAAAAACTCCATCGGCAACATGAATACCATATTAACATCTGCCGATGGACCCTTATTTTTGTGTTTTACCTGCCACTGCTGATGACCAGACCTCTCATTGGAGGAATTTTCCTCTCGGTATAAATCCTCCTGATGCTCACGTTGCATCCTCCTTCTCTGTGTCTTTGTTAGACCCTCCGGGCACCATCGAGGAAACTTGGTTTTCCAAACCGGCTGATAACAGGTCCTAGTTGATTCTACACGGCGTATATTAGGGTCCCTGTAGAATATTTCTTCATCGGGAACTCTTGCGTTTGCCATCTCCTCAAGCTCCTCTTGATTCCTTGGAAAATATCCAGCGTGTTTACCAAGCCTCTCATGTACACTAAGTCTGCCCCCCAGCCGATCATGCACTAATGCTCTGCCTCTGATCGGCTCATTGATAAATAAACCCTGATTGCCAGGTTGAAACCTCCTTTTCGACCGATTGACCCCATAATAACCATTACACTCAGGGCAATTTTTAACAGTTGGCAATTTAATACCTTCTTCCTAGCAATGGATGAAAAACGGGCACCTCCAATGATCTTTATGCCGATACCATTCTTCCCGACGTCTCTCTTCTTGCTGTTATCGATATCGGTCATTACGCTGACGCCAACCCTCCTGCTGCCTTCGATGAGTAATCACAATGCCAGGTCGAGGAGGATTTTTGGAACTACTGCTTTCTCCCAGCAAACCCTTACTTTTTGCATCATCGGTAGTTATCCGATGTTGGGGATCCACTGATGCATTTTTCTCAGCAGCCTCTGACGTCAATACCTTGGTCTTCCCTTTGGCCTCCAACATATTTGCTGGAAAAGGGTGTTGATCAATTTTCATCGGCTTCTGGGCCTTGGCAGCACCAAACTTAATTCTCCTAGATTCAATAGCCGATTGTAACTGTTGCCTGAACACCTTGCACTCATTTGTACTGTGTGAAGTTGCATTGTGCCATTTGCAGTACAAGATCTTCTTCAACTCTTCTGCCGATGGGATCACATGATTAGGTGACAGCTTTATTTGGCCCTCTTGAAGCAGAAGATCAAATATCTTGTCGGCCTTGGTGATATCAAAGGTAAACTTTTCTGGCTCTTTCTGACCAAAGGGACAAGATATCGGCTTTTTATTCTTAACCCACTCAGCTAAGCCGATAACTGGTTCTTCATCAGAATCAGAATCTCCTATTTCTTCGACAAATGATACTTTTTTACTCCAATTCTTTTTAGGTTCAAAAACCCTAGTATCTTGATCAGAGATCCTTTGCACAAGATGACTGAGGCTTTCAAACTCCTGAGAAGCATATCTGTCTTTAAGATGTGGCAATAACCCTTGGAAAGTCAGATCGGCAAGCTGCCGATCATCCAGCACCAGGCTGTAGCACTTATTTTTTACATCTCGTAGCCTTTGCACAAAGCTTTCTACCGATTCATCATTACGCTGTCTCAATTTTACTAAATCGGTAAGCTTCTTTTCATGGATTCCAGCAAAGAAATACTTATGAAATTGTTTTTCTAGATCAGCCCAAGTAATAATAGAATTTGGTGGTAATGAAATGAACCATGTAAATGTCAATCCAGACAAAGATGATGAAAATAATCGAACTCTTAATTCATCTCTGCTAGCTGCCTCTCCACATTGAATAATGAAGCGATTGACGTGTTCCATTGTTGATGTATCATCTTGCCCAGAGAATTTAGTGAAATCTGGTACCTTGTACCGATTTGGGAGAGGAATTAAATCATATGCAGGAGGGTAAGGAGTCCGATAAGAATAAGTATTGACCTTGGGCTTTATCCCAAACTGATCCTTCATAATTTCTGCTATCTTATCGGCCCAAAAAGCACCAGCCTCCTGCTGACGAACTGGCTGAATTTCTACAGGAGGTACATGCTGATATCCCTCCACATATCTTTGTGGCCCACGATCTCCAGCAATCGGCATATTTGCCGTTACTTGTGGTCCATTAACCTGCTGGAAAGGATTCATCGGCTGAGCTGCCGATGCTTGATTCTGGACACCAGCTTGCATATGACCTTGTTGAATCCCTGCAACCTGCTGATTCTGCTGAACTGTATGTTGAACAGGTAACTGTCCTGACCAACCATTATTAGAACTCATTGGTACAAAACTTACCGATGGCTGGTAATTTGCTGACATTGTTGGATAATTATAACCAGCTTGAGGCATGAACTGAACCCCAGTTTGACTCATAGCAGGGGCTTTTTGCTGCATCGGCAGTAAGCTTGCCGATGGACCTGAATTGGGTGTTTGAACAAAAGGCATCTGGAAACCTCCTAGAGTTGGTTGCACAGTAGTTGCTGTGGCATATTGAGGCACTTGAGCCATCGGCGAAACAGCCGATGGTATAGGAGCTTTTCCTACTGCATCAAACACTTGAGGTAATCTAGGATTGAAAGCAGATGACTCCGGAGGCATACCATATCCCCACCAATTAGCAGGAATCTGGCTATTCTGAGACACAGGGCCTGACATAGCTGATGCCGATAGATCTGTATTAAGCTGAACTCGTCCTCCTAGTAGTACCGGATCTGATCGTATCGGTGTAGATTGAATATTAGGTAAGCCTGCCGATACTGGAGGGGAAGTAACTTCTGTACCCACAACGGCTGAGGGAGCCGATGGAGTATTGACAGATGCCAGCTCTGGTTGGTGATAGGCAGGCCCAACGTAATGCGGTGACGCTTGTCCTTCTTTGAGAGTTCGAACCACAGCATTATGAACAGTATTGGACAGCACATTGGAATGATTAATCAAAGCATGATTTACTGTAGAATTAACCATCTCTTGAAGTTTACCAGGATTGGAGTCAAAGGTAACCTACCGAGGCAACGGCAAATCTTGCTTCTGGATGACTTGTCCACTCTTGTTTAGGCTAAACGATTTCAGACAAAGCTGCCTGTATTCTTCTACAGCCTTTTCCATAACCTGCATCTGCTCTTCCTTAAGATCTTCTTCTGATACCGCGATAATGTTCTCTGAATTGATCTCGGAATTGAACATATTAATCGGATTGATTGGTCCCACCGGGCGTGCCAAAAGATGTGTTGATGCAAAAGTGGATCTGCAAACACAAAGGGCTAATACCCGAATCGATATCCAAAGCGTGCCAGTCGATTTGACCTGTTAATCGATAAGGATGAAGATACGAGCACTTTGGTCCTGACAACAGCGATATGCCCGGAAGTCACGGCCAAGAGGTACTCACGCGGAACTTGAGAATCGCCGAAGGTCGCACTGAAGCTATGCAATTCGCCGAATCAATGAGAACTCGTAAAAAAGGAAAAATATGCAAATTGACGAAGTCACCGAAAAGTAAGTAGATGCAAATAGGAGTAAAAATTGGTTTTGATATTGATTGATATATCTTATTACATTGCCCCTCAATCTATATTTATACCCTAATCTAAAGAGACATAACCAAATACAACTAGGACACCAAGTCCATATCTAAGGAAACACGTGACTCTTACATGAATCATATTCTAACAAATATAGAAAAGGAAATCAACTCCTAACTATTTCCCTGTCCACCTCAATTACGATGGAAATCTCACCGACCTCCTTTCCATCGGCATACTTCCTGTTTCATCAATAGTAGTCTTCAAGCCTTCCTTCATCGGCATCGACAATAACATCTCCAACCTTATCAGCAACGCCCAAGTCTAAATCAACCTTTCCATCGATCACCACCATTCATCGGCAATCATCTTTACAAGCTGATTTTCATCGGCTGTCAGCGTATACAGTAACTTTCCTCCTGCCGATTAGCCCACTCTGATCATTTTGACACATGCAAAAAATAGTGTCAACATCCCGATAAGACTGCGGGGGAGTGTTAGCATGATGTAAATATAGTAATGGTGCGCCTATACTTGTGCGCCCGTGTGGTTGGCTTGCATGCCACCCCGACTGCCTATATATGTACCACATACACAATATAGAATATAATCATCTATTCCACAATCTCTTTCTGTTAGCCTAGTCAAATTGCCTAATCCATTAAGTAGATTCTACTTGCTCCAAAATAAAAAACAAACGACACCTAAGACAAAACACTTCTTCCACAAGGCAAGGTCCTCAGTAACATGCGTGAGTATCTTCACTGTCCACGTCTGTTCACCCCGGAGTACTTCTTAATTTCGTGCATCCAGAGGCACCACAAGAGGGCACTACATGAAAAATAGTTTGTAGCAATGGGACAATTTTTTTGTAGGGCCGACTGGTAATGGAGCCACCCCTACAGTGTGTGCTCGGGAGCCATGAGACCAGCTACCCCTGCAAATGGAACAACAGGGGCGGCTAGTGATATGAGCCGTCTCTACAAATGGGTTGGATTTGTAGGGGCAGCTCACTCACCAACCGTCCCCAGTGTTGCTATTTGTAGGGGCAGCTAGTGATTGAGCCACCCCTACAAATGCCCCATGTATAAATACCTCTGATTTGTAGGGCGGCTCAATCACTAGCCTATGGCAAAACCGCCTGAAATAACATACTTACGGAGGCGCTCATCTTCCACCAGACACTAAGCGCCCCGAAAGCAAGCTACAGCAGAAATCGAATAATGAGAACGAGTTACAATACTTAATCCATTTCATACATCTAGAGTTCTTAGAAATTCATTATTACATTACCAAATGTCCGAGTGCGGAATATTAAACAGCGGAAATAAAAAATAAACATCTAACGATAAAGATCAAGGATCCATCTGTGCCCACCAGATGAATCCTCCACACAAAGGTACTCCTCATGTGTTACCTACAATAGGGGTAAATAAACCCTGAGTACACAATGTACTCGCAAGACTTATCCGACTAGTGGGAATAATTTCCCGACTCCAAAGGATATGATGAGCTTTATGGTTTGTTGGTTTCCTTTTTGCAGAAAGCAATACTAATAGTGAGTCCTTATTTATGTTATTATTAATAGCCATATTGATTTATTATCTAGCCAATCTATGTAAGCACATGTCCTACTTTTAAGCAGAAGTTGATCAATCAGATCCATTTCATCACCTTCCATCTTCCAGTTCTTACTACGGTGCTAGACCTAAAACAAGCCGTACCGGATTGCCCAGTGATTCGCGAATCAATGCCCCTAGCTGGGTACCTCGAAAACACAAGCCCTGCTTGTACCCTAGGCACAAGCAGGACCAACCCATCACCCTCCTGGGTGTCTAGGTCCACATCCAAACTTGGACTCCAAGCCTCCACTCCTGAGTTCCGTACTTAGTGCGGTGCAAGGACCTCCACCATCCCCGCCTCCAATCAGTCGGTCTAGAAAGAGCTGGATTCCATGACAAGATAGCAACGAGTCTTCCCTATGCCCATACCCAAGTATGTGCTCGGGATAATAAATCTGTGACTTGCCTCGAGACTTATGCAACGACCGGTCCTTAACCGACATAGACAGGGAAAAAGTGTAACCAAGCTATGCCCTGTTGGCCGCAGGACACAACCTCTTACACCCACCTGGACCCAACCATATCCCTGCCCGGTCACCATTTTCCTTTCCATCATTTTATCATGAGTAATCATAATTATCACCCATTGTGAGTAACGGCAGGTTACTCACGCTACCAATACTCTGAGCATAGCAGCTACTCGACCTGTACTAGTAGGACTCATAGGTAGATATATTTATGCATGTAGTTTCCATAAAATGCCTGTAACGTAAATGCACACCATATATATATATATTCATTGATCATAAAATATGGGTTATGCATCGGGGATTGCCTTGGGCAGGCGGCGGGTCATCAAAGTCAGCACCAAAAGGCTCTAGGGCTCCCTCCTGCATGAGGATCTCCTCCTCATACTCCTCAATGACCTCTTCATAATCCTATTCATCCATGGGCACAAACTCTACCAACTCGTGATCTACATGCATGAAATGATGATGCAACACTTAGTAATACGACAACAGTAGCTCTTAAAACAAAATACATCTATCAAGCTCCTAAGTGAGTTCTACCGACTAAGGTGCTAAGTTACCTAATGTTACCACTAACAAGTATGCAGCGTGACATATCTTATCTTAGCAACTAAAGTTATTCCTACTCCTAACACCGATTTACTCTATATATAATAAAGTAAGGAGTAATAGCTACTTAAACCTACTCTAGGGCTACAAAAATTACATTAAGCACATAATAACTTCATGAGTCTACTGTAAAAATTTTATGGCTAAAGCTACCACCGGTTTGCCACAAAAATTCCTACAAATATTAAGCTAACTAATATTAAGCTTTCCAATTTGAATTTATGAACCTATCATTGTAACATCTAACTGTGAACCAACTATACCAACAGATAGATAGCATTTTTGTGAACCTAACAATTTTTGTTTCACCATTTTTGGATACCCACAACATTTACTATTATTTTCCAAAGTTCAACTCGAAACTATATTGAATAACTCTTTAGTAATTCATTGAAAAATGAAAACAGACTTCCTCCTCGCTGTGGCCCGCTTCTGAACTGGCACGGCCCACATCCGCGCACGCTCAGCACTCCCACGTGGCCCACGTGCGCAGCCCACCGGCGTGACTGAGGCCCAACGCGGGGAGACCCACGTGCGCGCTGGCTCTTTTGCAAAAGAGCCCTCATTCTCTATCCTATTCACAAAACTCACTCGAGCACTATTTCACCGAGTCATGATGTTTTTATCTGCCACCCTCCCCTTATTCCAATTTCTATTTCCCAAGGTCATTGGCTAGAGCTAACAGAGGCCGTGGCCTGCCCGACCAAACACTGGCGAGCACGGACCTCCCCGGCTCCAACGAGCACCACCATGACACTCTACGTGCAACGCGCTACTAATCGAGGTAACAAACGCCATGACTGGTGTCGCACAGAGACGTGGCCGTGCACCATGGTGAGGTTTGGCCGTGGTGACACCGACATCGGTGAAATGTCAAGCCCAACACTACAATTACTACCTAGCCTCCATTACTAGAGTACTGATAACACCCTACGGGTTCTAGATACACCCATTCTAATCCCAAACAAATTGGCCACGGACATAGCGGCAACACTACATCCGTCGGTGATGGCCACGTGCTCCGGCGAACCTCAGCCCCAACCACTCAACCAGCTACCCTAGGAGCAAGAGGGCCTCACCAGCGACGCATAGGATGGCTTGGACGAAGTAGCGAGGCATAGCAAGACTGCTTGCACGTACGCAGGGTCGCTCTGGTTCACGGCAAGCACGACGATGACGTCCCCAGTGACTTGCTGCTCCACCGACAAAATTGCTACACTGAGTGAGGCAACCAAGTCAATCATGACACAAGGCACCGCTCAATTGAAACAATGGAGCATGGCACAACTGTCTTGGCCGAGCACCCGCCTCGACGGCCATGGCGGGCTACCACTGGGGAAAACGCCCCGCATTACCTCACTGGAGGGCGAAAGCTCATCGGGTGGACTCTGATTACAAGCTAACTACCTGATCTAGTTGTGTGCCAGGTTAATTGGAAGGAGGTGGACTATGCAAGGCCAATTGCTTGGATGACTGCCGTTTGGACTTATGGCGGCCAGAGATGGGTGAAAACTTAAATTGGGGATGGACGTTCATATGGTAGTAGCGGTGGCAAGTCTGGCATGACTGCTGGACTCCAAACCAACCTCTAGACGTGCACAATTACCATTTGGGCTAGCTCTATGGTTAGGCCTTGGCACGGCTTGGCCGACCGACTGACATGATGAAAATGTGGTGTGGCGCAGTCAGGGAAAGCAATGGCGTGGCGTCGCATCGGGCACAGACGTGAAGGTGAAGGTAGGCGGGGCAAGCCCACGTGCGTGTACCCAAAGGTTAATGGGAGCAGTAGCCACGCGACAGCGATGGTCGGTGCGCAGCGCGACCGGGGTGCAGTTTGACACGACAGTGAGTCGCGGGGCTCAAGAGGACATGACAAAGGAGGTAGAGTAGCTAGGCTTGCCCGGCCCAGCGTTCGCGTGTGCGAGCGAGTAGCGTGCCAAGCGCAGCAACGCCGATGCTGCTAGCGCGGCGGTGCGCGTGGGCACGCTTGAGCGAGCGGCGACACCGGTCGAGATGCGGTGACCGTGCCCAGACACCATAGCCTACCGGGAGCGTGCCTTGCATGTATTTTAAAGCTGCTCAAAAAGCCAATTCGATGATCCAGTAGCTACACCACCTATTTTATGCTCTAGCTGGTATATCAGGCTACTAAAAGAAACCCTAAAACCATGCCACTACCTAACCCGATCCTCCTATAAAAATTGTCAAACTCAACTTCGTCGACCCATTTTTAGACTTAAGAAAAGTGACAAAGTTTTGATCGATTTTGCGTCAACTCTGATTTCTAGGCTACCAAATAAGCTAGCTAGTGACTCCCATTCTCGACCGCATGTATTTCATCATCACCTACGAAGTTTGTACTACAAACTTTATTAAAGTTTCACATATGCATTCTATAGCACTCTCGTTCAGTAAAAATTCATGTGGAACCTTAAGTGATACAACGCGACATGAAATATAACATTTGTTTCGTGTTTCCGACAAATGTTTCAAGTTATGTATAATGCTTTACACTCTATAATTTATACATGTACACATAAGTATGATGCTCATGTAGTGTTTTAGAAAAAAAATTGTACAGTGTAATACCGAGGATGTTACAAATCTAGCCCCCTAAAACAAAATCTCGACCCGAGATTTCATGTGCCTAGTATGGGAAAGGAGATAGGAAATACATTTCAACGTAGCAAATGACTATCAGAACTAGGGAGAAGGTGGGAGTAATGCTTCAATATGTAGCTCTCTTGTTCCCATGTGGCCTCATCCTCAGAGTGGTTTTGCCACTACACCTTGTAGAACTTTACCACACTATTCTTGGTCACTCTTTCCTTTTCATCTAGGATTTTTATAGGGTGCTCAACATAAGTCAAATCAGGCTAGAGTAGAAGTCCTTCAACTTCTACAGCTTCATCAGGTACACGTAGACATTTCTTCAACTGTGAGACATGAAACACATCATGTACTGTAGACAAAACATCAGGGAGCTAGAGATGATACACCACTAGGCCACACTGTGCCAAAACCTAGGTAGGGACCCACATATCAGGGAGCTAGCTTACCATGGACACCAAACCGATGCACCCCTCATAGGAGACACCTTGAGATACATATAATCCCCAACTTCAAACTACAAAGGCCTTCTTCACTTGTCCGTATAAGCCTTCTATCTGCTCTGAGCTACCTTCAAGTGACTTCGAATAATGGTGACTTGCTCTCGAGCCTCTTTGATGAATTCTAGCCCAAAGTATCCACAGTCTCCCACTTCAACCTAGTTAAGCGGTGTCCTACACTTCTTGCCATATAGAGCTTCAAATGGTGCCATGCTGATGGTGCCATGCGAATGCTCTCTTGATAGCTATTATTGTAAGAAAATTCAGCTAACTTCAGGCATTCATCCCACTTCTTAGGAAAAGAAATGGCACAAGCTCGTAACATATCCTCGAGCACCTGGTTCACCCTTTTAGTCTGACCATCAGTTTGTGGATGATATGCTGAACTTCTGAGGAGACTGAGTACCAAGACTAGTGCTGCAGTTGCTCCCAGAAATCAGAGACAAAAACTAACCCTTTATCAGAGATGATAGTAATGTGGACTCTGTGTAGGGTCACAATCCGATCAAAATATATCTCCGCATACTTCTTGGCTATATATTTAGTGTCCACCAGGATAAAATGAGCCAACTTAGTGAGACGGTCCACAATGACCCAAATAGAATCATAGCCCTTGGATGTGCGGGGCAAACCCACCACAAAGTCCATGGAGATATCTTCCCACTTCCAAACAGGAATGGGCAAGGGCTGCAAATATCCCGGAGTATGCATATGATCTGCTTTAACTCTCCCATAGGAGTCGCACTCCACAACATACTGGGTGACAGTCCTACTTCATGTTAGACCACCAATACAAGTGGCGCAGATCATGGTACATCTTTTTGCTACCAGGATGTGTGGGGGATATACACCCAGGGTACCACAAGATGGTACATGGGCCTGCACCATCTGAGGTGGCTCGGCCCAGTGAGATCAAGGCGTACATGGCAAGATTACAAGTTGTACTAGATATTGTAATAGTACCAAATAGGATACTTTACTTGTAACCCTCCTCCTCCAGACTATATAAGGAGAGGCAGGGGTCCCCCTTAGGGAGGACAATTCATCTAGATCTCAATACAATACACCAAAGACATAGGACTGTAGGGTATTACGTCGATTAGACGGCCTAAACCTATCTAAATCGCTGTCTCTGCGCCTTGTGTCACCATCTGGTTCCTGATTACGCGCACCGTCTACCGACAATCTACCACCACGGGCACCCCCCTCGATGGACTGCCGACCATATTTCGTCGACAGTGGTGCGCCAGGTAGGGGCCCCCTAAGCAGATAGGGGAGTGTGAGTACAGACTCCTAGACAAGCCAGATGGGAATTTTCGTTGATTTCTACCAAGTAATCGGGTGAGTCGTTCTGAGAAACGCTTTTGATTAGATCAATCTGCTCTCCATGTATCTAACTCAGATTAATTTTTATGCACGTCATATCTCCATGATCCTAGTTTAGCGGTGAGCCGCTTTTCCTATCACATGCCACCACACTGAGGGGTTGAAACTTGGCACCACACGCCTGCATCCATGGTGGACCAGTGGTTACTGGCCTAACAATCAGCAACGTGCCTTCAGATCTCGTTGCAACTTCACTGGTGGACAGCATCAGCGTACCCAGTCTGTCTTCACACTTTGGCCTCACGATATTCGACATATGCTGCCTAGTTCTCAGGCCTCGACAACTCAACGCGTGCGAGCAATGGACTCCTAGTTCTACATGGGCCAGACATGCAAGCCAATAGCAACACACGGAGGTCTACGCACAAGCAAATAGAGGAGTATGTGTGCATCTACAAGCACATATATGCGTTGGGAGCGGATCCACTTGCTTGCATGTCGTGCTAAGGCATCCATCGGCGGCATCCATACAATACTAATACGTATAATGAAATACGTCCAAGTCCAAATACATGGAGCCATCCGAATCAAGTTGTTAACTGAGCCGCACGAGATACCAAAAGAAGCGTCTGAGCTAGTTTAAATTAGCCACGTCGAGCCATCAAGTGAGCCGGCCAAACCGTAGGCGAGCCACGCCGAGCCAACCTAGCGAACCACACTGAGCTGCTGAGCGAGCCACTGTCGAGCCATCAACCGAGCCGCTGAGTGGCTCCGCCAAGCTCCGACCACTGTCGACCACGGACCACATCGATCACGTCTCGAGCGGCTCCGCCGAGCCCCGACCACGTCGACCACAGACCACGTCGACCACAGTCTCGAGCGGCTCTGCCAAGCTCCGACCACGTCGACCACAGGACCACGTCGACCACATCTCAAGCGGCTCTATGCGAGCTCCGACCACCTCGACCACCAGACCACGTCACAATGATGATCGCCGTGAAGAACGGCGCTATGACAACCACGACCACCATCAGAACAGGCCGAAAAGTACGAGGATCGGACAACTTTACCGCCATCGACCAAATTTCTATCCGAAGATAAGTACACTTCTAATATTTATGTTTAATATAATTTTTCATTACGACGTTTCTCCACAAACGTCCTCAGTCATGATTATTCTTCAAATAACATTTGTCCATGTATACCATCTTAAAGATGACATATAACCATACTTAATGCAAATCCTCGACCAGTCATGTTGACGCTCGATGCCCTCCAGAGACGGCCCTATCTCTGGCTCCTCCCTACACGTGCATGAGCGTCCGCCCTCTACGTTATGGGTGGTCGACATGTGGCTTCCTTAGTGACTGCTTTGTTCTTCCTACACGTGCACGGGCTCCGCGCCCCGCGTTATGGTTAACAGGGCTAGCTAGGGCTGGAGACTAGGCTACATACTAACTGGTTGGGCAGTTTATATTAAGTATAAACACAAACTTCACATTAACACTGATGTTTACAAAGCACCAACTAGCTTTATCACATCATGCTCATTTGCAAATGACTACTGAGCGTTATTTCTTCACCGCTAATTTTTTCTCCATAATTTATTATTTTGTACATCATGTACTACCATTCTACATATTTATATTGCAGGAATTTCGAGCTATGCTCGGGGACTTCATCGCTCGCTTCTCGACCTACTGCCTGGGGATTGCCTCGATCACTCTCCTGACCACGGCTCGAGGACTTTGTCGCTCGCTCCTCGACCTGTGCTCGAGGACTGCCTGCTTCGATCACTCTCCAACCATGGCTCGGGGACTTCATCGCTCGCTCCTCGACCTATGCTCGGGGACTGCCTTGATCACTCTCCGACCACGGCTCGGGGACTTCGTCGCTCGCTCCTCGACCTGTGCTCGGGGACTGCCTCGATCACTCTCCGACCATGGCTCGGGGACTTCGTCACTAGCTCCTCGACCTATGCTCGGGGACTGCCTCGACCACTCTCCGACCACGGCTCAGGGACTTTGCATCTCGACTACATGTGACTGGCAACTCGCATACAGTTGGGATATTTTTTCTCACTTAGACCTTGCTACAAGGCTCATACGTCGCCTTCCAGCAAGCTCAGGGACTACATCGGTATGATGCACCTGCCGGTGCATCTCATATCGCCTGTACGATGATTGGGTTCTCAACTTAACTGGGAATTCTTTTTAGACCCTGGCACCACGTGCCTATGTCACCTACTACCTGGCTCGGGGACTAAGTCGGCACACTTTACCTTGCAGTGAATGTGTTTGTTTTTCGACCCGTATGCCTCTGATGATCAAGGACGCTACGCTTCAAGACGCACTTATATTTCTTTTAGAAATACAAGTGGGCACACTTCCCAAGACAGAAATCTTTTTCTTTCTTCTTAAGAGCACCATACATTCTTTGGACAACCTATTTCTCTGGTGACAACGGTGGTCGGAGATGTCAAGAACTCAAGCCTCACTGTTAGGAGAAGGTTAAAATGGCGTGTCGCATTAGAATACATGGCGCTCGGGGACTAGCTATGGGGGATATACCCTCGGGTACCACAAGATGGTACATGGGCCACACCATCCGAGGTGGCTCGGCCCATGAGATCAAAGCATACATGGCAAGATTACAAGTTGTACTAGATATTGTAATAGTACCAAATAGGATACTTTACTTGTAACCCTCCTCCTCCTGGACTATATAAGGAGAGGCAGGGGTCCCCCTTAGGGAGGACAATCCATCTAGATCTCAATACAATACACCAAAGACACTAGGACATAGGGTATTACGTCGATCAGGCGGCCCGAACCTATCTAAATCGCTGTCTCTGCTGCCTTGTGTCACCATCTGGTTCTTGATTACGGCACACCGTCTACCGACAATCTACCACCACGAGCACCCCCTCGGTGGATTGCCGACCATATTTCAGTCGATAGGATGAATAGACAACTTTGAATGATGGGCTTCACTCACAATCTTCCTTCTCAGCTCCTCATTGGATGGAACCACCAGTCTATCCTTTGATCTCACTACTGCATGCTCATGAACACTAAAGTGAGGACCACACCCTTCGGCAATCAATTTCCTGATGTGTAGAATTTCTTCAGGATCTTGCCTTTGCTCTAGAATAATCTGCTCAAGCAACTCTGAGGTCAAGGCAATGTGAGCCAGCACTTCTGCATGGTTGAGAGACAAAGGTGCTTCCTCAACCTGATGTGACTTTTAGCTCAAAGCATCAGCCACTACATTGACCTTTCCTGGGTGGTAATTTACCACCAAGTTATAATCCTTAATCAATTCCAACCATCTCCTTTGCCTCATATTCAACTCAGACTAAGTGAAAATATACTTGAGGCTCTTATGATCAGTAAAAATATGTACTTTGTTGCCCAACAGATAGTGCCTCCAAATCTTTAGAGCATGGACCACAATAGCCAGCTCTAAGTCATGAGTGGGGTAATTTACTTTGTGCTTTTTCAGTTGGAGGCGAAGCATAAGCTATCACACGCCCATCTTGCATAAGCACACATCCCAACCCTAGTCTTTGAAGGCATCATAATATACATCAAAGGGTCTGTCAATATTTGGTTGGGCCAACACAGGAGCAGTGGTTAGAAATGTCTTCAGAGCTTGGAAGGTGTAACAACCCGGGTTTTTGGAGAGGCCAAAAATATGAACTTTTTAAAAATTTTCCTACAATATGTGAAGCATGTAGATGCTAGGTCAAACAAAGAACAATTTATAAATAAATTGTTGCATACATATAGTGATGCTTGTAGGAGGTTGCCATAGTTCCTTATTTGGTTTAGGGTTTTTGTGTTGGAGAGCACAAGTCCGTAGCGAATCCTTTTGATTCCTTCTGGAATGTCTCATGAACCCTTGACCTAAATTCTATAATCAACCAACTATCTTTATCAACTCAATGCCCGTGGATTGCCAACCCTTGACATGGACCCCACTACCCCTAGTTGACCTCTAGTGGACCCTCGCTAGGAGGTGTACAAGTTGGCGACACATGTATACAATATAGGACCCTTGGTTGATTTAGAAAATAGGAAAGCCAATTTGGCCCAAGCACATGACCAACCAGCCCAAGCAATAGAGTCGGCTTAGCCCTAGCCTGCCTCGACCGGCGCAGCAGCTCAGCAGGCCCAGCATCACCGCTCGCACGCGCACAGCTGCCGACGACCCAACCCCTGCTCGTTAGCCATCACGCACCGCACTGCAGCCACATCGCGCCAAGCGCCTAACGACCTAACCCCGCTTGTCAGCACAGTAGCGTCTTCTTCCCCTCGCCCATGCATTCTCCCCGCAGTGACCAGGAGCCGACCACGGGGTAGACGCGGGCCCAGGGTCACGCACATCTCATGACCTTGTTTCCCCTTGCGCTGCGCCTATGCTACTGCACGCGAACCGTCGGATGTGCCGCATGCATCACCACCGCCCGATCGTCGTCCACCATTGGAGCCCTTGTAGCTCGGCTATAAAAAGCCAACGTTCATGAGCCCTAACCCTCAGCTCGTTTGCCACCGCCGCTGGTGGCACAGCACCACACAACGTCAAGCCGAGAGAGAGGGAGAAAGGAGAAGCAAGGTGGAGAAGGAAGCCACTGTGGGGAGGACCTCACCGAAGCCAGGAGCACCGCCCCAATCAGCTATAGTGACATAGCTGCTCAGCACGGCACTGCATCGCCTCATCACGACCTTGCCTCGCCACCACACCGCCATCCTACAGCCACGAACACTATGGTGAGCCATCTTGCTGAGACCACCTCTCCAGCCAAATGGAACATGCACCGCCACGATCGAAACATGGCTGAAGCTTCGAACCCCGGCCTAGCCCAACTGGTTAGCTAGGGAGACCACCATGGCCATGCTTGCCAAGACCTAGGACACGTCGTTCGTGCTGCCATCAGCCAAAAGGACCCCAGCCATGACGCCGTACATCGGAATAAGAGCACACATGCATGAGCACGCTCACCATGGCCGAGAGCACAACCATGGCGACACCACCATGTCTTCTACGTTGCGGTAAAGGCGACATTGACACCCTGACTGGCTCCACCATGATGAGAGACACACTGTGCTCATCTTAGCCGAGGAAGAAGCCCACCGGAGCCCTGCGTTGCCGCACCGCACCTTGTTAGAGCGCCACCGCCTCTGTTTTGCCCCCACCACCGTGGCTGGAGCCACTAGGAGCACCAGGAGCTCCTTCAACACACCCACCATGGCCATAGAAGCACCGTGGAGCTCACACGCTCCTCCAACTAGACTCTCGCTACCACTATAGCCCTGACCATGCACGACGACAAACCCACACCACTGTTCACCACGGCCAGCCAACTGGAGCCGCCTGACCACCATGTTAACTTCACCGAGACACTCGCTATGGCATGGCCAAGCTTTTGCCCACCTTAATTGCATACCAACGCCGTGGGTAACTCTAGCCGATGACCTCACCGCCGGCGGGAGCCCCGTCGGGGAAGAGTAGGGGATTTTCCCCTCGTCGACCTTGCCGACCACATCCCGAGCAGCCCCACCGAACACCACCACGACCACGCCGACCATGTCCCGAGCAGCCCCACCGAGCACCGACCACGACCATGTTATGCACGTGAACCAAACCCTAGGAAGGAGTAAGTGGACCAAGTCCTTCATAGACCGGCTCTACGGTCTATGGACCAACGCAGGTAGGTTCACCATGAACCACGCCTCACCTGTAAGTCACCGTTTGACCCCGGACCCACCTGTCAGCCGCAGTTTAGCTCGGATGGCGCCATGCTGACGTCATGCCGATGATGAGACCACGCCAGCATCGAGGACTTCGACAATCTCACCGACCACCTCGGTGACCACTCCGACCACCTCCGCAATCTCACCGACCATGTCGGCGAAGCTCTCCGACCACCTTGGCCAGCCTTCCAACCACGACGGTGATCTCACCGACCACCTCGGTGACATCTCCGACCACCGCGATGACCTCTTTGACCACTTCACCAGCTGGTACACCACTCCAAGCCCCTACATGCCACATAAACCAGTCATAGTGTGACACGTGTCAGCCCTGAATAAATCAGCCTTAATTATTTTCAGAAATGGATTTAATCTTTGGAAAATCATAACCAATTCATACGACCTTAGAAAAATGTGAAACCAGTTCCCACATTTTTCTAAAATCAAGCTCTACGCCATGGACATGTTCTCGCCTGCCTGATTTACGCCGCACAATACAAGACTGAGACCTGCCTCTCCTTTAGACCTGCAGGAAGGCCCCACTGTCTTGCCGGATGCTTTCTTCACTAACCCTTGCTGTGTTTGACAACAGTAGGCACATTTTAGCCAGTCGCTGCCATGCCCGGCCAGCCATAGCCAGCCTTTGGCCAACCATAACCACTTGTAACCAGCCGCAGCTAGCCACAGCAGGCCGTAGCTGACCTCAGCTGGCCAGAAGAAGCCACAACCCTCCGGGACAAGTCACAACCGCCTCTGGCCATCTTCACCTTTATCGCAAGGATGAATCCTAGTTGCACACCATTCTCGATGCTGATGAAAGCCCTCCCTTCGCTCTTTCATACACTCGATCTTCAACCTATCATTCATGATCTATGCCTATCTAAATCCACATATGCCACACCCTTATGCAGGTTCCCTCGTTGCTACGGTGATGTGCTACTCCATTCGTGTCATCATGTCTTGGCTCTTATGTTGGGTTGTCGGGATTCTTGTTTATATGTTATGTTTGTTTGCCTAAGGACCATGCCTTCAAGATGGTCGAGGGATCGTACCTCGTTCGACCATTTTGGTAGTGGGATCGCCCCACCATGGCCGTAATGGCGAGCGAAACTCGCACCCTCGCTTTTAGTTGACTCCGACATACTACAATTATTAGTAATCCTGATTCGGCCCTAGGACCTAGGCCATTGTGGACTGAACATTGGTGCGGATATCACCTGCACACAATGAGCCCTTTGTGGCCTAACTTAGTGGATGAGTCGGGATATGATGATTGTAGAAGACGGATGTCAACTCGTGTAGGTTAAGCTCATGGCCACGAGATGCCTCGCCATGACCATCGGGCTCGACCTCTTTTTCGCCTAAGTATATCCTAGCCACCTTATATGATTGCACCACCTTGACCATAGCATTCCTTCGGATCTAAGCGGTGACAACCGCACCGCTGTGAACCGAGGGAATAGCATTGTGCCATTTAGTTGCACGGTCGTGATGCCCTATGAGTTGGTTTGGGTCATGGGACTGTACCTCTTCTCTCCAACCTTCGTCCGTTCCATGACAAGTTGGTCGAGAGAGTACAGATTCCATTCTTCTCTCATTTGGTTCTCAATCCTCATCGATCCAGTGAGATGTGGATTGATCCCCTTGCTAGTTTGGTGTTTATTGCGCTCTTGATTCCATTCCTTTGATTCTCGTCGGCTTCTAGGGCAAGTGGATCAAAGGAAGGCGAATCTCGTGTTCTTCTCTGCTCAAACCCCCGTATGCTTGTACCTTGTATGACCATCACATTTCTTTGATTTCCACGGTGACAACCGCACCGCTATGAATTAGAAGATGTCTTAGTGCCAGTGCACCTAAGTCGGGTACCCTACGAGTGGTTTGCGCACTTGGTGTTTGTCGCTTCCTTCCAATGCCCCGTCTTTCATCATGGCGCAAGTGTTGGAAGAAGTAGACCTTGTCCCTTGTGGTTTTTGCTCTGGATGCACCGTTAGCCGCTCTGTTCGATTCCGTCTTGCCCATGACGAATTGGATCAAAGACCAGGACTACTCCCTTTGGGTTAGCGAAGCTATGGTCTATGTCACACCTCGGACCCGTGCGTGTAGACCTGATCGACCGTCAAAAACCATCTTTCCGAAGATGTGTCTGAGAACATGACATGGATGTGCCTAGCTAACCCCCACTTCTTTTGCCAGTGTTGAGCGACTCTCTTCTCGGCTCTCGACGTTATTGTGTCATGTGGATCGAGAGGACCCTGTCGTTGTCCAATCTCTTTGCGCTACCGCTTTCTACCATAGTGGGCGAGCCGAAAGTACGTTGGAGCCAAGTTACAATAGTGTTAATCGTTCTTATTTGCTACTCGTGTCCAATTGTGACTTGTGGGATAAGGCTATAAGAGCCAAACCCCAGTCGTTCTTCTTAGGGCCTGACTTCTAATCCCCGTCAATTCAATGACACCGGATCGAAAGATCATGAGCCGTGGTGTTGCTATGGATAAGCTTTGGCTTAAACCATCTATCCTAAAGCCATACTGGCTTGGCCATGACTTAAGCTTGTGTTTAGCAAACCACCACTTGTGATTCTTTGGCCCGAGGAAATCGGACAACCGCCGAGAGGGACTAAGCCAGTGTATCTCTTATTGCCTCACTGGTGTTATTGGATTTTTCCTATGTATTGTCGTCTTTTCGAGTGTGGAGTGCTCTCTTGCCTTGCGTGTCGCTTCGCGGAGTAGCTGACGATCAGACCAAGAGAACATAGGACGATGACAAGGACTGCTGGAATGGAGTCAACGCAGGAGGAGGTGACCCCGCTAATGGAACACCAACTGAATGGAGAATTGTACCACTAACTACCTCTACATTCACAGGTGTCATGGCAGCACCCTCTTTTAGAGAATCCTATTAGACATTACATAATATCTAGAACTGCTAGCGCTTTATAAATTATTCCTTTGCTAGTACTTTGATGCATGCTACTACCTGAGCCATTATTACCCTGATGCAACCCACTCTACCACGTCACCCTGCTTTGCGCATTCGCTCGCTTATATATGATTACTTGCCTACTTGCTTGCATATCACACTGACTATACTTATTATTAACTCCACTTCACATTATGTCGGGGATGTGATGTTGGTGGTGAACCCCCTGGGAATGGGTTGGCTATGGGTGCCGGACTTGGTGGTGTGTGAGCGTGCTGCGTGTCTTAGGGTGCGTGGAGAGTGAGGGTTGTGTCGACCGAGCTAGAATAACTGATGAGCCTAGGGCGAGTCTTGCCATGTGGTGCTACCTGGGCACTTGGATATGGAATACCTGTGGTGGGTAAATGGTAAATGGAGGTAGCCTTGGGTGTGAACCTATGATGGGAGGAGCCTAGGGTGGAGGTGCTGTGGTGGCACGTAAAATGGAAACCCTGATGAAGACATTCTGGCTTGGTCCACCCCTAAGGACTTACTAGTACTCAGACTCACCAGGAATCCTTTACATCCCACTCGCCCTATATGGTGCGGGACGGTCAGACTACTTGGTAGAGCGATGCCACTACTGCTAGGCGAACGTGTGTAAGGAGGTACGGGGCACACGGTTTCCCCACACCCTTCCTGAGACTTCAGGAGGCCTTGTGGACCCTGGCTCTTGACATCTAGGAGGGCCCTGGCTCTATCTACGACTCACAGTATCAGCCATCCCAGACTAGACTTGGGATTGTTCCAGGGCTGAGAGGTAGGGTGGCATCGTTCTAGGCTAGCAAGCGGCCGGAATCTGCCTAGACCGGGCATCATCGAGGATGGCTATCTTGTGGGTATGTGAAACCTCTAGCAGAGTGTATGGTTGATCGATTGATACATATGCCGACTTGTCGGCTATAGACCTTTCCTAGGGTTTCGCTTAAACTAGATAGGAGATGAGTCCTTCTTTCCTCCCTCCAAGGTTGGGGTATTTTCTAGTCGTGAGCCATTGGGGGCTGTGGGCCGTTGAGACAAGGCCGAGAGGGAGTTGGCCTGTCGACCTGAGTGTGTGAGATGAGATGTGGTGTGGTGTGGAGATGGTTTGGGATGGATGGTTGACGGATGGATATGGATGGTGTGGTGGTGAATGTGTTAAAAATTGGATAATATTATTATATTACTAATGTTATTTACCTCTCATGCGCTAAGGATGCAAACCACAGCCAAATATTAGGATCGCCAGATCCCTTGTTTATCTTTTCCACTAAAGCTCATCGGTGCTGACCATGGCCTGCACACATCTGGCGGTGTGCAAATTTCCTGCTTCTCAGAGATGCTGACTTTAGAAGGATTAGAAGGTCTCATGCCTACGCTCAAGTTTGGTTTGGAGATGGAATCTACGCTGCACTACGCCAACTCTGATGATGCCCGTAAAGGAGGAGCCTTCACTCGATAGTCTTCCGCTAGATTAACTCTGTAATAGGTGTGTTCCCCAGTGATGTAATATCTTGTATTCCTATAATCTTACGATGTGTGACTGTGACATCGACTAAAATATGATAATATGATGGAATCAGTTCTTGGTTTTATCATATTAAAATTCATTCCGTGGATTTTCCCTTCAAGGAAAACTGAGGATGTTTCAGAAGGCTTCTTCACAGGCTGGGCTCTAGTCAAACTTGGCTTCTTTTTAGAGCAGCTTGGTCATTGGATAAGCTATCTTGGAAAAATCTAGAATAAAACACCGATAGTATCCAGCTAGACCAAGAAACTGACGAGTCTAGTACGCAGACTTGGGAGACTTCTAATTCAACACATCTTGCACCTTGCTAGGATCTACAGAAATGCCGTCGGGTGTCAACACATGCCCCAAGAACTACACTCGATCTAACCAGAACTCACACTTGCTGAATTTAGCATACAACTTGTGTTCCCTCAAACGAGCCAGTACTATACGAAGGTGTTGGGCATGCTCTTCATTATTCTTGGAATATATCAGGATATCATCAATGAATACCACCACAAACTTATCTAGCTCCGGCATAAAGACTTAATTCATCAGGTACATGAAGAAGGCAGGAGTGTTGGTGAGACCAAAAGACATCACTAGGTACTCATACAACCCATACCTAGTATAAAAAGCTATCTTTGGTATATCATGTGGTCTGATCTTGATCTGATGATAGCCTGAATGGAGGTCAATCTTCGAGAACACCTTGGCACCAGCTAGCTAATCGAATAAAGTATCTATGTGGGGCAAAGGATACTTGTTCTTAATTGTTATCGCATTAAGAGGGTGGTAATCCACACACATCCATAGAGTACCATCCTTCTTCTTCACAAAATATCACAGAACCGACCAATTTATAAAAGTACAAGTATAATGGCAGCCCGCAAGTGGTCGTAGTGTCATAATTGAGCCCATATAAACCCGGTAGTCTATCGAGTACCATGATAGGTCTCGATAAATGATCCAGAAACAACCAAAATCATACATGATTCAACATACATGTCATATATTATATAAAGTTCATAGATACATTTCCATCACCAGAGTATGAAATAAAATTATTACAAACCAAGTTTGATAGATAATAGCGGAAGCAAATTAAGTTTGAAAGAAGCGTTTCCAACATGGTTCAAATACAGTGCCAGCATAAGATCATAGTCCACAAAAACATATAGAGGAATTAATAAAGATGCCTGCCCGAGGCTTACTCCTTATCCACAACGGGATAGAAGCATCTCTTGCAATATCCATGATATACTATGCCATTTGCAACAATGGGCATAAAACCCTGAGTACGAGAAGGTACTCAGCTAGACTTACCCATCATAAACCAAAAATAAATTGACTCCAAGGATTATGCAAGGCTTTATAAGTGGAGGTAGCTTGACAACATTTTGCATAAAGAGCGATTAATTTAGTTATACAGTTATAATTCTATCATCAAGTTATTTATAACTATCCATCTCTAGATTAGCAGCTATCATTTGCCAAACATGTGGTATATCATTTTAAGAGCATACAATAGTAACCATAGCAGGTATAGCAATTCCATGTTTATCCGAACCATCATATTCCATAATACAATTACTACGATGTTGGGACTAGCCAAGTTTCTCACTATCCGGGAGAGACGGCGATTCGAATCGATTTCAGCAAGCTGGGAATTTATTCCTAACACAAACCCAGGCAGATCAGATCATTAGTCACCTTAGGTCACTTTTGGTACAACTTAAGTACACATTTCGTGGGTTCGCCCAGTGACGCACAATTAGGGGCAACCAACTTGCCAGGACGTTCAGGCCCGATCTGCCCTTGGGCTCACGTCTGGCTCCCCGCACATCCCTACTACCATCCAGAGTGCTGCACTTTGATAGTGCGGGGCCAGGCTTGAGTTGAGCTACTTAGGATTTGTGGTTGAAACGAGTTATCCGGCCAGCTAAGTGATAGGCATGCGTTCAATCTTGTTAGAAGCGCCAACAACGGTACGGTCCTTAATCGGCATAGACGGAATCACATGAGTCAACCTACCATAGACTCCGCCCAGCCTCCATTTACTTTTACCCCATGGTTCTTTTCTATGATAGCAAATATAGCCAACTATGCTTTGGTATCCACCTATATCTCGCAGGTGACAGGAAATCACCCTGACTTCTACCGGTCTAAGCAAGGCTAAGCATATATTCGATCCTAGACCTACATAGGATTAAGGGTGTATATATCCGGACAAGGTAGTTCAATGCATTGAGTGTTTCTAGAAAACTCTTATAACCTAATGCATCAATTATAAATGACTCTAGTAATATTTTGTAAAACACTGGGAGACTTAGAATACTTCGGCGCTTGCCTTTTAGAAAAGAAGTGGGGCAGTGGTCAGGGCACTCCGGGAGCTCTTCTGGGGTCTGCTTCTCTTCTTTGGGAGTTGCAGCTTGAGGAATCTCCTGCTGGTCCCCGTTCTCTTCTCCATTGAATTCCAGCAATGTTATCTCCTCGGTCGATCCTATATGCATGAATATGGCATAAGATATTGCGAATGCATACATGCGGACAAGTATAGTATGATGATGCATGATGAATGCATTCGTGTAAGTATTCTTAACAGCATGGTGTTATAGTAATAACAAGTGCATCACATTTTACTGAGTAGATGCATAACTCTTCTTGATTACTTAATCAAACACTTCAACAATTCATTTATTACACCACAAAATAGTAGCTACTTGTTTTACTCATAACTGGAGTTATATACATTGAAATCATATGGTTGTGGACATTCTAGAAAGCTTAAGAAATTGTCTACAACTCTGTTTTAAGACTCTTACTGTGATTCAACCTTTCAGATAGCAAACTTGTAACAGCTATAACTCTAAAACCCTAAGTCCTATGACTATGAAAATTTAACACAAGGTAGATTAGTAAGTTATCTACAACTTTGTTATTAACATGTTTTACAGCAAAGACCATTATCCATATGAAATCATCCACACAATCAAAACTATACAAGTAGCCTTGTATTTGAATTATAAAGTGACAATTAGTTAGTTGCATACAATCAATGGATTCTACACCTTACTATGAACAACAATGGTTACTATGAATCACAAGAATCATAGAAAACATCATGGTGAACCCCAATTTAATTACTTAAATGCCTTTATTAATTTAACTAAATAATTAGGGTAAACAATAAACATAGACTAAACCTATACAATAAATTCTCATAAAATTATAGTGGACTCCTAATGCTCCCAGTAGACTACTGTGAAAATTTCATACCATTTTTAGATGTATAACAACCTATGCAAAAATGATAAGCTAGCAAGGGTTAATTTAGTGAAAATAGTAAACCCTATAGAAAAGTGTCAAGCAATAGATTATATATTTTTTCTAGCTTCATATTAGTGCCATACTACTGTACAAAAATTTGCATAGCAATATATTACATACTTTTATCCCTAAAAAATTCCTTAGAAAATGCCATTTATTCGTAAATAAATAGAAAGACCATATTTAAATCAAGTTTGCAGCAAGCTTATTATTTTTCCTAGCTAGATCATGTAAATACAAAACCCACAAAATTGGAATCGCAATTTTAGGAGTTTTCTATCTTAAGATATCTATTTTACAAGATTATTAACATTCAAAATGCATTTATCTAAATACATTTAAATCCCCAATAAAAACATCAGAAACTGTACATATCATATTTTTATAAAATACTACACTTCCTCAGGAATACAACAAAATTTGTTTCACAAGATTTGGATCCCTACAACTCAACTTATGATTTTCCAAAGCTAGCATGTAAATCTGAAAATAACTGAGCTATCCTTTGAAACTGTGTCGCTGACAGCCGGGGTCCACGCTTCAGATGGGCCCGTGCGTCAGTGAAACAAAAATAGGGAAGCGGCGCAGCTCGACGTGGATCGGCCCTAGCTCATTGCCGGTGAGCTCTCCGACCAACCCAACCCCAACATCGTGCTCTACACATCAAGGCGCATCGGATGACCTAGGTACTGGAGGCGCGTGTGCATAGGAGCGTGCTCGTCGCCGGCCATGGTGGCACGGCGGCGCGACTCTATGGTGCGCCGGCCATGGCGAAGCTCGGTGAGAGGTGCATGAGATCCGTGGTGACCAAGTGACGCTAGTGCTACTTCCTAAGCTAGACGAGAGGCTCCAACGAGCTTCGGCCACGTGTGCGGTGGCGCGGGGTGCGAGCACGGCGGCGCAGGTCACCGTATTTCATGCCGACGAGACCACTATCCACGGTAACACCTAATGCAAGGAATCAAAGCAAATGCCCAAGCAAGCAGTGCGGCAGTGAGCTCGCCGTGGAGGCGGCCATGGCGGCTGAAATCTCCGGCGAGGAAGAAAATGGCGAATACGCCCTCACCGAAACTTGTCACATGCTGCTATCAAGTCGAGGAGGTAGAGGGAGGTGTGGCGCAGCGGTGGGTGAGATGGAGGTGGAGACGGTGTGGTGGCGTGGGTGGTAGGCGATGGCGGAGCTGCGCTGTGCTCGGCGGCGCTGCTCTGGTTCCACGACGAGAGGAAGGGCGAGTACTGGAGAGTGAGAGAGCGGTGGAAGTGAGCGAAAATGAAGCACAAGGGGGTGCAGAGATCGGCTGCCAGCACGCGGCATCAAGGGCCAGGCGTCGGCCAACGGTGGCCACGTGGTGTTCATGCTCTGTCCATGGTCGGCCATGACAGCGCGCGGCGCGACGTTCTTCAGCGCCTGAACCTGAGCCTGACAGAGCGATTTCAATCGTTCAAAACTCCTAATCCGTAGCTTGTTAGTGCAAATAACCTGAACAGAACTTGTAGCCCTAAGTACCATCTACAAATTATCTTAAGAAACCACCGTCCAAATCTCAATGGCTAGTGAGTAAAATCATCACCAAGTTGAGGCTGTCTAACTATCAGTGTATAAGACTTAGAAAAATTTTCTTAAGTGCTGAAAACAGTGCAAAGCTGATTTTTGTGAGCCAATTTCAAGCATGTTAGGAGATGAACTAGCTTGTGACCCAAAAATAAAAGTTGTCCCTCTCACCAATACTACAACTTTGCTTTAGTGACCACATCCATGAAAAGTCTCTATCACATAGTTTAAACTAGGTCAAACATGCTACATTCAAATGATGGTATACACTTAAACTATGACTTAGTGACCAAATTAGCCCTAGCCATGGATACCAAAGTTGTTACTAATGACATTCCAAACATGTTTAAGCTATTCCTAGGGTCACACAATCATTTCATACAATGGTTACACATAAAGCTTTCCAGGTCAACATACATAACATCACTTAAGGACTTGATCATGCAAAGTGACCTTCATGAACATTGTTCCACTAGTCATCCTAAGTGTAGCTAAGATGTTTTAGCGACTCACATCAACCATTTACATGTATTCACTCATGATCATATGCATATATACAAGGAAACATAAAATAACAAGCATGTTTCATATGTTTCAATTGTAAAAGCTTATATATGAATGCTCGATGCTCATGCTCATGCAATGCAAGTCAAATTATGCAAGCCTAACACCTAGGGTGTTACAGCCCCTCCCCCTTATAAAAATCTTGTCCCAAGATTTGCAAGACCTACCATTCTTGGAAAAAGGTGGGATCTTGTTCACTATGATTGTTCCACACCACCTTATAGAACTTAATGATCTTACTCTGGGTTACTCTTTCCATCTCTTCTAACACTCGAATTGGCTTCTCTTCATAGGTCAAATCCGATTGAAGCTTTATGTTTGTGGGTGCAATAGCTTCCTCAGGTACACGAAGACATCTCTTTAACTGAGAAACATGGAAGACATCGAATATTGCACTCATCTCTGGTGGAAGTTGTAACTTATAAGCGACATTCCCTTTCCGTTCAATAATCTTGTATGGCCCTACATATCTAGGCGCAAGCTTTCTTTTCACTCCAAATCTCTGTACTCCTTTCATGGGTGATACTTTCAAGTACACATAGTCCCCCACTTCAAAAGTCAGTGGTCTTCTTCTTTTATCATCATAACTCTTTTGTCTGTACTGAGCGGCTTTCATATGCTGTTGAATAATATGCACTTGCTCTTTAGCTTTAGTATCGAAGTCAATACCAAAGTATCTCCTTTCACTGGGCTCAATCCAATTCAACGAAGTTCTACATTTTCTACCATACAAGGCTTCAAACGGAGCCATCTTGATGCTTGCTTGATAGATGTTGTAAGAGAACTCAGCTAAAGGTAACTATTTCTCCCATGAACCCTTGGAAGATATAACACAAGCTCTCAACAAATCTTCTAAGATTTGGTTTACTCGCTCAATCTGTCCGAAAGTTTGTGGATGGTATGCCGAACTTCTAATTAGCTTCGTTCCCAAAGCCTGGTGCAAGTGTTTCTAGAAACGAGCTAGAAACTGGGGTCCTCGATCTGAGATTATAGTCCTAGGTATTCCATGTAGTTTCACAATCTGAGAAACATATAGCTCAGCATATTTCTCAGCTAGATACCTTGTGTTTACCGGTATAAAATGTGCTGACTTGGTGAGACGATCTACAATGACCCATATGGAATCATGACCTTGCTGTGTCAACGGAAGGCCTATGATAAAGTCCATGCTCATTTCTTCCCATTTCCAATCTAGAATAGACAATGGCTGAAGTAATCTGGTAGATTTCATATGAACAACTTTTACTCTACTACAGTTATCGCACCTAGCGACATAGGCTGCGATCTCCTTCTTCATCTTAGTCCATCGAAAACAGGTCTTCAAATCTTGATATATTTTGCTACTACCCAGATGGATGGACAACTTGGATGAATGAGCTTCATCTAAAATTTGATTTCTAAGCTCACAGTCTTTTGGTACCACAAGTCGGTCCTCAAACCATAACACACCCCTTTCATCCAATCTAAAATGCTTGGTTTCTTGTTCTTGCATCTTTCTCTTGATGTGAAATATACATTTGTCTTCTGTAGCTCTATGATTTTGCTCTCAAGTGAACAACTGATAGTGATATTGTGCTGTACAACAAGATGTAACAAATTAAATCCATCTTCCAACACTGCTTCCATAGTGTTGCAATGCGATTTTCAACTAAGTGCATCGGCCACAACATTAGCTTTCCCCGGATGGTAGTGCACTTCCAAATTGTAGTCCTTAATCAGCTCTAGCCATCTTCACTATCTCATGTTTAGCTCAGGTTGGGTAAAGATATACTTGAGACTTTTGTGGTCAGTATATATATGACATACATTGCCCAACAAATAATGTCTCTATATCTTTAATGCATGAACAACCGCTGCAAGTTCTAAATCATGTGTAGGGTAGTTGACTTCATGTTTCCTCAACTGCCGAGAAGCATATGCAATAACTCTTCCTTCTTGCATGAGCACACACCCCAAACCTATACCGGATGCATCACAGAACACATCGAAAGGCTTTTCAATGATAGGTTGTGCTAAAACAGGAGCTATAGTTAACAAGGTCCTTAGTGTGTGAAAAGCTGCTTCACACTCTGGTGTCCACTTGAACTTCTCATCTTTCTAAAATAGCCTAGTCATGGGCTTAGTGTAAGTGCAATCAAGTCCTATTGTGGGTTTTGACATTGATGACCACCAAATTAGAGGACTAATGAGATTTATCGAGATGACAAGTAGGAAATCGAAAAATGAGGATGATGTACAAGTTGTAGGTGTCCTAATTACAAAAGGTGGCTAGACCTAGCTCAAAGGAGGTTTAAATTCTTTTATGTTTTGAAATTGAGTTTAGGGAAAGCTATACTATTAAGAGGGATTTTAGGAAAGTTGGTCAACTGTTGAACCAGATGTTTAAATTCTTAGATTTACATCCTCTCACCTAGTCAAAACAGCCAGCCAAATTTCACCTCAACTTACTTGTTTTGGCTAGGGCAGCAGTGTCGCCCTATTAAGAGCGACAGTGCCACCCTTAACTGATCATTGGACCCAAGGGGTATTTATCCCCTTCAGGCCCAGCCCACAACGGTCATCCACTTCACTTAGTCATTCTGCTCATAACAGAACAGAACCAAAGCTCACCCTCTCTCCTCCATTGTTGCTCCTTCATTCCTCAAGTAAATCCTTGATTCCAACCATCAAAACTTGAGAGAAAAGGTAGCAAAACTCGATTGGAGTGCAGATCCACTAATTCCCAAAGTCTAAGAGCATTTGGTTCACGTTTGGCCAGCGATTCTAGGGTTTGTTACTCTTGGAGCTTGCTCCTAGTTGGCTAGGTGTTGCCCTTGGTCTTGCCAACTCGTGTGGCAGCCTTGGGAGGTTTGAACCTCATTCTTAGAGCTAAGAAATCACCTCTCACTTCAAGAGTTCATTCTCTTGATTTGAGAACAAGGGTAAGGCAAGCCTTAGTGGCAAGCCCAAGTCTTTTGTGGCTTCCTCAACAACGTGGACCTAGGCAAACCTTTATGGTGAGCTAAACCACGGGATAAAACTTATGTCTCACGTGCTTCATCTTGTTTACTTGCTGGTTTAGCTCTTTGGTCTCTGGTGTTAGGGTTTGGTTGCTCGATCCACTCTTGTGTGGAGTTTCTGTGGTATTCAGTCTTCGAACTGGATCTTATCTTTATATTGTAGGATTAAGCAGCTAGTGGGGTCAAGTTCATCTCCGTAAAATCTCAGCTATGTTAGATTTATTTTCCAAGAGTGGCAGTGCCGCCCTTCAGGCCGGCAGTGCGACCCTTGGTTCTGACAGAGTTTTGAGTTGAATTTTTATAGGCCTATTCACCCCCCTCTAGGCCTCCTTTATCTTCCTATAGATCCTACAAGTGGTATCAGAGCGAGGTTGCTTTGTATACGCTTCACCGCATGAAGTATGGAAGAAGGAGGAGGTTCGAGGACCATTTGCGATGCAAACGCAAGTGGTGTGCACATCGAGGATGTCGGTAGCAGTAGCGAGTTGTCCATGTCGATAGCAAGTGATGACACCATCAAAGAAGCCAAGACCACCGATGCCAAAAGAAGAAAGGCAAGAAAGGAAAGAAAAGCCGCCAAGATCACAACAAGAGAAGTTAGAGAAAAGTAGAAGGAAGAGCAGCGGATCAAGGACAAGAAGAAGAGAAAAGAAGCTAGAAGAATCACAAGAGAGGCAAGAGTCAAAAGAAGGGCAGCAAGAGCTCAAGAGCAAGAGAAGAATGAGTATGATGCATCATCTAGTGAGCTCTCTAGTAGCTCAGATGATGGAGATGATGATGTGTCATACCATGCTTCAAAAGAGAGCAAGAAGGTGAAGAGCAAGGACAAGAAGAAGGATAGCGATGACAAGGGCAGCAACAACAACAAGAACAAATATGCCACCGTATCCTTTAATTATTCTTATTTGTCTAACCATAACAAAAGGTCCTTTATCAATGTACCTGCGAGCAAGTTGCCCCATTTTGATGGGACAAACTTTGCCAAGTGGATGCACTTGATGAGTGCCTATCTTGTAGGTCTTCACCCCGATCATTGGGAGATTGTGGTGAATGGATTACAGCCACCGGAAGATCCTAAAGTGCCAACAAATGAGGAGTTAGCTACTGTCCATCTCAATGGCCAAGCCACAAGCATTCTTCTTAGTGCCTTGGATGGAAATGAGTACAACCAAGTGATGAATGCCAATGTTGCAAAATAGATTTAGGACACATTGCATCTAGCACATGAAGGTGTTGATAAAGTGAGGAAAGCAAAGATTGATTTGTTGATGGCTAAGCTTAATAGGTTTGTGATTGTTGATGGAGAGGGGCCAAAAGAGATGTTTGATAGATTGGTGACCTTGGTGGGCAAGATTAGAGGCTATGGAGGTGATGAGCTTGATGATCACAAAGTGGTGAAGGTTATGTTGGAAGCCTACTCACCAAGAAATGAGACCGTAGTTACCTTGATTATAGATAAGAAGAAGTTTGAGCACTTCACACCAAATGATGTGCTTGGAAGATTGTTGACATTTGACATGCAAAGAGAAGAAGCCAATAAGAGGAGAAGACTTGGTGAGTTGCAAGCCAAGCTAGAAGGCATGAAAATCAAGGAAGTAGCTCTCAAGGCCAATAAATCAAGCAATCAAGGCACCTCCAACAAGGCGAAGGGCAGCAAGCAAGCATCAACAAGTTAGCCCAAGGAAATCAAGTCAACTCTACAAAATGATGATCCAAGTTCATCCTCAAGTGAAGATGAAGATGATGGGGCTGATTACATGAAGATTGATGACATGGCTTTGTTCATGAAGAACTATCACAAGGGGCTAAAAAGAAATGGGTATAAAATAGTGCAAAGAAGGTTCCCAAATAAGAAGAAGAGAACTTGCTACAATTATGGCAGCACCAAGTATTTCATTGCTAAGTGGCCTTATGAGAAGAAAGACAACAAATACAAGAGGGACAACAATAAAGGCAAGCATGAACACAAAAAAAGATACAAGCAAATGGGAGAGGCACACATTAGGCATGAGTGGGACTCAACTAAAGAGTCAAGTGATGAGGATGTGAAGGTTGCAACCATGGCCATTCTAAAGCCATCCTCTACACCAAGGCTCTTCAACAACATGTCCGATGATGATGACCACCACTCCACTCACATTTGTCTTATGGCAAAAGGTGAGAAGGTAAAACAAAGAGCCAAATCTCCTTCACCTCCTAGTGATATCTCTAGTAGTGAACTTAGTGATTCTAGTGATGATAAAACTAGCGATGTTGAGAAATATGCTAAATTGACTAAAAATTTGGATCCTAAGACCAAGCTCTTCATCACAAATCTAATGGAGGAATTAGAAAGTGTCAAAGCCGAGCTAGCCTATGGAGATGAAAATCTTAAGAAAACACTGATGGGTTCAACCTCAATCCTCCCCAAAACAGTGACAATCATACAGTTCTTGATTATTCCATGAGCTGGAAGAAGATAGGTGAAGCTAGAGAGATTGATCCTTACTCCTCTAACAGGTCCGGTGGCATTGATTATAGATTTTGGAATGATTTCCAATCTGATTTTTATGCCATAGCCATCCTGTCTGAGCCAAAGGGCAAGATCAGCAAGATGCAATACATTGATTTTGGTGACTTGGAGAGTAGGGATGATCATGGGTTTGCTACAGCCATCAAGACCTGTGACCGCTTTGAGATGACAGATATCATGAGTTTTTAGGCATGATTGGAATAGGGAGATTCTTGCATAGTTCCATGCCACTTACTATTGGAATAGGGAAGTGGATGAGCTTCATTGGATGACTGATGGGTGACATTATCGCATTGATTTTGTCATCTTCTGTCGTATTCTTGGTTTTGGACACATCCACAGGGGATATGAGAGGATTCATAATGAACGTCGTCTTGAGCCAATGGAAGTAAGCTTCATGTGGGAGAATTAAAATCTTGCAGTTACTGATTGGTCTAGGACCAAGCTCAAGAGCTTCTATTACATCATGAACAATCTTTTTAGGATCACTCTTAACCCCAAAGACAATGCAATAGATTTGAATGGCTACATCACTAATGTATTGTCTAGGTTTCCCTAGTAGTGAAAAGTTTAATGTTCTAAGGTTTATTTGGGTTGAGCTAGCATATGCCATGGATGATGGGAGGAGATCTTTGCCCTATGCTCCTTACCTCATGTTTGTGATTGAGAGAGTGACTGGCATGTGGTTCCCTAAGGATTGTGAGCACACTATTTACAAGATCAAAAAGACCCATGGTGGCTTAGGGGGACTTGGTTCAGCTGCTCAGCGCACTTGTTCTGGAGGACATGGAGATAGTGGGGCAGCAGGCTTTCACTCTTCTAGAGCTGCGCATAGAGATATTCCTGAGCCATCTAGGGCTAGGGAACAAAAGAAAAAGTCAAAGTGGGGGAAGATGAGTGCATGGATGAAGGCAATCTTTGCTCATTGTGCATATGCTTCACAGACTGCTTATGATGATAGAATGGAAAACAGGGAAGCAGTGAGGCATGCTAGGGAGATGGCGGGGCTGCCACCCCTTCCACTAGTGCAGTCTCCACCTCAGTTTCCTAACTTGCCTCGCCTTTCTTCCTCTGATGAGGAGCAGGATCAGCCACATGAGCACCATTATGAATAGCCAGATGATTAGCAGTATGGGCACTCATATGAGCCGTTCAGTCAGTACTACGGGTACCCACAGGGGTAGCATTTTGAGCAGCCCCAAAGGCAGCAGGACCTTGGTGCAGAGATTCACTCCACAGAGGCCGATCCATAGGTTCAGGCAGCCTTCTTTCGCACATATTCTAGGAGACCACGTCCTTCGATGAATCAGCCAGGTCCTTCTACTTTAGCTGGGGCATCTCCTCTGCGACGTTCAGCACGCTTCACTTCACACACCCATGTCGCAGGACGTGCCCGCGTTGACTTCGACAGTGATGAGTGACTTTTCTTTTTTTTCTTTCTTTTTGGTACTTCATGCCAAAGGGGGAGAAAATTAGAGGGGTCAACAGATTTTTGACGCCATGAGTTCTCTACAGCTACACTTTATGTCTAGATCCTATGAGAGTAGTTGTTAGGTTGTGAGAGTCACTCAAAACTCTATTTTATTAAATAAGCTAATTTATGACTTAATTTGCTTCGGATATGGACATATATTCATGGTTACTATTTTAGCTTGTCATATTATGAGTTTAGATTGTTTTATATTCATATGATCTGCTGTAGGAACCTGATTGCTACCTGACCGATATAGTCAGGACGACAGCGCCGCTCTCTGAGGCCGGCAGTGCCGCCCTATGCTGTATCAGCCAGGGTCTTGTGTGCTTGAACTGATATAACCTATCATATGCATCAAGTTTATTCCTGTGACACCTTGTTCAGCACCCCACAACAGGCATGAATGTAGGGGGAGGTTTCCATCACACCTAAAATGTGAATCATGGCCTTTCATGCCAAATTGAGAATTCAAATCTCTATTCACATATTTAGGGGGAGGCTCCTACACCCATGGTTTGAAAATCTCAGTTTAGATTTCATAGCTTTTGAAAGCTCTAATTGGGTTGTCATCAATCTCCAAAAAGGGGGATATTGTAAGTGCAATCAAGTCCTATTGTGGGTTTTGGCATTGATGACCACCAAATTAGAGGACTAATGAGATTTATTGAGATGACAAGCAGGGAATCAAAAAATGAGGATGATGTACAGGTTGTAGGTGTTCTAATTACAAAAGGTGGCTAGACCTAGCTCAAAGGATGTTTAAATTCTTATATGTTTTGAAATTGAGTTTAGGGAAAGCCATACTATTAAGAGGGATTTTAGGACAGTTGGTCAACTGTTGAACCAGATGCTTAAATTCTTAGATTTACATCCTCTCACCTAGTCAAAATAGCGAGCCAAATTTCACCTCAACTTACCTATTTTGGCTAGGGCGGTAGTGCCGCCCTGTTAAGAGCGGCAGTGCCACCCTTAACTGACCGTTAGACCCAAGGGGTATTTATACCCTTTAGGCCCAGCCCACAATGGTCATCCACTTCACTCAGTCATTCTGCTCGAAATAGAACAGAACCAAAGCTCACCCTCTCTCCTTCATTGTTGGTCCTTCATTCCTCAAGCAAATCCTTGATTCCGACCATCAAAACTTAAGAGAAAAGGCAGCAAAACTCGATTGGAGAGCAGATCCACTGATTCCCAAAGTCTAAGAGCATTTGGTTCATGTTTGTCCTGGTGGTTATAGGGTTTGTTACTCTTGGAGCTTGCTCCTAGCTGACTAGGCATCACCCTTGGTCTTGCCAACTCGTGTGGTAGCCTTGGGAGGTTTATAACCTCATTCTCAGAGCTAAGAAATCACCTCTCACTTCAAGAGTTCATTCTCTTAATTTGAGAACGAGGGTAAGGCAAGCCTTAGTGGCAAGCCTAAGTCTTTTGTGGCTTCCTCAACAACGTGGACCTAGGCAAACCTTTGTGGTGAGTTGAACCACGGGATAAATCTTGTGTCTCGCGTGCTTCATCTTGTTTACTTACTGGTTTAGCTCTTTGGTAGTTGGTGTTAGGGTTTGGTTGCTCAATCCACTCTTGTGTGGAGTTTCTGTGGTATTCAGTCTTTGAACTGGATCTTATCTTTATATTGCAGGATTAAGTAGCTAGTGGGGTCAGGTTCATCTCCGTAAAATCTCAGGTGTGTTAGATTTATTTTCCAAGAGCGATAGTGTCACCCTTCAGGCCAGTAGTGCCGCCCTCAGTTCTGACAGAGTTTTGAGTTGAATTTTTACAGGCCTATTCACCCCCCTCTAGGCCTCCTTTATCTTCCTATAGATCCTACACTTAGCTATCTTGGAGAAATCCAGAACAAAACAACGATAATATCCTGCTAACCCTAGAAAACTCTGAACTTCATGAACCGAAGTCAGGGCCTTCCAATCCATGACCTCTTGTACTTTTGATGGGTCTACAGATATTCCATCTCTTGATAAGATATGACCTAAGAAAGGTACCTTGCTCAACCAAAATTCACACTTGCTAAACTTTGTATATAGCTTATGCTCCCTCAATTTGGACAGAACAAATCTAAGATGCTCTGCATGATCTGCCTCATTCTCCGAATAGATCAATATATCATCGATAAACACCACCATGAACTTGTCGAGATTGGGCATAAATACCAAATTCATCAGGTACATGAAGTAGGCAGGAGCATTTTTCAGTCTAAAAGACATAACCAAATACTCATATAAGCCATACCTACTGGGGAAAGCTATTTTAGGTATGTCCTCTGGCCTGATCTTTATCTGATAATAGCCTGATCTCAAGTCAATCTTGGAGAATACCTTTGCTTTTGCCAACTGATCAAATAAGATGTCAATGCGAGGCAACGGGTACTTGTTCTTGATGGTCACACATTAAGTGGCCTATAATCTACACACATTCTCAAGGACTTGTCCTTCTTCTTTACAAACAATGCTGGACATCCCCATGAAGAGGAACTAGGTTGGATGAGACCCTTGTCCAATAGATCTTGTAGCTGAATTTTATGTTCCGCTAACTCATTCGGTGGCATCCTATAAGGTCTTCTTGAGATAGGTGCCATACCTGGCACTTACTCAATCTTAAACTCCACATCCCTATCAGGTGGCAAACCTAGTAACTCATCTGGGAATACATCAGGAAACTCACAAACCACTGGAATATCACACATGGTAGTGGTTTGGATAGCACAAGCCAAGTGTTGGAGTTCAAAATTTTAGGAAAGTGGTACTAGGAAAGCATTACCTCCCTTTGGTTCTCTCAACATAATGGTACGAGTGCTAGTGTCAATGAGAACACCATGATCGCTCATCCATTTCATGCCTAAGATCACATCTAAAGATAATCCGGACAATACTATCAAATCCATCATATACTCCCTCTCTTATATAGAGATGAGCACATTCCTAACCATCTTATTTGTAGAGATAGTAGCCCTAGCTGAACTTATACTATAACCACCCTTGCTTACTTCAATTATTTTCTGATCATGTCTAGATACAAATGATTGGCTCATAAATGAATGAGAAGCTCCCAAATCAAATAAAACAATAGCGGGATGCTTGTTGACAATAAACATACCAGCCATGACAACTTCTCCAGCAGACACCTCCTCAATAGCAGTATAGTGCATGTATCCAGGATGTGCCTTAGGGTTCACCTGCCTCTGATTGTTCTGATTCTGATTGTCGTTCTTCTTAGGGTGGGGCATTCTTTGGCCCAATGACCCACTTGATTGCAGTTGTAGTAGGGTTGATTGCCCCTAGGTCCTATGGAGCTTCCCTGACCACCATTCCCTTTGGGTAAGGCAATAGTGAACACCTTATGGGACACTTTCTAAGGTCGGCTATTCTGAGCTCTTGGTGGTGGAGGCCTGAACTTAGGTGTTGGTGGGCAGAACTGGGGCCTAGCTGTTATAGGAGCTCTGGACTGAGATGACCCTAAGGCGCCTACCTCTGCTACCCTCTTGTGGCCCTTAGCTGCCGCATGCATATTGTTATGGTTTTCTAGGGTCAAAGCATCACTAATAAACTCGTTGTAGGTGGTGCACTTGGAGTTAGCCATAGTCTTCATCAGCTTCGTGCCAAGACCTCGCTTGAAACTTTCTATCTTCTTTTCTTTGGTATCAACAAAACCTAGAGCATACCTAGATAGGTTGTTGAAAGCATGCATATATTCTGTAAGGGTCTTTGTCCCTTGTGTGAGCCTCATAAATTCAGCCACCTTCTTGCGCATCAACCCTAGGGGAATGTGATGTCCCCGAAAGGCCAACTTGAACTGCTCCCATGTTATTTGTGCATTAGCAGGTAGAGAGGACAGGAAATGGGTCCACCAAATCCCTACAACTGATGGGATGCATACTCAACCTTCTAGTTCTCGGTGACCCTTAGTAGATGAAACTTCTACTCAATAGTGTTGAGCCACTCGTCTGCCTAGAGCGGTTCATCTGCCACCTTGAAAATAGGGGGCTTTGTGTCCAAAAATTCCTTGAAGGTACTGTACTGGTTTGGCTCAGGCCCCTATTGTTGTGGGTGGGCACGAGCCATGTTCTGCTCAATGAGGCACAGAGCTTCCTCCATAGTCCTTTGGCTTCCCAAGAATTGGGCAAAGAACTCCTGAACAGACGGTGGTGGCGGTGGTGGTAAGTCATTGTCATTGCCCTCATGGCTGCTGCTCGCTCCTGCATGGGTGTGAGTCATCTACAAAGTTGCAACAATAAGTGATTATTGGATGATGTCAAGAGATTGCAGATGAATTATATAGTCATGCCAAACTGAAATTAGTGGATAGAATCTTAAATTCATACAATAAAAATAGAGGCATAATAATTCATTCACGCAACATGACACCACCAATTTGATCACTTATCAGGCTCGTAGCGTGTTAACATTCAAATCATGATCACTGATAAAATGAACTAGAATTGCATTAGCATTAAACCAAACGTGAGATAACATGCGAGTACCAATATTACATGATAGTTCCATTGCAAACACCAAACTAAAACTATAGGTCCATTACATAAATAGCGAGGATACATCTAGCGTTTCCACTAGCCACTTAAGCAATCTAATCCACATTATGATCACTGTCGAGGTCAGAGATAGGATCATCTCCCTCCTCTGGCTCCACTTCTTCCTTGTCCTCATCGTCATCTTCTTCCATATTTGGACCATCTTCTTCCCCATCAAGGATTGGGTTTAGCTGGTTGTTTAGATAATGCACCTCATGCTGAAGGTCCATCACTCGAAGCTGAGCCTATGCAAGCTGCCGACGCAAATCCCTCTCAGCACAGTCCTACATGGCACTTATGGCACGGTGCCTATCTCATTCTATTTTTGCTGCAGCGGCACGGTTGTTTGTTGTGTCCTACTGGCATGTAGCTATGGATGACTTAGCACGGGCGGCCTCTAGTTGCTCCTACAGCCCTGCAAGCAATGCTTGATCATCTACTCTTGCTTCTTGAGCTACTGCTCTCTATTGATCCACTTGCTCCATTTGAGTGTGGAGGTTCCCCAAAGCTACATAGGCTTGGTCAGATTCCCATCGGGCTTCACTTGCTGCCTTCTTATGCTTGCGCACATGCTTCTTGAGCTTACGTTGTGCGGCTTCAGCCCTCATGAGCCTATCCATGCAAGAGGTGTATGATTCCTGCCAGAAGTCTCTGGTGTCCTAGCGGGTGTAGAACATCTTTATTACAACAAACATGGCACTCATAGCGGGATTAGAGCTATAGGCCACTCATCCCGGTCTTGGATCAATGCATTTTGGTTGCATTGTTCCCATATTGCTGTGGACGGATCCACCCGAGGAAACATACCAGCGGCACTACCGGTAAGTGCATCCCCATGCTGCTGACAGATCTGACACAATACCTCAAAGGCCACTACTTGGGAAGCCTCCCAAGGAGTTCTTCCCTCAGATTCTGCCTTCCACTCCTGCCAGAAAGGTGCCTGTGTGCGGGCTGGTATGGTTAGCCGCACCTCATACCATGGTTGTCCCTCCAAGTACTCTTCATTCCAATGATAAAGGGATGGCTCATGGTACCCCACAAAGTGCAAAACTCTCCAAAGCAAAGCAGGAAATTCCAAACACCATTAGAAAATCCTCACATCCAGCAGGTGCTGCCATCTATACCAACATGTACAACTTTTGTGAGACAAGGTCATAATGGATAAGAGTTACATAACCGAGTAACAAATTTATAAGGGGAGGAACAATGTAAGTATTGAATAATTGTTATCATGATGCATGCACGTTCTGTACACAAACTTAGGAAAAATTATTTCTAACGGCATACACTGGTGGCATACATACATTCTCTCATATATAGCGTAACTAGTCGAGCTACACATTTCATTGTTAGTGTACCTGCATAAGAGTTTCATTTCAGCCCAACCCCACAATTATATATGCAGAATGTAAATCTAGGCTCCAAGTTGTAATCTGAATACTTCCATATATGTATACCCATACATATACTTTTGTATCAAAGCTACCCGATGACAGTTTATACCCACAATTAAATATGCACCATATACACATGCAAGCATGCATACATAGCCGTACCAAAGCTAACGCTCCCCGACCGCATGCTCACATCTTGCGGTCATGCCACTCATCGACTTACCTTCTTACCTTGGCGTAGAGGCATTTGATCCATACATTACCATTCAAGTGAATGGCATCCATACAATAGCACGCCGTATGGACGACGAAAGTAAAAACCCCCATGTTAGTACTTAAATAGCCACCTAAGAATCCTTAATTTGGGCATAAGGAAAGTAATCACTGGCATACTTTAGATTTCAATTCTAGGTTTCAAATACCTATTTTTATAACTATTAGTTGCTAGAAAATGGTTTTAGGAAAACAAAAACCTTTGTTTTAAATACACATGTGACAATTAACTGTTGAATCTTGCTCTGATGCCAGCTGTCGTAGAACTGACCAATTTATAAGAGCACAAGTACAATGGCAGCCCGCAAGTGGTCGCACTGTCATACTTGAGCCCATATAAACCCGGTAGTCTATCGAGTACCACGACAGGGTCTCGATAAATGATCCACAAACAACCAAGATCGTACATAATTCAACATACATGTCACATATTACATAAAGTTCACAGATACATTTCCATCACCAGAGTATGAAATAAAGTTATTACAAACCAAGTTTGATAGATAATAGCGGAAGCAAATTAAGTTTGAAACTAGCGTTTCCAACATGGTTCAAATAAAGTGCCAGCATAAGATCACAGTCCACAAAAGCATATAGAGAAATTAATAAAGATGCCTGCCCGAGGCTTACTCCTCATCCACAGTGGGATAGAAGCTTCTCTAGCAATATCCATGATATAATGTGGCATCTACAACAATGAGAATAAAACCCTGAGTACGAGAAGGTACTCAGCTAGACTTACCCTTCATAAACTAGAAATAAATTGACTCCAAGGATTATTCAAGGCTTTATAAGTGGAGGTAGCTTGACAACATTTTGCATAAAGAGCGATTAATTCAGTTATACAGTTAAAATTGTATCATCAAGTTATTTATAACTATCCATCTCTAGATTAGCAGCTATCCTGTGCCAAACATGTGGTATATCATTTTAAGAGCATACAATAGTAACCATATAAGGTATAGTAATTCCATGTTTATCCGAACCATCATATTCCATAATACAATTACTATGATGTTGGGACTAGCCAAGTTTCTCACTATCTAGGAGAGACGGCGATTCGAATCAATTTCAACCAGCTGGAAATTTATTCCTAACACAAACCCAGGTAGACTAGATCATTAGTCGCCTTAGGTCACCTTTGGTACAACTCAAGTACACATTTCACGGGTTCACCCAGCGCCGCATAATCAGGGACAACCAACTACTAGGACGTTCAGGCCCGACCTGCCCTTAGGCTCATGTCTAGATCCCCACACATCCTTACAACCATCCAGAGTGTGCACTTTGACAGAGCGGGGCCTGGCTTGAGTTGAGCTACTCGGCTTCATGGTCAAAATGAGTTATCCGGCCAGCTAAGTGATAGGCATACATTCAATCTTGTCAGAAGCGCCAACAACTGGTATGGTCCATAATCGACATAGACGGAATCACATGAGTCAACCTACCATAGACTCCATCTGGCCTCCATTTACTTTTACCCCATCGTTCTTTTCCACTGATAGCAAATATAGCCAATCGGGCTTTGGTATCCACCTATATCTCAGCAGGTGACAGAAAATCACCTGACTTCTACTGGTCTAAGCAGGGCTAAGCATATATTTGATCCTAGACCTACACAGGGTTAAGGGTTTATATATCTAGGACAAGGTAGTTCAATGCATCGAGTGTTTCTAGACAACTCTTATAACCTAATGCATCAATTCATAAAGGACTCCAGTAATATTTTGTAAAACACTGGGAGACTTAGAATGCTCTGGGGATTGCCTTTCAGAAAAGAAGTGGGGCAGTGGTCAGGGCACTCCGGGAGCTCTTCTAGGGGTCTGCTCCTCTTCTTTGGGAGCTATGGCTTGAGGAATCTCCTTGCTGGTCCCCTTCCTCTTCTCCGTTGAATTCCTAGCAATGTTATCTCCTTGGTCGATCCTATATGCATGAATATGGCATAAGATATTGCGACTGTATACATGCGGACAAGTATAGTATGATGACGCATGATGAATGCATTTGTGTAAGTATTTTTAATAGCATGGTGTTATAGTAATAACAAGTGCATCACATTTTACTGAGTAGGTGCATATCTCTTCTTGATTACTTAATCAAACACTTCAACTAATTCATTTATTACACCACAAAACAGCACCTACTTGTTTTACTCATAACTGGAGTTATATACATCGAAATCATATGGATTGTGGACATTATGGAAAGCTTAAGAAATTGTCTACAACTCTCCTTTAAGACTCTTGCTGTGATTCAATAGTAATATAGGGAAAACAAATGCCTTTATTAATCACAAGAATCATAGAAAACATCATGGTGAACCCCAATTTAATTACTTAAATGTCTTTATTAATTTAACTAAATAATTAGGGTAAATAATAAACATAGACTAAATCTGCACAATAAATTCTCATAAAATTACAGTGTACTCCTAATGCTCCTAGTAGACTACTATGAAAATTTCATACCATTTTTAGATGTATAACATCCTATGCAAAAATGATAAGCTAGCAAGGGTTAATTTAGTGAAAATAGTAAACCCTATAGAAAAGTATCAAGCAATAGATTATATATTTTTTCTAGCTTCATATTAGTGCCATACTACTATACAAAAATTTGCATAGCAATATATTACATACTTTTATCCCTAAAAAATTCCTTAGAAAATGCCATTTATTAGTAAATAAATAGAAAGACCATATTTAAATCAAGTTTGCAGGAAGCTTATTATTTTTCCTAGCTAGATCATGTAAATACAAAACCCACAAAATTGGAATCATAATTTTAGGAGTTTTCTAGCTTAAGATATCTATTTTACAAGATTATTAACATTCAAAAAGCATTTATTTAAATACATTTAAATCCCTAATAAAAACATCAGAAATTGTACATATCATATTTTTATAAAATACTACACTTCCTCAGGAACACAACAAAATTTGTTTCATAAGAATTGGATCCCTAAAACTCAACTTATGATTTTCCAAAGCTATCATGTAAATCTGAAAATAACTGAGCTATCCTTTGAAATTGTGTCGCTGACAGCCGGGGTCCACGCTTCAGACGGGCCCACGCGTCAAGCGAAACAAAAATAGGGGAGCAGCACAGCTCGATGCAGGATCGGCCCCAGCTCATCACCGGCGAGCTCTCCGGCCAACCCAACCCCAACATCATGCTCTACACATCAAGGCGCATCGGATGACCTAGGTAGTGGAGGCGCGCGTGCATAGGAGCATGCTCGTCGCCGGCCATGGCGGCACGACAGCATGGCTCTATGGTGCGCCAGCCATGGCGAAGCTCGGTGAGTGGCACACGAGATCTGTGGTGACCAAGTAATGCTATTGCTACTTCCTAAGCTAGATGAGAGGCTCCGACAAGCTCCAGCCACGTGCGCGGTGGCGCAGGGTGCGAGCGTGGTGGCGTGGGTCACCGTGTTTTGCTCCGGCGAGACCACTATCCATGGTAACATCATGCAACAAGAAAGGACACACCCTAGACAAGGCCTAACTCAAGGAATCAAAGCAAATGCCCAAGCGAGCAGTGCGGCGGTGAGCTCGCCATGGTGGCGGCCGAGATCTCTGGCGAGGAAGAAAATGGTGAATACGCCCTCATCGAAACTCGTTAGCTGCTACTATCAAGTCAAGGAGGTAGAGGGGAGTGTGGCGTAGCTGTGGGTGAGATGGAGGCGGCATGGGTGTGGTTGACGGTGGAGCTGCGCTATGCTCGGCGGTGTTGCTCTAGTTCCGCGATGAGAGGAAGGGCGAGCACTGGAGAGTGAGAGAGCGGTGGAAGTGAGTGGAAATGAAGCGTGGGGCATGACAATATCGGCTGCCAGCGCACGGCGTCAAGGGCCAGGCATCGGCCAATGGTGGAAACATGGCAGCCATGCTCTATCCATGGTTGGCCTTGACAGCGCACGGCATGGCATTCTTCAGCGCCTCAACCCGAGCCTGACAGAGCGATTTCAATCGTTCAAAACTCCTAATCCGTAGCTTGTTAGTGCAAACAACCTAAACAGACCTTGTAGCCCTAAGTACCACCTACAAATTATCTTAAGAAACCACAGTCCAAATCTCAATGGCTAGTGAGTAAAATCATCACCAAGTTGAGGTTGTCTAACTATCAGTGTATAAGACTTAGAAAATTTTTCATAAGTGCTGAAAACAGCGCAAAGCTGATTTTTATGAGCCAATTTCAAGCATGATAGGAGATGAACTAGCTTGTGACCCAAAAATAAAAGTTGTCCCTCTCACCAAATACTACAACTTTGCTTTAGTGACCACATCCATGAAAAGTCTCTATCACATAGTTTAAACTAGGTCAAACATGCTACATTCAAATGATGGTATACACTTAAACTATGACTTAGTGACCAAATTAGCCCTAGCCATGAATTCCAAAGTTGTTACTAATGACATTCCAAACATGTTTAAGCTATTCCTAGGGTCACTAGAATCATTTCATACATTGGTTACACTTTAAGCTTTCTAGGTCAACATACCTAACATCACTTAAGGAGTTGATCATGCAAAGTGACCTTCATGAACATTGTTCCACTAGTCATCCTAAGTGTAGCTAAGATGTTTTAGTGACTCACATAAACCATTTAAATGTATTCACTCATGATCATATGCATATATACAAGCAAACATAAAATTACAAGCATGTTTCATATGTTTCAATCACATGTTTCAATTGTAAAAGCTTATATATGAATGCTCGATGCTCATGCTCATGCAATGCAAGTTAAATTATGCAAGCCTAACACCTAGGGTGTTACACAAAAATGGCTGGACAATCTCATGGTGAAGAGCTAGGAAGGATAAAGCCTTTTTCCATCAATTCTTCCAACTGCTTCTTCATTTCAGCCAACTCCTTTGGAGCCATGAGGTACGGGCGTCGAGATATAGGAACAGTACCAGGCTCTAGCTCAATGGAGAATTCTACCTCTCTATCTAGTGGCAACCTAGGTAGATCTTTAGGGAATACATCTAGGAACTCACACACTACCAGAATAGAGGTAAGATTAGGAGAGGCTTCAGCATGAGCAGCAACAGGTAAGACTAGATCTGAGGGTACAAGAAGAGACATCCTATCCTCAGAAGAAGGAAGTCATAACTCGATAATTCTCTGCTTCAAATCCAAGACTACCCCATACACCTACAACCAGTTCATTCCAAGAATAGCATCAATGCCTTGCCCAGGCAATACCATGAACTATAGGCGGTAGTGGGTGGCTAATACCAAGCTTACTATGTCCGTATGGGTATTGATGCACATCTGCGCACTTGGAGTATGAATTCTATAGGCATACGGTATGGCCATAAGGGGTATGTTGTGCCGGTCTAGAAATCCCATGCTCATGAATGAATGTGATGCACTAGAATCAAATAACACATAAGCTGGATGGGAATCAATGGTGAACATACCAGCCATCACCGGTTCCTGCTGCAATATCTGCTCAGCATCCTGTGAAATTCACCTATCTAGATCGGCTGGCTGGCACTTTCCTCTTGATCACTATCTGCTTGACTAGCCTAGGAGTTCAGTCGATGGTTGAGCAGACTGGGCTGGCTGGTTCTAGGGACACTCTCGGGCATAGTGGCCATCCTTGCCACATTTGAAACAAGCACTAGGCTTGTTACCCTAATCCTTGGTGAGGTGGGACCTGCTGTCCCTGAGGCTGCTAGGGCAACACCTGCTGAGTGGGTGCACGGTACTATGTGGAAGAAGTCTGAGAAGTATGCTGGGGCTGCCAAAATGAATGCCCGCCTGATGATTGATAGGGCACCCATCGAACAACTTGTACCTTCTGAGTATGAGGGTGGCTATAAGACCTTATGGCCACCCACTTTCTCTTCCACTCTGCCTAGGAATCCCACTACAAGCCCTCCTTGGCGATGGCAGCATTCACCATTGCCCCAAAGGTCTGATAGTTCCTAGTGTACAATTTCTCCTAAAGGATGTAAGAGAGGTCGTGATAGAAGCGGTTCTTCTTCTCATCGGTGTCCACATGAATTCTAGCATACTAGGACAAGTGATTGAACTTATTGACATAGTCCATCACTGTCATACCCCCTTACCGAAGTTCCAGGAACTCAGTCAGCTTCCTATTGAGGACACCAGTAGGAATATAGAACCCTATGAATGCTACGATGAACTCCTACTAGGTCACCCGGTGATCTAGCTGCTACATGGCATGGAACTGTATCCCACCTATGCACTCAGTAGATCCCAACAACTACTGTGCTATGAAGCGCACTTTCTGCTCATCAGCCACATTGAAGCAACAAAAACTTATGCTCCAGAATGTGAAGCCAGTGCTCCGCATCTAGGGGCTCAGCTATTGGTGTGAAAGTGGGTAGGTGGGTCTTAAGAAAATCCTAGGTAAGAGGAGGGCCCCTTAGGACTAGTGGACACCACCCTTGTTCCCACCATTGCCCCCAGTGGTCTTCACGGGCGAAGCCAACGATAGCTTGTGCCATTAGCTCCATGGCACGGGCTGACTCATGGCGAGCAGCCATCAGGTTCCACCATCATCTCTACGTGAGTCATTGGATGTGGCAGTGGCAGAGGAGGAGGAGCCAGAAGTGGAGCCTCATGGCTCTCCCCTACCGTGCTCGTTAGCCTAGCCACTTTCACCTTGGCCCTCACCCAGACCATGGCCCGCACCTAGCACTGGTGCTCCCACGTCTCGACCTTAAATTCATCTGTAAGAGATAGGAACCAACCATTTAGGACAACCTTCTAGATTAGAACAAGGGATTAGAGAAACGATGAGACATTTATCAAAGCATTCTTTTAGTTGTCCTATCAATTTACTAATCCATTTATACATGTAGGGGGACTTTAGTTTAAGCAAGATGCTACTATCATGATGCATGTATCGGCCTATACGCTCACTCAAGCCAGAATATAGCGGCATTCGCAAATTTTTTAGCACATCGCACACTCACTTTTTCCGTATGCTAAGCGATTTCTTACGCAACGTAAGTCAATGTACCTACAGAAAGCTGATTAGATAAAACCAGTGTCGCTATCCTAGATAGACCATATTGCTAGGGCTTATACTTATTTATAGAACTTTAGCGCATCCTACTTTTCACAAAACTTTTGTTGGTCAAATTTTTAAGTTTTTTTAAAAGAGTGATGAAACTCTTAACCCATTATTGGCTTTGGTACCAACTATGGTAGAACTGCCTGAAATAATATACTTACGGAGGCGCTCATCTTCCACCAGACACTAAGTGCCCCGAAAGTATGCTATAGTGGGTGGTATCCAGTCGGGCACACCCCAAGGGAGAACTCGAAAGATCCACATTTTTCCAAGGATCCAATAATGAGAATGAGTTACAATACTTAATCCATTTCATACATCTAGAGTTCTTTGAAATTCATTATTACGTTGCCAAATATCAGGGTGCGGAATATTAAACAGTGGAAATCGAAAATAAACATCTGGCGATAAAGATCAAGGATCCATCTGTGCCCACCTAGATGAATCCTCCACACAAAGGTACTCCTCATGTGTTACCTGCAACAGGGGTAAATAAACCCTAAGTACACAATGTACTTCGCAAGACTTATCCGACTAGTGGGAATAATTTCCTGACTCCAAAGGATATGATGAGCTTAATGGTTTGTTGGTTTTCTTTTTGTAGAAAGCAATACTAATAGTGAGTCCTTATTTATGTTATTATTAATAGCCATATTGATTTATTATCTAGCCATTCTATGTAAGCACATGTTCTACTTTCAAGCAAAAGTTGAGCAATCAGTTCCATTTCATCACCTTCTATCTTCCAATTCTTACTAGGTTGCTAGACCCAAAACAAGTCGTACCTGATTGCCCGACAATTCACAAATCAATGCCCCTAGCTGGGTACCCTGTAAACACATGCCCCGCTTATACCCCAGGCATAAGCAGGACCAACCCATCACCCTCCTATCCTGGGTGTCTAGGTCCCCGTCCAAACTTGGACTCCAAGCCCCCACTCCTGAGTCCTAGACTCAGTGCAGTGCAAGGACCTCCACCATCCCCACCTCCAATCAGTCGGTCCGGAAAGAGCCGGATTCCATGACAAGAGAGCAACGAGTCTTCCCTATGCCCATTCCCAAGTATGTGCTTAGGATAATAAATCTGTGACTCTCCTCGAGACTTATGCAACTAGTCGGTCCTTAATCGACACAGACAGGGAAAAAGTGTAACCAAGCTATGCCCTGTTGGCCATAGGACACAACCACTTACACCCACCAGTACCCAACCATATCCCTGCTCGGTCACTATTTTCATTTCCATCATTTTATCACGAGTAATCATAATTATCACCCATTATGAGTAACAGCAGGTTACTCACGCTACCAATACTCTAAGCATAGCAACTACTCGACCTATACTAGTAGGACTCATAGGTAGATATATTTATGCATGTAGTTTCCATAAAATGCTATAATATAAATGCACACCATATATATATATATATATATATATATATATATATATATATATATATATATATATTCAATGATCATAAAATATGGGTTATGCACTGAGGCTTGCCTTGGGCAGGCGGCGGGTCAACAAAGTCAACACCAATAGGGTCTAGGGCTCCCTCTTGCATGAGGATCTCCTCCTCATACTCCTCAATGACCTCTTCATAATCTTGTTCATCCACGGGCATGAACTCTACCAACTCATGATCTACATGCATGAAATGATGATGCAATACTTAGTAATACAACAACAGTAGCTCTTAAAATAAAATATATCTATCAAGCTACTAAGTGAGTTCTACCAACTAAGGTGCTAAGTTACCTACTGTTACCACAAACAAGTATGCAGCGTGACATATCTTTTCTTAGCAACTAAAGTTATTCCTACTCCTAACCCCAATTTACTCTATATATAATAAAGTAAGGAGTAATAGCTACTCTATCCATCAACCTACTCTAGGGCTACAAAAATTACAGTAAGCACATAATAACCTCATGAGTCTACTAGTAAAAATTTCATGGCTAAAGCTACCACCGGTTTGATAAAAAAATTCCTACAAATATTAAGCTAGCTAAGATTAAGCTTTCCAATTTGAATTTATGAACATATCATTGTAACATCTAACTATGAACCTACTATACCAACAGATAGATATTATTTTTGTGAACCTAACAATTTTTGTTTCACCATTTTTGGATACCCACAACATTTACTATTATTTTCCAAAGTTCAGCTCGAAACTATATTGAATAACTCTTTAGTAATTCATTGAAAAATGAAAACTGACTTTATCCCCGCACTGGGCCACTTCTGAACGGCGTGGCCCCACATCCGTGCACGCTCAGCACTCCGGCACGGCCCACATGCATGGCCGGACCGGCATGACCGAGGCCCAACACGGGGGAGACCCACTGCGCGCTGGCTCTTTTACAAAAGAGACCCCATTCTCTATCCTATTCGTGAAACTCACTCAAGCACTATTTCACCGAGTCACTGACGTTTGCATCTACCACCCTCCCCTTATTCCAATTTCTATTTCCCAAGGTCCCTGACTAGGAGCTAATAGAGGTCGCAGCCTACCCAGCCAAACGCCGGTGAGCATGGACCTCCCTAGGCTCCATCCAGCACCACCATGACACTCTATGTGCAATGCGCAACTGATCGAGGTAACAAACAGCACGACTGGTGTCGCACAGAGATGTGGTCAGTGCACCACGGTGGGGTTTGGCCGCAGGTGACGCTGACGTCGGTGAAATGTCAAGCCCAACGCTACAATTACTACCTAGCCTCCATTACTAGAGTACTGATAACACCCTAGGGGTTCTAGATACACCTATTCTAATCCCAAACAAACCAGCCATGGACACAGCGACAACAATGCGTCCATCGATGATGGCCATGTGCTCCGGCGAACCTCAGCCCCAACCACTCAACCAGCTACCCTAGGAGCAAGAGGGCCTTACCAGCGACACATAGGATGGCTTGGACAAAGTCATGGGGCATGGTATGCAGGGTCACTCTAGTTCACAACAAGCGTGGTGATGATGTCCCTGGCAACCTGCTGCTCCACTAGCAAAATTGCTACATGAGCGAGGCAATCCTAGTTAATCACAACAGCAAGGCATCACTCAATTGAAATAATGGAGCATGACGCATTGTCTTGGCCGAGCACCCGCCTTGATAGCCATGGCGGGCCGCCGTGGGGAAAATGCCCTCGCATTACCTCATAGGAGGGCGAAAGCTCATCAGGTGGACTCCGATTGCAAGCTAACTACCCGAGCTAGTTGTGTGCCTGGTTAATTGGAAGGAGGTGGACTATGCAAGGCCAATTGCTTGGATGACGCCGTTCGGACTTATGGTGGCCGGCTATGGGCAAAAACTTAAATTGGGGACGGATGTTGTACAGCAGCAGCGGTGGCAAGTCTGGTGCGACTGCTAGGACTCCAAACCAACCTCTAGACATGCGCAATTACCATCTTGGCCAGCTCTATGGTTAGGCCTTGGCACGGCTCGAACGGCCGACGACATGATAGAAACATGGTGTGGCACAGTCAGGGAAAGCAACAGCGTGGCATCGCATCACATGCAGACGTGAAGGCGAAGGTAGGCGAGGCAAGCCCACACGCATGCAGCCGAAGGTCAACGGGAGCAATAGCCGCATGACAGCGATGGTCGGCGCGTAGCACGACCGGGGTGCAGTTCGACGCGACGGCGAGCCACAGGGCTCAGGCGGACACGATGAAGGAGGAAGAGAAGCCAAGCTTACCTGGCCTAGCGTGCGCATGTGCGAGCGAGTAGCGTGCCAAGCACGATAATGGTGGTACACTCTATAATTCATACATGTGCACATAAGTATGATGCTCATGCAGTGTTTTAGCAAAAAGTTGTAGTGTAACACCGAGGGTGTTACATAGCCGCCCCTACAAATGACCCACATATAAAAAAATTATAGCATCTTCTTCCTCCTCGGGTCACTCACTCCAACCCGTGAAAGAAAGGTGGGGAGGCCTTGGGCACCCCCAAAAATTGCTCTACTAAGGGGAGAAGGTTTTGGTCTCAAATCCTTTGGTGAAGAGGTTGTAGAAGGTAAGAAAATGCTATTCCACACTTTTTTTTGAAGTTTTAATGGTTGGTTAGTGAGTAATTAGAGTTTTACTTTTCTCTCTCTTCTATGTTGCTTGAGCTACTTATGAAGCAAATTAGACCCAAGTTTTGAATGTACTTGGGTAAATTAGGTAGGGGAACAAGATCATACCCTTATTTGGTCCATGTTTCTTGATTTTAGAGAACAATTAGTTAGTTTTATGGATGTTTCATGTGCATGTAGATCTAGATCTAGGGTTTGGTTTTTTTATTAATTTTGTTGTTGTAAATTTGTGTTTGATGAAATTGGACTAGGGTTTGCATGAAAGATATTGGGTAAAGTATAATTAGTTGCTAATTGTTGTCTTTGAAATTGTTTATTGTAATCAACAAATATGTATTTTAATTATTTATGGATAAATGGGCCATTAATTAATTTTCATCTACCATGGTGTGTTTGTATACTTCATGTAATTATATTTGATTTATATTCATATATATATCTGAAGTATATACAATGTTTATTTTGTCGTTGTTGTAGAAGATGGAGTACAGTAGCTCTTAGATGTATGGTTCGTTAAGGTTCAAGGTAGGTTTCCATGAAGAGGTGGATAAATTTATTGAAGCCGCAAAGAAGCATGCAACGAAGTTGACAAAGAATAAGGATACAATTATTTGTCCCTATAAAGATTGCAAGAACCGTATGACATGGATAGATCTGACTATCATCATATCACATTTGATTATGCAAGGATTTATTGAGGACTACATAGTATGGATTAATCATGGTGAGAAGGTTATTGTTAACGATGAGGATGAGGAGGAATACGACGACGAAACCCTAGAATCCCTGTCCCAATATTCAGCAGAGCTTGATGCACAAATGGATCCTGAGTTTGGCAATGAACAAGGTGGTGATGCTGGTGGTTGGGATGGTAACAATGAAGGTGGTGCCAATAATGATGGTGGAGCATATGTCGAGGATGAAGATGATTTGGAGGACATGATTCAAGCCCTTGGACCAGAGATTTTACTAAAGAACCTGAAAGGTCTAGAAAATTTGGAAAGGGTGACAAAAGCATCGAAGGATACTGTGTATGGTGTTGAAAAGGGTTGTCCAACACATTGGACATTGCTACGTTTTGTGCTTGAGCTACTCATCCTGAAGGCTAAGTACGACTGGTCAGACTATAGTTTTAATGATCTATTGCATCTCCTATCATGGGTGCTGCCACAACCAAACTCAGTTCCTGCCAACACATACCAAGTGAAGAAGGTCATAAGTCCATTGACAATGGGGGTTGAAAAAATCCATGCATGCCCCAACCACTGTATACTTTTTCATGGCAAAATGTTCAAGTCACTGGATAAATGTCCTTGGTGTGGGGCCAGCCGGTACAAGAACAATGACCTTTACGGTGAAGACGAAGCCTCCACGGGGAAAAAGAGGAATAAGAAGGGTACAAAAAAGTGGTACAATGAATCTTAGCCTCTAGAGGACACTTCCATTAGGCAATGATGCAAAGCAGAGAAGAATTCCTGCCTTGGTAATGTGGTACCTACCAGTGACCGACCGCTTGAGATGTATCTTCCTAAACCCTAAAGAAGCCGCACTCATGACATGGTGGGATGATGAGCACAAGGTGGATGATGATAAGATTGCACACCTGACTGATTGTAGTCAGTGGCAAAGGTTCGATGAGAAGCACAAAGAGTTCAGTGATGACCCAAGGAATGTACAGTTTGGCTTGAGCACCGATGGAATGAGTCTCTTCAATGAGAGGATGAGCGACCACAGCACTTGGTCAGTGATCTTGACCATGTACAACATCCCAATGTGGCTTGTGTTAGAAGAGAAAGTACCTTCTCCTCACTATTCTTATTTCTGGCCCTAAATAACTAGGCATTGATGTAGACGTGTTCATCAAGCCTTTGATGTAAGAAATGGAGAGGCTATGGAGGCATGGGGAATCGATGTATGATGCATTCTGAAAGGAGGAATTCACATGTAGAGCAATAATATTTGTTACTACCAATGATTACCCCACGCTGTTTGCTTCGTCTGGACAGATCAAAGGGAAGACATGATGCTTGGTTTGCTTGGATGGTACTACATGGGTGTACCTGGATGCATCCAAGAAGATAGTTTACCTAAGGAACCGACGCTTCTTAAAGACAAGTCACAAGTACCACAGCAAATTGTTCTTTAGATTTTATGACAACACCCCAGAGATTGAACCCCTCCGAAGAGACGTCATAACGGAGAACATGTGTATAGAATGGTGAAAAACATATGCGTTGTCTATGGAAAGAAGAATCTACATGGGATGAACAGAGATAGAAGCACATCTCCTGTCGAAGGCGTACCTTTCAAGAAACAATCAATATTCTTTCAGTATTTGCCTTATTAGCCAGACTTGGAGATCCCCTATGCCATTGATGCTATGCACATGTAGAAGAATGTCTTTGAGAGTCTCATTGCTACCTTGATGGACATAGGCAAGTCAAAGGATGGTCTAAAGTCACGGAAAGACATGGTGCAGCTAAATGTGATGCCACAGCTTCATCCGGTACCTGAGGCTAATGGAAAATACACTCTGCCCATAGCATGCCTCGACCTAACACCAGACGAGAAGAGAGCTATATGCACTTTCCTGAGGGGGGGTCAAAGTCCCAACTGGGTTTTCAGTGAATGTGAAGAAGCTAGTGTCGATGAAGGACTTGTCAATAACACACTGCAAGGCTCACGATTGTCATGTGATGCTGACAGTCTTTCTACCTATTGCAATCAGGGCTATAAAGCCAGAGTTCTTGAAAATGGCCATCACCCGCATGTGCTACTTCTTTTCGAAGATCTCATAGAAGATGATTAGCAAGAAAGAGCTGAGTGACCTACATGAATTTGTGGTGGAGACACAAAACCAACTAGAGATGTGTTTACCTCCTATTTTTTTTATATAATGCCACATCTCATGATTCACATGGTTCATCAGATACAGGCGATGGGCCCTTGCTACTTGCATGAAATGTGGTCCTACGAGCGATTTATGTCGGTTCTAAGTCGATATGTGCATAATCGAGCATACCCAGAGGGCTCCATGATAGATGGTTATAGTACTGAAGAAGTCGTTGAGTGCTGTCAAAAGTACCTAAAAGTACAGAAAGGGATTGGTAAACTCGATTCTCGTCACAAGGGTAGGCTAGTTGGGAAGGGCACCACTGGTAGAAAAGTGTTCATCGACCATAATTACAAAGAGGTGAGTCAGGCGCATTACAGTGTCTTGCAGAGTACACAACTAATGCAACCATACATTGATGAACACTTGGCTATCATTATGGCGGAGAAAAATGGTCGTTCAGATGATTGGGTCATGAAATAGCACAAGCAATGACTAACTACATGGTTGAAGGACCAAAACATACCGCCTGGAGAAACCATAGACTCTATTACCATCAGTAGGTTGGCGGTGGGGCCATCGAGACAAGTGACATCTTGGAATGCTTATGACATCAATGGGTATACGTACTATACCCAAATAAAGGATAGTAAATATGTGAACCCAAACAACAGCGTTTGAATAGAAGCTCTCGATGGATTGGGGTGAAAGATCCAATACTTTGGCATCATTGAAGAGATACGGGAACTTGACTATGGAAGGGATATAACAGTGGCCCTATTTTGATGCCGCTTGGATCAAACAACACCAACTGAACGAGATCGGATTGAGAGTCCTAGACCTCGAGAATCTAGGCTACCAAGATGACCCTTGGGTGCTCGCTTCACGTGTCGCACAAGTTTTCTATATTCCTGACCCACAAAGTAATGTCCCCCGAAGAAGAAGACAAAGCACGTGGTTGCCTCCGAGAACAGCACATTATCAGAGTTGATGGCATGGACGATGTTGAAGCTTACAATAACTACGATGAGATGTCACTATTCATTAACTTTCCTAAGAAGATCAGTGTTGTGGAAAAGAACCTACCCAAAGACATATTGCCATGGGAGCGAAAAGGTGTCAAGGAAAAAGTCCTTACAGCGGGCTAGCTAGTTGTTGAACGTGGAGTGTTTGTGTAAGTGTGTATTTGTGAGACTTCATTAATGCATGCGTGTGAGACTATATATTTATGAACATTTGTAAGACTATATATTTATGTGTGTATGTGAGACTACATTTATGCATGTGTGTGAGACTACCCTTTACAACATCCAGATGAATCTATTTCAACATCCACTCTATTACTACTAAAACTTTACGAAATCACTTAACACTTTATGAAATGAAAAAATGGCCAAAATAAAAGTAGTAGATCTTGACGAGTTATACAACTTTTATATTCATCACCTTTACAGTTGAAATCATCTAGTGGTTGAAAATCAGGTTTGAAGCTGTCATTTTCTAAAATTCAAAATTTGAACTGTTCAAATTTTGTCAAATAAAAAGATAACCAAAATAAAAGTTGTAGATAGTGATGTGTTAAACAACTTTTACATTCATCACCTTTACAACAGAAATCATTTAGTGGTTGCAAACTAGGTTTGAAGTTGTCGTTTTGTGAAATTCAAAATTTGAATTGTTCAAATTTAGTTACAAAGATAGATGACTAGACTAAAATGATAGAGCATAATTTTAGAAAATTTTAGGAAAAAAAACAATCACATTTGAAGTTAGTACGAGGGAGAAAAACTAGTTACAAGTTTCAGCCACAGATTAAAAAGAGAAATCACACTTGTTCATCATTGATCATCATGAACAGTTGTGATTTTTCTTTTTAATCTCTGGGTAAAATTTGTAACTAGTCTTTCTCCCTCATACTAACTTCAAATGTGATGATTTTTTTCCTAAAATTTTCTAAAATCATGCCCTATCAAGTTATTGTGTTGATTTGGTCATTATTTTTGTTTGACAAAGTTTGAACAATTCAAATTTTCAAATTTAAAAAATGATAATTTCTAACAAGATTTTGAAACACCAAATGATTTTAGCTGAAAAAGTGATGAATACCAAAGTTGTATAACTCATCAAGATCTAAAACTTTTATTTTGATCGTTTCTTCATTTGACAAAATGATAGTAAACATTGTTCACAAATCAACATGTGTCTCATATAGTTTTTGAAACTATGAGTGGTATGTGGATTTGTGAACAATGTATACTAATACTTTATCACATGATGAAATAATCAAAATAAAAGTTGTAGATAGTGATGAGTTCAACAACTTTTATGTTCATGACATTTCTAGTTGAAATGATTTAAGGTTTCAAAATTTTGTTTGAAGTTGCCATATATTAAAATTAAAAATTTGAACTGTTCAAATTTAGACAAATGAAAAGATGATCAAAATAAAAGTTGTAGATAATAATATGCTCAACAACTTTTATGTTCATAACTTTCTTATTTGAAATCATTTAAGGTTTTAAAATCTTGTTTGAAGTTGTCATTTATTGAAATTCAAAATTTAAACTGTTCCAATTTTGTCAAATAAAAAGATGACCAAAATATAAGTTGTACATCTTGATGAGTTTAACCACTTTGGTATTCATCACCTTTACAGTTGAAATCATTTAATGGTTGAAAATCAGATTTGAAGTTGTCATTTTGTGAAATTCAAAATTTGAATTGTTCAAAATTAGTGACAAAGATAGATGACTATACAAAAATGATAGAGCATGATTTGAGAAAATTTTAGGAAAAAAACCATCACATTTGGAGTTCATATGAGGGAGAAAAACTAGTTACAAGTTTCAGCCACAAATTAAAAAGAGAAATCATATTTGTTCATCATTGATCATCATAAACAGTTATGATTTTTCTTTTTAATCTCCGAGTAAAATTTGTAACTAGTCTTTCTCCCTCATACTAACTCCAAATGTGATGTTTTTTTTCTAAAATTTTCTAAAATTATTCCCTATCAAGTTAGTATGTTGATTTGGTCATTCTTTTCATTTGACAAAGTTTGAGCAATTTAAATTTTCAAAATTTAAAAAATGACAAGTTCTAACGAGATCTTCAACCATTAAATGATTTCAGCTAAAAAGTGATAAATACCAAAGTTGTATAACTCATCAAGATATATAACTTTTGTTTTGGTCATTTCTTTATCTGATAAAGTGATAGTAAATATTGTTCACAAATCAACATGTCTATCGCATAGTTTATAAAACTATGAGCCATATGTGAATTTATGAACAATGTTTACTAATACTTTATCACATAAAGAAGTGATCAAAATAAAAGTTATAGATAGTGATGAGTTCAACAACTTTTATGTTCATGGCTTTTATAGTTGAAATCATTTAAGGTTTCCAAATCTTGTTTGAACTTGTCATTTATTGAAATTCAAAATTTTAACTGTTCAAATTTGGTCAAATGAAAAGATGACCAAAATATAAGTTGTACATCTTGATTACTTCTACAACTTTGATGTTTACAAAATTTTCATTTGAAATCATTTAGTGTCCTAAAATTCTATTAGTTGTTTTGAAATTCAAAATTTAAATTTTTAAAATTTTATTTTTGTAAAGAAGAAAATCTAAAGTTATATCTATATATATAATAAAATTGTTTATTTATACATATATTTATATATATAGAATAATAAATAAACTAATATATAAATTTACATTATGTTCTTTATATATGAATGAATTACAGAATTGGTGATTAAAATAAATTAAAAAATATTTGTAGGGGCGGCTAACTCAGAAACCGCCCCTAAAAATCGATTTGTAGGGGTGGCTAACTTAGGAGCCGCCCCTTCAAATGCCCTCTGGTATATAAACTAGAGCCCGCGGGAGGCCAAAAAATTTCTAAGTCAGGGCGCTCTTCTTCCTTGCAGACGCCGTCAGGCTACCGAACCCGTCGCTGCCGCCACCGTCTATATGCCGTAGCGCCTCTTCCTCTCACCTCCGCCAGCCCATGCGTGCTCGGCCATATGCTCTGGCAGTCCTGCCCCAAGTTTCCTTGGCTCCGTCTTCCTTGGCTCCATTCGCCGCTGGGACCCGCTGCAAGACCCTAGCGACGCCTCTGTGCCCTACCTCCACCGCCTCCGTACCCTACCTCTGCCGCACCCTACCTCCCCCGATCCACCTCCAACCCCCAGTCCGTCTCCTGCCCTACACGCTGCCGTTCCACCCCCCCCCCCCGGTGGCTAGGGTTTTCGCGGCCATACGCTTCGGTGTTTGCGCTACCTCCGTCGGTGGCCCCGGTGCTGGTGCGCCCCGGCGTCCCTGCTCCTTCCCCCAATGTCTCTGGTACCCATACGCTTCGATGTCCATGCTCCCTCCCCCAGGTGGCCCTGGTGCCCTGGTGCCTATGCGCTCTCCCTTCGCCGGTGGCCCCGATGCCAGTGTGCCTCGGTGGCCCTGTAGGTAGGCTCAAACCCCTTCTCCTCCATTATCATCCTTGCACATATCCAGTGTACCATTGCTAGAGAATGCACCTATAATCTAAGAAGCACAGTATAGTCTCATAGATGTCATATTTTGAGATCACTTTACAATATTCCATGAATATAATGGGTACTGGAAAAATATTATATCCAACAAGTAGGATATACAATATTCCTCTGAACTTCAAGATGCCTTGCTGATTGTGCTCAATGGCTCAACTTGTTATTTAATGTTTTCTTCATCTCATCATCCATTATTGTTGATGTAGACTGAGGCTTGTCTTTTTGGGGTTCTTGATTGTAACACCCTAGGTGTTAGGCTTGCATAATTGCACTTGCATTTCATGGGCATGAGCATCATGCATCCATTCATGAGCTTATATCACATGAAACATGTTTTCGAAATATTGCAACATATTGTATATTTCATGTGTATTGTTTTCATGGAATGAATAGTGTGCAACACCCAAGTGCAACATGTGTAACTCAATTAGTGAAACATAGTTAGTTGTACTATGCAACAGGATCATGAAACATGTGAAACATGACTAGGAAACAAATGCAACATTTCTTTGGTTTTCATTGTTTCAGTACGTGCAATGCTTGATTCTGGTGTGACCAATGTGTGGTGTGGCTAATAATTTTCTTAAACAACTTAGTAATATTTAGAATGTCTTTAGCAACAATGTTCATGTTGACCATCGTACCTAATTACACTTCTAAGTAATAGTTGGATTTGTGTTGACCCTAGAGCTCTTATCTTTGACTATTTAAAAAGTACAACTTAGAGTGTTTGCATGTCTGAGCAACCTAAAGAAAAGTTGTAGCAAATTTTATCTAGAACAAACTTTGTTCAGAGGTCAAGTCATGAAAATGTGTGGAATAGTCTCAAACATGGCCCACAAGTCAGAATTGGGGCTGATTCTACACTTAGAAATTTTCTAAGTCCAAAAGCTGAATTTCAGTTTCTTGTACCTTTGTTTGGAGCCTTGTATCTCCCTAACCTAACCGAATCAGCTCGTGTGCCAATTAGAAAAGTTGTAGTTCTCACCTCAATCTCCAACTTTGTCAACTTAACCTAGAGCTAGATCGGCACCGTTTAAGAGCTAATGATCGTCAAAAACTCGCTGTCAGGCTCCATCGATGTTTCTCTGAATCGCGTCTACAGTGCTTCGGCCGGTCAGTCATGGCCGACCGAGCTCAGGCCGCACGCGCCAAGTGGCGGCAGTACGCCGGCGTTGGCCCCGCGGGTCAGGCCATTGCGGACACGACGACGCCACGCGCCCCTCAGCTCACCTATTTGCTTCGCCAAGCGCGTCTGGCCTCGTCAGTTCGCGCCGAACCTAGCCGCAGCCGCTCGCCATTACCGGCCGGGTCTCCGCCGCCACCTCGCTCTCGTGCCACTGCAAAATCGCTGCTGCCAGCCTGCTCCAAGCTCCGCCGCGACCTCCTCTTGCTCGTCGTCGCCTCCACGCAGCCAGTCAATCTCTGGTGAGGCCGCTTTCGGCATTTCCGCGCCGTCGCAACCTCGTCGGAGGTGAGCCCGCCGTGGCCAACCACCACCAGAGCTACCTCCTTCCTTTCTCTCCCATCCCTCGTGGTCGTTGCGAACTCCCGATGCTCACTCCTGCCTTAGGTCAGTCCGCCATGGCCGTAGTTGGCCGGCATACCTTGCGCAGCGCCGCCGCAAGCACCATTGCCGACGGCGACCTCCTCCTCGGTAGCTAGGGAGCCCGTTTTCTTCTCCCATCGGCGCGGGGCGGTGAGCTGAGCACTTTGGTGCCGCACCCTTCGCCGGAGAAGCCGCCGGCGGCGAACTGCGCCACCGCCGTTCCTCCTCCCCTGTTTTCTCTCACTGGCGCGCGGGGCCCTTTGTCAGTCGCCGCTGCTGAGAAGCCACCGGTTGGGCCGCTTGCGCCACGTCTTGGGCCGCGCCAGTGTCGCTCGCGGGCCGCCGTTCCTCGGGCTGGCCCAACAGCTGTGGCTGTGAACGTTTTCTTATTTGTTTGTTTGTTTTATTTCACAGTTTGGCATATAGATTCTAAAATGTGTATCTCCTAGTTGGTAGATCCAAATGATGTGGTTCTAATTTTGTTGAGTTCCTAGTAATGTCTAGTATTTGATAAAAATATTATTTGAGCACATGTTTCAGAAATGTTGGGTGAATTAAATAGGAACTTGAAATGTGTTTTTAAATACATGCAAACTTGTTTGAATTTTAACTTGAGTTTCTGTGGTCCAAAAATTATGAAATTTTGTGGGTCCTCTATTTTGGTGTAGTAGAGTCTCTGGTTAAAATTTTAGAGCTAGTGCATGTGTAGTTTTTAAGTTATAGAATTTCCTTTTATTAATGGGTGGATCTTGTGTGAATTTTCATAATTTTTATATAGATCCAGTGAAGGTAAAATTTGGTGAGTAAGGTTCTTATGCTAGAATGATGTTAGGAAAAATGTGAAATCTATGGCTTGACACTTTTCATTAGGGTTTCCTAATTACGCTCAAATTAGACATGTCATCTGTTATTTTGGATACAGCAAGTTATGTTGGTCCTATGGCTTTGAAATTTTTATGATGGTCTATGTGCAGCATGAGATAGCTACTGTAATTTTTGTAGATTTTTATGAATAGTTTTACTATATATTGCTTTAATCACCTAATTAATTAAATAAATTAGAAAAGGGTAATAAATAATTTATTTAGAAGTTGGCACTATACTTTCTAGTGTTCCTCTGGTGTGTGAAACAAGTTGGTAAACTTTGTTTGGTCAAATTAGGCTTTTGCATCATCATTAAATAATTAAGTTAGTAACCCTGTCAATTCTAGACAGATTCTAGATTTACTGGAATTCAGTTTGGTTAACGTAAGAATCATGCTGTGATGTTTACAAATGAATTGTAGAGAATTTCATGAGCTTTCCAGAATGTCCTCTTGCGAGTCATTTGGATTTATAGAACTCTAGTTATGATTGAATTAAGTGACTACTTGTTGCATATGAAACTTTAACTGTTATTTTAAGTATGTCTTTACTATTCTAAGTTCATGGTACTGTTCCTAGGTGTTAGGCCCTTAACTGAAGATGAGCATCTTTATCTTAGGTTATGCAAGTTAGGTAAGTTAATCTTGTTCTTTCAGTTAAGTTAGAAATATGCTTAAAGTGATTTGAATAGGGCTAGTCTTACTCGGTAAACGAGTGTCCAGTAATGCGTTCGTAAACACTTACTACGATCCATTCATACATGGCTATACATTTCATCATTATCTTCCATCTCTTGTGCATGCACGATTCTTACTATGCATATGCATGCAATAGGTGTTCCGGAGGGAGTTACGCTTCTGGAATTCGAGCCAGTACTTCCGGAGGAGCAGCAGCAAGCTCAGGAGCAGGAGGTGCAGGCCCCCGAAGGAGTCAGCGAAGAAGTTCTTGAGTGCCCCGATCACCAACCTTCATCTTTTCTGAAAGGCAAGCCCCGGAGCATTCTAAGACTCCTATGTTTTCAAAATGGTTACTTTGAGTATCTTCATTTATTGATGCATTAAGTGATAGGAATTGGATGCGAACACTTCCTGCATATATATCTATTCCTTGGCCAGTATACGTACCCTAATCCTATTTAGGTCCAGGAGCGAATCAAAGCTTAGCCATGCTTAGACCGGTAAAAGTCAGGTGATTTCCTGTCACCTGCATATTAGAAAAATGTCTGGTCACGATGGGCTATAATTGCTATCGTGGAGAATAACCATGTGTTAATAATGAATTGTGACCGGGCGGGAGGTCGATAGAGAAGCAGCAAGGCAAGGAGGTCTTGGTTGTGGACCTATCCCCGTCTGTGTCGGTTAAGGACCGATTCGCTGTACGTCCTCATGTCATGTTGAACGCATGCCTATCACTTAGTTGGCCGGATAACTCGTTCTGACCGCGAAGCCGAGTAGCTCAACTCAGGCCGGAAGACCGAGAAGTGAAAGTGCGCACCCTTGGCGGTAGTAAGGATGTGCGGGGAGCTATTGGCGTAAGTCCGAGGTGAGATTGACCACCCGGCAGAGTGGACTCCCTGAGGGTGCGGCGCTGCTCGGAGCCGCGATTCCTGAGATGTACCAAAGGTGACCTAAGGCTGCCTTCGCGAGGTATGTCTGGGTTTGTGTTAGGAATACCCCTCTAGCTGGATAGGAATCGATTCGAATCGCCGTCTCTCCCGGATAGTGAGAACTTGACTGAGCAGCGGCAACGTAGATGCACTTAATTGAACTTGATGGTTAAATTGATGATGATGATACCACATTATACCGGATATGGTTACTAATGTTTGGAGTTAATCAATTGCTTGCTCTAGTACAGGTGCTAATTTAGTTGATAGGTTAATATTGTTAAATTGCTGCTTACTCATAAATCTAATTATGCTCTCGTATCACTTAAGCATTTTTGCAAAATGGTTGTCAAGCTAGATCCACCGATAAAGCCTTGCATAATCCTTGGTGTCATTTATTTCTGGTTTACGACGGGTAAGTCTAGCTGAGTACCTTCTCATACTCAGGGTTTATTTCCCCTTGTTGCAGATGACGTGCTATATAACGGCTACTGCAAGTATTGTCTCCACCCTACGAGGGATGAAGACTAGATCATGGGCATGATCATCTATGTTATCTCATCTTACTGCTTTTGCTGGATATGACTATGGTACTGGCTTGTATTTGAACTAAGTGTGTGTGATGGTGTTAAACTACTTTGCTTCCGCTATTTGTGAACTCGTTTTGTAATAACTATGTGTACTCTGATGTATGTGGTACTTATGAACTACTTGTGAAATGGATGTAACATGTGGCTTGTTATGTTGAATTACTGTGATCTTGGTTGTATGCAAGTTGGTTTGAAATCCTTCGTGGTTTCAGTTGACTATCGGGTTTATATGGGTTCAAGTATGACGGTTTGATCACTCCGGTGATTGCTTTTGTACTTGTGCTCTTATAAATTGGTCGTTTCATTTACAGCTGGCATCAGAGCTAGATTCAACATTAAACATGTCATATGTGTATTTAAAACAAAAGCTTTTGTTGGTAAAAATCAGTTTTGACAACTTATAGCTACATATATAGGTGTTCAAATCTGAAATTTTATCTAGGTGTGCCAGTTGTCATATCCTCTATGCCCAAATAAGGACTTTCAGGTGGCTTATTTAAGTAATGACTTTTGGGGGTAATTGCTTTCATTTTATTTCGTCGTCCATACGGCGTGCTATTGTATGGATGCCATCCGTTTGGGTGGTAATGTATGGATCAATTGCCTCTACGCCCAGGTAAAGTGAGTTGTGAGAGCATGATCGTCCAACTGTCGGTCTAGGGGAGAGTTAGTTTTGGTTACCGGAATGTTTACATGTTGCACACATGTACATATGAAGGTACTTAATTGTGGGTGTATCAATCGGGTAGCTTTGGATACCGAAGTATATATATCCGGGGATGTATATATGGAAAGTATCTTAGTTTACTGCTTTCATTGCATACTTATTTCTTTTGTTGGGATGGGCTGCAATGAAATTTTCTGCAGGAACACTAACAACGCAACGCGTAGCTCGACTAGATACGTATATGAGAGAACGTATGTATGCCACCGCCTATGTCGCTAGAATGTTAAATTTCTTAAGATTCGTGAGGACGTACGGAACGTGCATGCATCATGTTTACTCATGCCATTACATTTTTGCATTACTCCCTCCCTTATCTAATTATTCCGTTATAGTTTCTCATCCTGTATGGTAATCCTCTCGCACCCAAGTTGCCATGCTACTACTGATGGCCGCACTACCACTACCGCCCTGGAGCAGTCTCGTTATACTTGGATGAAATTTCTGAAACTTGAAGTTGATCAAAAATTTGGCATATGAGTGGCTGCATCGCATGAATGTGCGGAGTAAAGTTATGGCGATGTTATGAGGATGAATTATTGTGCCTCTGTTTATTGTATGAAATTAATCTCTCCAATAAGTTCAGTTTGGCATAATTCTACAATCCGTCTGCATTATATCTGACATCGTCCATCATTACTCACAAATGCGCTTCTGCAGATGTCGCGCAATCTACGTTCAGGCCATGGTGGGGGTAGTGGCGATGATGATCTTCCACCGCCACCTTCGCCCACGCCGTCTGATCTGTTGGCCATGCTCGTGGAAGGTCAGCATGCGTTGGGTGATGCTATGCGTACCATGGCCCAGCATCAAGCCCAAGGCCGTAATCAACGACAGGGACCAGAGCCCAACCAGTTTAGCGATTTCAAGGAATTCCAAGATACTAAGCCACCCGTCTTCAAGGAAGCTGAAGAGCCGCTCCAAGCAGAAGAGTGGCTAAACACGCTTGAGCACAAGTTCCGTTTGCTCAGGGTGACAGAGCAGATGAAGGCGGAGTATGCTTCGCATCAGCTACAAGGACCAGCAGGTATATGGTGGCGACATTATCGGTCCACACTACCAGAAAATGCCCAGATCACTTGGAATCGATTTCAGGAGGCTTTCAAGAGTCATTATATTCCTCCCGGGTTGATGGCCATAAAGCACAATGAGTTTATGAAGTTGGTGCAGGGCACCAAGACACTCACTGAATATCTTCATGCCTTCAACCATCTGGCAAGGTATGCTCCAGAATTCGTTGATTCAGAAGCTAAGAAAATCGCCAGCTTTAAGAGAGGGCTTAGTCCCAAACTGATGAAGTCCATGGGGAACAACAAAAGTGTCACTTTCAATGAGTTCGTAAGTGATGCTCTTACTCAAGAGAATAACGATAATGTCTATGCTGCTTCCAAAAGTCGCAAGAGGATCTTTGAGGCAGGTGTCTCTCAGGCTAGAGCTCCAGTAGCGAAGACTCAGTTTCGCCCACCCACTACAGCCGTTCGGTACCGGCCGCCACAAAAGAAGAATCAGGCAAAGACTGGGTTCAAGAAGGCATTCACTGTACCTCTTCCAAAGGGTACCACAGGACCTGGAAATTCTTTTGTTCCGCCAGCTAATAGGCCCTGCTGGAATTGTGGCAGGACAGGTCATTGGTCCAAGAATTGTCCGTATCCTCAGAAGAACAATCAGAAGCAAGGGAATTCTGGTGCTCGTCAAGGACATGTTAACTACACCAACGTGACCGAGATACCCTTAGGAGAGGTAGTCACCGCGGGTAAGTTTCTTGTGAATCACCATCCGGCAGTTGTACTATTTGATTCTGGCGCTTCGCATTCATTTATGAGTCCAGCTTTTGCATCAAAATACAATCAGAAGGTAATTACAGTATCCACGGGTAGTTATTGCATTAGTGCAGCTGGAAGTAATATTTCGACCAATCAAATAGTGCTGGGGGTAAGGATTGAAATAGAGGGCCGAGTGTTCATGGCCGATGTGGTAGTCCTACCGGGATTAGGGATAGATGTAATCTTGGGAATGAAGTGGATGAGCGGTCATGGAGTGCTCATTGATACTTCCACTAGGGTCGTTATGTTGAGGGATCCTATCAGCAATGAAGCCTTCCTTGTGCCACTTCCCAGAGAGCTAGAACTCCACAACACTGCTAATGCTATCCAGACCCCGAGAATTGAGGACGTCCCAGTAGTGTGTGAATTTCCAGATGTATTTCCTGATGATCTACCTGGTTTACCGCCGGATCGAGACATTGAATTCAAGATCGAGTTAGTGCCGGGCACTACACCTATTTCTAGAAGGTCTTATAGGATGCCACCCAATGAGTTAGCAGAGCTTAAAGTACAGTTACAAGATCTGTTAGAGAAAGGTCTTATCCGACCTAGTGCTTCTCCCTGGAGTTGTCCTGCTATATTTGTGAAGAAGAAGGACAAGTCATTGCGCATGTGTGTGGATTATCGTCCACTCAATGCGGTGACAATCAAGAACAAGTACCCATTGCCCCGCATTGATATTTTGTTTGATCAGTTGTCTAAGGCAAAGGTATTCTCAAAAATTGATTTGAGATCTGGTTATCATCAGATAAAGATTAGACCGGAGGATGTGCCTAAGACCGCTTTCTCCACCAGATACGGGTTGTATGAGTATCTGGTTATGTCTTTCGGCCTGACCAATGCTCCTGCATACTTCGTATATCTGATGAATTCTGTGTTCATGGAAGAATTGGACAAATTTGTAGTTGTCTTCATTGATGACATCTTAATCTTTTCTGTAAATGCTGAAGAACATGCCGAGCATCTGAGAGTTGTTTTATCTAGGCTACGAGACCAAGTTCAGTAAATGTGAGTTTTGGCTTAAGAAAGTACCTTTCTTAGGTCATGTGTTGTCCGATGAAGGGATTTCGGTTGATCCGTCCAAGGTGCAAGAAGTCATGAATTGGAAAGCACCAACTTCAGTACATGAGATAAGAAGTTTCCTTGGTTTGGCTGGGTATTATCGTCGATTCATCCCAGATTTCTCTAAGGTAGCCAAGCCCATGACCAGGTTGCTGCAAAAAGATGTAAAGTTTGTTTGGACTCCAGAGTGTGAGACTGCTTTTTGCACTTTGAGGACCTTGTTGACATCAGCTCCTGTGTTGGCACAACCGGACATCGAGAAACCTTTTGATGTGTTTTGTGATGCATCAGGTACCGGTTTAGGATGTGTCCTTATGCAGGAAGGTCGAGTTATCGCCTATGCCTCACGTCAGCTAAGGAAGCATGAAGCTAATTATCCAACTCATGATCTTGAGTTAGCTGCGGTTGTGCACGCTTTGAAGATTTGGAGGCATTACTTGCTCGGTAACGTGTGCCATATTTATACCGATCATAAAAGTCTCAAGTATATATTCACTCAACCAGAATTGAACATGAGACAAAGAAGATGGCTAGAGTTGATTAAAGATTATAACTTAGAAGTTCACTATCATCCGGGTAAAGCAAATGTTGTTGCCGATGCTTTGAGTAGGAAATCTCACTGTAATTCTCTCTTGGAGGCAGATTATCATTTGGCGCATCTATTACATCCTGCTGTGTTGCACAGTATTACCCTTAGTTGCTCTCTAGAAAGTAAGATCATCGAGCTTCAGAAAACCGATGTGGGTGTGTTCCATATCAAAAGAAAGATGAAGGAACAAGAGACAAAACACTTTCGCATTGATGAGAAGGGTGTTCTATGGTTTAAGGACAGACTGGTAGTACCGAAGGACAAAGAGCTTAGAAACCAAATCTTAGAAGAAGCTCACTCATCCAAGTTATCTATCCACCCAGGAAGTAGTAAAATGTATCAAGATTTGAAATCTCGCTTTTGGTGGACAAAGATGAAGAAAGAAATCGCAGCTTATGTTGCAAGGTGCGACAATTGTTGTAGAGTCAAAGCAATTCACATGAAGCCTGCTGGACTTCTCCAACCATTGTCTATACCAGGATGGAAGTGGGAAGAGATTAGTATGGATTTTATTGTTGGACTTCCTCCTACCCAAAAGAATTTTAATTCCATATGGGTGATTGTGGATCGTTTAACAAAGTCTGCTCATTTCATACCAGTTAGGGTTGACTATCGGCCAAGTGACTATGCTGAGCTATATTTTAACCAGATAGTACGTCTCCATGGTGTTCCTAGGACCATTGTATCTGACAGAGGACCTCAGTTCACCGCTCGTTTTTGGGAACAACTGCATAAGATGATAGGGACCAACTTAGTTAGAAGTTCTGCTTATCATCCCCAAACCTCCGGACAGACGGAGTGGGTAAATCAAATATTGGAAGACATGTTAAGAGCTTGTGTCATATCATCCAAAGGCTCATGGGATAAGTGGTTACCCTTGGCTGAATTTTCCTATAATAATAGTTATCAAGAAAGCATCAAGATGGCCCCTTTCGAGGCGTTGTATGGTCGCAAGTGTAGAACTCCTTTAAACTGGGTTGAATCTGGAGAAAGGAGATACTATGGCATTGATTTTGTTGAAGAAGCTGAACAACAAGTTCGCACTATCCAAAAACATATGAAAGCCGCTCAAGCTAGGCAGAAAAGCTATGCGGATAAAAGAAGGAAGCCCATTGAGTTTGAAGTGGGTGATCATGTTTATCTGAAGGTATCCCCGATGAAAGGTGTGCAGCGATTCGGAGTGAAGAGAAAGCTTGCACCTAGGCATGTAGGTCCATATCCGATCATAGAGAAGAGTGGGAATGTAGCTTACAAGATAGAGTTACCTTACGAGATGAGAGCTATCTTCAATATTTTTCATGTATCTCAATTGAAGAAATGTCTCCGTGTTCCCGAGGAAAGAGTTTCACTTCGAGATGTCAAGTTGAAATCAGATCTATCCTATGAAGAAAGACCAGTGCGGGTTATCGACACGAGAGAAAGAGTAACCCGGAATCATGTGGTTAAGTTCTACAAGGTTACGTGGAGTAACCAGGGTAGTGAGAGCGATGCAACGTGGGAGAGGGAAGATTATTTGAAGGATGTATACCCTACCTTTTATTCAAAATGGTATGCTTTTCAAATCTCGGGGCGAGATTTTTATAAGGGGGGAGGGCTGTAACACCCTAGGTGTTAGGCTTGCATAATTGCACTTGCATTTCATGGGCATAAGCATCATGCATCCATTCATGAGCTTATATCACATGAAACATGTTTTCGAAATATTGCAACATATTGTATATTTCATGTGTATTGTTTTCATGGAATGAATAGTGTGCAACACCCAAGTGCAACATGTGTAACTCAATTAGTGAAACATAGTTAGTTGTACTATGCAACAGGATCATGAAACATGTGAAACATGACTAGGAAACAAATGCAACATTTCTTTGGTTTTCATTGTTTCAGTACGTGCAATGCTTGATTCTGGTGTGACCAATGTGTGGTGTGGCTAATAATTTTCTTAAACAACTTAGTAATATTTAGAATGTCTTTAGCAACAATGTTCATGTTGACCATCGTACCTAATTACACTTCTAAGTAATAGTTGGATTTGTGTTGACCCTAGAGCTCTTATCTTTGACTGTTTAAAAAGTACAACTTAGAGTGTTTGCATGTCTGAGCAACCTAAAGCAAAGTTGTAGCAAATTTTATCTGGAACAAACTTTGTTCAGAGGTCAAGTCATGAAAATGTGTGGAACAGTCTCAAACATGGCCCACAAGTCAGAATTGGGGCTGATTCTACACTTAGAAATTTTCTAAGTCCAAAAGCTGAATTTCAGTTTCTTGTACCTTTGTTTGGAGCCTTGTATCTCCCTAACCTAACCGAATCAGCTCGTGTGCCAATTAGAAAAGTTGTAGTTCTCACCTCAATCTCCAACTTTGTCAACTTAACCTAGAGCTAGATCGGCACCGTTTAAGAGCTAATGATCGTCAAAAACTCGCTGTCAGGCTCCATCGATGTTTCTCTGAATCGCGTCTACAGTGCTTCGGCCGGTCAGTCATGGCCGACCGAGCTCAGGCCGCGCGCGCCAAGTGGCGGCAGTACGCCGGCGTTGGCCCCGCGGGTCAGGCCATTGCGGACACGACGACGCCATGCGCCCCTTAGCTCGCCTATTTGCTTCGCCAAGCGCGTCTGGCCTCGTCAGTTCGCGCCGAACCGAGCCGCAGCCGCTCGCCATTACCGGCCGGGTCTCCGCCGCCACCTCGCTCTCGCGCCACTGCAAAATCGCTGCTGCCAGCCTGCTCCAAGCTCCGCCGCGACCTCCTCTTGCTCGTCGTCGCCTCCACGCAGCCAGTCAATCTCTGGTGAGGCCGCTTTCGGCATTTCCGCGCCGTCGCAACCTCGTCGGAGGTGAGCCCGCCGTGGCCAACCACCACCAGAGCTACCTCCTTCCTTTCTCTCCCATCCCTCGTGGTCGTTGCGAACTCCCGATGCTCACTCCTGGCTTAGGTCAGTCCGCCATGGCCGTAGTTGGCCGGCATACCTTGCGCAGCGCCGCCGCAAGCACCATTGCCGACGGCGACCTCCTCCTCGGTAGCTAGGGAGCCCGTTTTCTTCTCCCATCAGCGCGGGGCGGTGAGCTGAGCACTTTGGTGCCGCACCCTTCGCCGGAGAAGCCGCCGGCGGCGAACTGCGCCACCGCCGTTCCTCCTCCCCTGTTTTCTCTCACTGGCGCGCGGGGCCCTTTGTCAGTTGCCGCTGCTGAGAAGCCACCGGTTGGGCCACTTGCGCCACGTCTTGGGCCGCGCCAGCGTCGCTCGCGGGCCGCCGTTCCTCGGGCCGGCCCAACAGCTGTGGCTGTGAACGTTTTCTTATTTGTTTGTTTGTTTTATTTCATAGTTTGGCATATAGATTCTAAAATGTGTATCTCCTAGTTGGTAGATCCAAATGATGTGGTTCTAATTTTGTTGAGTTCCTAGTAATGTCTAGTATTTGATAAAAATATTATTTGAGCACATGTTTCAGAAATGTTGGGTGAATTAAATAGGAACTTGAAATGTGTTTTTAAATACATGCAAACTTGTTTGAATTTTATCTTGAGTTTCTGTGGTCCAAAAATTATGAAATTTTGTGGGTGAGCTTTTCTTGATGATTAGAATCTCTGGTAAAAGTTTGAGGGCCAGTGCATGTATAGTTTTTAAGTTATAGAATTTCTTTTTATCAATAGATGGATCTTGTGTGAATTTTCATAATTTTTCTATAGATCCAGTATAGGTAAAATTTGGTGAGTAAGGTTCTTAGGCTAGAGTGATGCTAGGAAAAATGTGAAATCTGTTGCTTGACACTTTTCATTAGGGTTTCCTAATTATGCTAAAAATGGACATACCACTTGTTATTTTAGGTACAGCAAGTTCTGCTTGCTCAATGGCTTTGAAAATTTTATGGTAGTCTATGTGAAGCATGAGATAGCCACTGTAATTTTTGTAGATTTTTGTGAGCAGTTTTACTATATATTGCTTTAATCACCTAATTAATTAAATAAATTAGAAAAGGGTAATAAATAATTTATTTAGAAGTTGGCACTATACTTTCTAGTGTTCCTCTGGTGTGTGAAACAAGTTGGTAAACTTTGTTTGGTCAAAATAGGCTTTTGCATCATCATTAAATAATTAAGTTAGTAACCCTGTCAATTCTGGACAGATTCTAGATTTACTGGAATTCAGTTTGGTTAACGTAAGAATCATGCTGTGATGTTTACAAATGAATTGTAGAGAATTTCATGAGCTTTCCAGAATGTCCTCTTGCGAGTCATTTGGATTTATAGAACTCTAGTTATGATTGAATTAAGTGACTACTTGTTGCATATGAAACTTTAACTGTTATTTTAAGTATGTCTTTACTATTCTAAGTTCATGGTACTGTTCCTAGGTGTTAGGCCCTTAACTGAAGATGAGCATCTTTATCTTAGGTTATGCAAGTTAGGTAAGTTAATCTTGTTCTTTCAGTTAAGTTAGAAATATGCTTAAAGTGATTTGAATAGGGCTAGTCTTACTCGGTAAACGAGTGTCCAGTAATGCGTTCGTAAACACTTACTACGATCCATTCATACATGGCTATACATTTCATCATTATCTTCCATCTCTTGTGCATGCACGATTCTTACTATGCATATGCATGCAATAGGTGTTCCGGAGGGAGTTACGCTTCTGGAATTCGAGCCAGTACTTCCGGAGGAGCAGCAGCAAGCTCAGGAGCAGGAGGTGCAGGCCCCCGAAGAAGGAGTCAGCGAAGAAGTTCTTGAGTGCCCCGATCACCAACCTTCATCTTTTCTGAAAGGCAAGCCCCGGAGCATTCTAAGACTCCTATGTTTTCAAAATGGTTACTTTGAGTATCTTCATTTATTGATGCATTAAGTGATAGGAATTGGATGCGAACACTTCCTGCATATATATCTATTCCTTGGCCAGTATACGTACCCTGAATCCTATTTAGGTCCAGGAGCGAATCAAAGCTTAGCCATGCTTAGACCGGTAAAAGTCAGGTGATTTCCTGTCACCTGCATATTAGAAAAATGTCTGGTCACGATGGGCTATAATTGCTATCGTGGAGAATAACCATGTGTTAATAATGAATTGTGACCGGGCGGGAGGTCGATAGAGAAGCAGCAAGGCAAGGAGGTCTTGGTTGTGGACCTATCCCCGTCTGTGTTGGTTAAGGACCGATTCGCTGTACGTCCTCATGTCATGTTGAACGCATGCCTATCACTTAGTTGGCCGGATAACTCGTTCCGACCGCGAAGCCGAGTAGCTCAACTCAGGCCGGAAGACCGAGAAGTGAAAGTGCGCACCTTGGCGGTAGTAAGGATGTGTGGGGAGCTATTGGCGTAAGTCCGAGGTGAGATTGACCACCCGGCAGAGTGGACTCCCTGAGGGTGCGGCGCTGCTCGGAGCCGCGATTCCTGAGATGTACCAAAGGTGACCTAAGGCTGCCTTCGCGAGGTATGTCTGGGTTTGTGTTAGGAATACCCCTCCAGCTGGATAGGAATCGATTCGAATCGCCGTCTCTCCCGGATAGTGAGAACTTGACTGAGCAGCGGCAACGTAGATGCACTTAATTGAACTTGATGGTTAAATTGATGATGATGATACCACATTATACCGGATATGGTTACTAATGTTTGGAGTTAATCAATTGCTTGCTCTAGTATAGGTGCTAATTTAGTTGATAGGTTAATATTGTTAAATTGCTGCTTACTCATAAATCTAATTATGCTCTCGTATCACTTAAGCGTTTTTGCAAAATGGTTGTCAAGCTAGATCCACCGATAAAGCCTTGCATAATCCTTGGTGTCATTTATTTCTGGTTTACGACAGGTAAGTCTAGCTGAGTACCTTCTCGTACTCAGGGTTTATTTCCCCCTTGTTGCAGATGACGTGCTATATAACGGCTACTGCAAGTATTGTCTCCACCCTGCGGGGGATGAAGACTAGATCATGGGCATGATCATCTATGTTATCTCATCTTACTGCTTTTGCTGGATATGACTATGGTACTGGCTTGTATTTGAACTAAGTGTGTGTGATGGTGTTAAACTACTTTGCTTCCGCTATTTGTGAACTCGTTTTGTAATAACTATGTGTACTCTGATGTATGTGGTACTTATGAACTACTTGTGAAATGGATGTAACATGTGGCTTGTTATGTTGAATTACTGTGATCTTGGTTGTATGCAAGTTGGTTTGAAATCCTTCGTGGTTTCAGTTGACTACCGGGTTTATATGGGTTCAAGTATGACGGTTTGATCACTCCGGTGATTGCTTTTGTACTTGTGCTCTTATAAATTGGTCGGTTCTGTTACATTGATCTCCTAGATGTATAGGAGGATTATTTTATTCTATTGATCCGCAACCATATGGAACTACTAATTGTCATTATTTCAGCTACATGTCTTGTTTGCACTGAACTATCCATTATCTAGTTTGGAGGACCATTCTGATGCATTATTCGATACATAACTCTTTTAGAGAGTGGGGTTACAGAAATTCTATCTACGATTTTAAAGCCAAGAGCTACATATCTAATACTCTGGTTTGTATGCATGATGCGGATTGTTCTCACTGTGATCCTAGTTTGGGAGTTGGGACTAAAAGGCATTGTTGTTGTTATGTGCTCTGCAATGTTTTAGCTGAACCTAATACTACAGGACTACATATTTCAATTTGGTAGTTGAAACCGGTAACCTAAAAATAGTTCTTCTGTGCACTGTGTTTGCATGGATTGCACTTCACATGTCTTCGTCTTGCTGCTTTTCTCTTTATATTTTCAATATTCAAAACTGTTGTCTTGAGTACCTCGTCATGCACTTATTCTTATTTGTAATGATTATTACAAGGTTTAATCGCTTAAAAGGGTCCTTTTCATTTTTGTAGGAAAACCGTTTCTCTTTGATACAGCGGGAGACTGAGAAACTTCATGGAGATATTTTTTGAAGATCTTGTAAGGAGATTTGAGAAGCCAGATAGACGTAATCATTGGGATTCCCCTCTTTTTGAACTGTTTCCATCTAGAGGTAAACAAACTTGCTTCTTTTATTATTGTTATTTATAATTTCTTCACATGATCTTGTATGAGTTATCCCAATGTCTGCTGTTAATTTTTCAGAAATCCTTTTCTAGGTTTACATATGCCCTCAAATTTTATAGCCGCTTCACTGCCCTATTTTTGAGCCTTAACTATGCAATAGTTTGCTCCTTGATAATACATTTCTTGACTGTTCCCATTTTCATGTATTCTAAAGTTGGTTCAGAGCATCATAAGTTGCATTACAACATAACCATTACTACTTATGTTAGTAGTTATGAAATACACTACAGCCTTCAGGACTAGCAAATAGCAAACATGTACGACTGTACCATGTGGTTGGAAACTGACTAGAAGTATAGACAATTATTGGTTTCTTGTTACCTTTGTCCTTTCTATGCATTTTGATTGACAGGTTGATTGCATAAGGTAACTTATCAGGTGACATTTGGATTGTGTCTAATGGATGCTTAGTGAATTGAGGGATTGGGAAGAGAATGAGGTCTTAGAATGGGCATGGTCGATTCCCATGTGTTAGGATGAGGACATTTTCCCTTCTTACCATTGTTTCATGGTCATTGAAGTTTTGTGAGCCCCCTAACTAATTATTATTGATGGGACTGGTTCTCTCTACTAGTGAGCTAGTGCCCTCGCCATCCTTTACCACTGGTACCCATTTTGTCCTCATCTAGATCAGAGCCCCTTTGGAAATTGTCCTTGAGCCTAATCCCATGGCTTCTCTCAAGCCATCGGCCATGGCTGTCTTGTTGTCACATTGAGACATTTGTTGCACCTTTGCAAGTGATTGGCTTAATTGCTATTGGCCTTGCTATTTATTCATTCTATGGGGTCTTTATCTAAAAATAGGATGGGTGCTTACCTGCAATTTTGGTCACGGCAACTTAACCAGTTGATGTGTGTTGTATTTTAGAACTATGGTCTAGCTTCTTTCGCAAAAAAAAAATTAAAAACACCATGTGCTAAGAGATGCTAAAACTTTGTAACAATAATAATGGACAGCCATACATCATATCTTGTGGATATAGGGCGTGATTGGTTGCCCAAACCGGACTGTCATATGGCCAATCCCGCATCCTTTGGTGCATTCACCTGTGTTTGGTTGCCCTACTCGCATCATTTAGCCAATGATACAAACTATAGCAATCTGAGGTGGCTGAGGGTATTCTTCCTATTGGTGTTTTTTTGTCTTCTTGTGTTTTCTCATGTCTGTCATCAAACCGTGGGATACGTCCATTCCAAAGCAACTGTTATAGGCATGTATACCTGATGGCTGGGATGGACGTGTCCCACGCTTCCATGGGAGCCATGAACTTGCCTCAGTAATTTGTGTTCTTATTTGTCACCTAGGATGATTGCAGTTAGCTTGGAAGATGATCATAACTTAGTTTGCAGTTAGCTAAGGCCTGCATTTTTTGTGTGCCTATGATGTTAACCATTTTTTTGACTGAGGCTGATACAATTGTGAGATCCTTTTCATGCCTATGAAGATAATAGTGCCAGTTGAGTAATGGATTATGCACATTGATGACCTTGGACTTGTGAGGTACTGGAGCATTGTTTCTTCTATCTTCTACTTATGCTTCTCATGGCAGACATCAAACCATGTGAGACATCCATGCCCAAGCAACAGCTAGGTGGTTGTGATAATTTGATGGTAGGGCTAGATGTCTCTCATGGTTTTATGCCTGTCATGATCTTAGTTTTCTACTATCTGATTGAGGTTTGTTGCTGTCTATGTTTCTTAAGCTCCAAGTTCAAGGTCAAATGAAAAGGCAATTAAATCTAAGGCAAATCGATTGAACTAACCCTCCTCTTATCAACATCTTATACTTACTTTCATCGATATGCATCTATCTATCTATCTTCGATCCATCCATCTAGCACTGGTTCCTTCCTTCATCTTGAACTACCACTGCTCATGTTTGCAATGATATGAGATGGATGCTACTACTCTGCATCATCATGTTCATATATGCTCTTCATTCCCTGCTAACTAGCTCTTTTGCTGCTGGTACACTTATCCATCATATTATTCCTTCCACATATATATCATGGGCCATGGCTACTGCCTGCTGCATGCAGATGCAGCTAGCCTGCAGGCCAGCCCTTGCATTGAGAGATATTTCACAGCAACTCCCTATGATGCCTACAATAGTTTTTCATGCCCCATCTTCTTATTGCATGTGCTGCCTATGATGAACCACCCTAGCTGCTTGTGATGCCTGTGATGTACCCGAGCAGCATGTACCATAGCCTATGATGCCATTTTTTAACCTGAGCACTGAGCATATGTCATTTTCTATGATTGTTACTGCCTATGATGCCTCTATTATGTTTCAACTGAGCATATGTCATTTTTGCCTACTAATGGGGTTGCCTATTGCACTAAGTTCACTGGTTCACTGGATTTTTACATGCTGCTGCTCTATCTACTGCTGGTTGTTTTTTTGCTTGCTCCTCTGTTGATATCGCACTGAACTGAGACATAGTTTTGTTCCATTGAGTTTTGAGGGATAGTGCTGAGGGAGGCTTGTTACTGATGAGGGTGGAACATGGCGAGCATGCCCAAATGCAACATGCAGGCACTAGCCTTGGGGTTGTAGTTTTGCTATATAGTCTGCCAACTCTTTATACAATAAATAAACCGAATGTTGTCTGTATATTTCTTTCTTTCCTTTTACTGGGAATGATCTGATCTGGCTGTGTGATCTAAATAATTTGTGCTGCTGCTGCTGCTTCGAATACATGCCATGTTTCTTAATGCTACTCTAGTCCGATCCAATGGTTTTGTAATGTTTGTCCTATGATGTGATGACCATTCTACTGGGGTGGAGTGGACAAGACTAGTGAAATTTTGCCTGTGAACTATCCTCCAGTCGATGGTTGCATCCCCATGTGTGGATGAATCTAGTAGCAAATGCACTGCTTTGTGCATTGTTTGACATTCCATTGAATAGGAATTACATTGCATTACATGATAAAGTATGCGAAGTTTGATTAATTTATTATCCTATAAGCTAGATGCTCCTACTTCTACTTGCTACACTTACTCCTGCCGTTGCTCCTACTACTTGCTAGCTGCTCCTACTTCTACTTGCTACTCCTACTGCTGATCTTCTTTCAGTGATGCTCCTACTACTACTCCTAAGTGGTTGTTGCTCCTACTCTACTACTACCACTCTACTGCTACACTTACTCTCCTCTACTACTTTCAACTTACTACTACTACTTGCTACTTCTAGATACTAACTGCTAGCTGCTATGTTGATCAAATTTGACCTTTACTACTGTTGTCTTACTACTCCTTTACTACTATTGTTTTTAAATGACCTTTACTAGTACTCTACTGCTAATCCTACTCTACACTACTCCTATTGTCTACTGTACTGCTACTCTACCTCTACTACTCTACACTACTCCTACTGTCTCCTCCTCCTACTCTACTAGTACTACTAGCTACTGGTGCTAGCTGCTGGTGTTGGTGCTGTCAATTTTTTCTTATACTGCTAGTGCTAGCTGCTAGTGCTGGTTGATGCTCTCTACTACTCTACCCCTACTGCTACACTTACTCCTACAACTACTCTACTCTGCTCTACTACTCTAGTACTCTTATATGGTTATGTTGGTGGGTGGTGGTGCTAGTTATGCTCTATCTACTATACTACTCTACTCTATGTACTACTACTCTACTCTATGTACTGTTGCTACTCTTCTCTCTGCTACTACTACTGCTGGCTACTACTTGTTTTTTTGCCAAATCTCCCCTCTCCTCTCCTCTTTTTTGTTTTGCTGATGATAAAATTATCCAAGTCCAAACATTATATGGAATATGAGCTGATGATCAAGAACTTGTGAGGAACTTGACATCATTAGCAGCCGCCCCTACATTACCTTCTCCTCTCTTCTCTGTTATGATGCCTTGATGCTCCAAGTTTAAGATCAGATGATGATTGACATGTTTCTGAGGCCTCTACTACTGCTACTACTCATTTTTTGATATATTGTTGTTTTATAGGACTACTTTGGTTTATAGACCTTTTTTATTTCTTATACCTTCTCGTGTACCTAAAGCACACTTTCTTGCATCTATTAGAACAAAGCGCGAAATAATGTCGTGGACACCAGACAGTGTAGCCTAATGCCCCAAGCATGATGAGCAGCCAACCAATGAGGAGCAAGCACTAGAGGACCAGCTTACTTAGGAGTAGTTCAATAACGAGTTAGAAAAGGATCTAGAAGTGATGCTTACTCAGGAGCAGTGTGACGAGGAGGAAGGGGGAGCAGAAGGAAGAGCATGAGAGGCTGCTAAAGGCGAAGAAGAAGAGGATGATGATGATAATGAGGGATATGTAAGTCCTGAGGATCCTTTCCCACATGAAGCCAGAAGGAGGCCAACGGAGGAAGATTTGGATAAGGATTTTCACCCGAACGAGGAGCTAGGGAAAAAGTCTTAGCTTGTAAATTTTGCTAAAGCTTTGGCTGTGTTACCTCCGCTAACACTTTGACCTATCGTATATACAGGTCCCTCCTAAAACTCAGAAAAGACGACGTCGACGTCCGTGACATCTCGCTGGACAAGACGAAGTAGAAGAAAGGAGAGCAGAGGCAACAGCCACAGAGACAAACATTGAGGCCTCTGCTCCACAACCTCAAGACACAACCACGACTACCAAGCCTAAGAGGAAATGAGGGGATAGAAAAACAAATCAAGGAGCACATAGGCCGCACCAGGGGGCTAGAGAAAAGGACAACCTAGAAGCACAGATTTGAAGAGGACAGGCACATGTACAAGAAACATGGCAGAGAGTGGGAGACTAATCTTGAGCTCCAAGTAAAGGCTCTAGTTGCGAAGGCGCGGGAGGAGCAAGGACTGTCTATAGAGCCACGAACAATAATGATGCCGCCGGGAGAACTAACATTAGTAGGCAGCCCTTCGAAAGTTCCTAGCAGCCAAGGTTCCACTGCAGCAACAACCCCCATCGATCATATATGGGAACCAACTAGTTGCACCTTGGTGTTTCTCAGCGGACGGCAGAACATTGTGATGGAGGTGGCAACGGGTGTGGCACATCCTCCAGGTGGCTTACACCACAATAATAAGATACCGCCGGACTACATTAGGGTCGAGGTGCATATCGTGAAGCCCGAGTTCATGCAGTGGAGGATAGACTACGCAACTCCCGAGGGGCTGGTGTTACTCGAAGATGTAATGGGGTAGTTCATCCTCTAGCACAAACAGGACATTATATTGACTGCTTCTTCGCCGCCTCCCGTCTCCCAAATTTAGAGCGAGTTGTTAAGGACGGGGAGATATTTTCACTGTCTCATGACCACCACATTCCTGAGATGCCACATTCTTACCCGCCTTATAGCGAGCATGTGCCTGATAAGACACAACCTTCTCCAGCTCATACTGAGCGAGTGCATGATGAGATGCCACAGTCTTCTCAACAAGTGCAGCCAATACATAAACAACGAGTGCCTCTTGAAGAAGGTGATGCACAAGAAGATGAGGACATGCCTGAATGGGAACATCGAAATAAGCATCTAATCACCATAAGGCCAATTTATGTTCTGATGAAAGATGTCTCGTTGGTGCAGAAGTGGTATGCCCATGACTAGTTCAAGCCTGAGAACCAAGTTAAAAAAAGTCCCATCACGGGCTTCTGAGGAGGCCATCACTAGCAAACTCCACCAAACAGCAAAGCACTATCCAAATGTTGATGCCATCAAATAGTCAAAGGATTGCCCAAAAACATATGAAAGAGGCAAGCCCTTCCTACCAAACCAGACATCCTGCGCCTACCACTTGGAATGAGAAGGTTCCATGATTGGTACTTGCGTGTTCTCCCAACAAGCATACACCTCATACAAGCATGCTTCCCCACTGGCACATTTGGAAGTCCAGCCGGGAAAATTATATTTGACTTCAATGACATGCAGACATGCTTTCACCTCGGAGCAATGGACAAAAATCTAATTCGCACGTGGTGCCTATAAGTTCATGTCCTCCCGATATGATATGAATGTAATCTTTGGATTTTGTTGTAACTAACCCACGCCGTAATTTGTAGAATGCAAGTGCACATTGTAAAACAAATGCCAAGTGTGAAAGCCAGGTATATAGACCCTCAAGCTATAGCACAAAAAAATTTAATTACCCTAAATAGTCAAAACTGGATGACAAAGAGCTAGCTGCTGGAAAGACCCTTCGGGAGAAAGAGGACATCCGTAAGAAGAAACTAAGGCAAGAGTCCCTTAAGGTTTCGGCATATATTGCCCTGGCTTTTAAAATTCCCAAACAACACTCCACTATATGGCTACCATACAACTTCGAGTAAGTTCAACTCTATACTTAAAGCTTTGTTCAATATATTTTATTCGATGCAAAAGAGCTTATCTAGTTCTATAATTAAATCCATGCAGCAACCACTGGATTTGTATAGGCATCGATGTCGAAAGGAGCATGGCATGGGTCTTTGATTCAATAGATAGGCATCCGGTGACATACAAAGACTTCATATCGATTCTCAAGACGTATACATATCGACAATCCTCATTAGCTTATATGTTTGTATACATACTTGTAACATTCACTTTTGGATATTAATAAGTTGTATTTGCTAAAATAATTCGAACAAGGCATTTATGTTTTATGTCACTAAACATCACGGAAGGCATGATCCAGCAAGGAAGGAAAAGTTGGCTATAAAAACACTATGTGCGGTAAGTATAACTTACTTCTTCAGTACTCCATTACATGGCTGTCAAAAGCATTATTTAACATTTCTATATGCAAAACACACAGTGCCCCAAGCAGAAGCCTGGGAGTGTACATTGTGGGTACTATGTATGTTCTATGATGAGTAACACCGGTACCTACAGGAGACACCCCTTAAGGGTAAGTTTGAACCTCTTCACATGTAGTATAAAAACTTCGTACATGGTATGAAATACTAAACCAAAACTTGTTCTCTTATAGTGGAAAGAAGAGAAAGAAATGAAAAGAGACCCATACAAGGATGACCAACTCTTAGAGCTCGTCAGCGACCTTTGCGACTTCATATTGGACCAGATTGTACATGTCAAAGGCACCTACCATGATCGAGAGTCTGACTTAGGTAGAAATCCTTAGTACCAACACATTCGTGAGACCCAAAGGCTAGCTCTAGGCCGTTGATAACAATGTGTATGGAATTTAACATTGGTTTTACCTTGTGAATTATGTCTATTTAATGATGGATTGTATATATTCTTGTGAATTATACTTGTAATTGTAGTTTATATAATACTCTTGAGTGAACGCGGTTCGGAGGCTGCGTTTTGCGAATCGCGGGTCGTAGTTAAGTTTCGCGCGTTCCATGCCGCGGGCGATTCCCTCGCTCACTCGCGGGGCGTTCCATGCTGTTGGTCACGGGGCATTCGGCAGGATTATCTCGCTTTCCTCGCTCACTCGCAACGCGAACGCGGGAATACGTGGAAACAAACAGGGTCATATGTATGTTCTAGTCGAATTTGAAAATTAAATTTAATTTTTCTTTTTGCGGAAAAATGTATTGTAGGGGCGGTTTTAGACTGAACCGCCCCTACAAATAAGTATTATATGGGCGACTGGTACTACAGCCGTCCATACAAATCGATTTGTAGGGGCGGCTGATAACACCAGCCGCCTCTATAAATCGATTTGTAGGGACGGTTTGGTAGGGGCGGCTGACCAAACCATCCTTACAAATGGTCTTGAGCCACCCCTACAAACCCAGTGTGACGTAGTGGGGTGAGATATCAAAGGCCATAGCTTAACATCAATCTTACGGGACGGGCGAAGAGTCCAGACTTTGTCATCAGAGGTAGGGATGAAAACAGTACGGATATTTTCTGACCGTATTCGAAACCGAATCCGTTTACACTACTACAGGATGGCCTTGTTGTCCCGGGCGGTAACGGCCTTTAGTCCCGGTTACCGCGCTGGGACAACGATCCCGGGACTAAATGTGGAACCTTTAGTCCCGGGTTATCGAGCCGGGACTAAAGAGGGACCTTTAGTCCCGGTTGGTGTTACTAACCGGGACTAAAGGCCATCCAGCCGAGCAAATGTGGCCGCACCCTTTAGTCTCGGTTGGTAACCCCAACCGGGACTAAAGGTTCCTTTTTTTCTTTTTTTTGTTTCTATTTCTATTTTCCTTTTATTTTCTATTTTCACGCTGCTACCAGGTTTTTTTGGTTTCTATTTCTATTTTCCTTTTTTTCTATTTTCACGCTGCTACCAGTTTTTTTTGTTTCTATTTCTATTTTTCTACGCTGCTAGAATATATGTACGTTTATAATGTTCAACATTTTGTATAAACTATAGTACGAAGGACCTTTAGTCAAGGATCAGTGGTACATTCCTATTCAAGTTCGTGCTGCATGGTTCGAGAGCTGAGCTTTTAAGTTAGCTTTCACTCTTCTGAGCAAGCGAGGTGGTGCTAATAGGTGGAACTGGCCAGCAATTCCAGCATATTGCGTACTGGGCCGGTCCATCGAGGCTCCTATAAACACCCGGAACTAAAAGACCTTTAGTCCCGGCTGATAATACCAGCCGGAACTAAAGCTATACCTTTAGTCCCGGCTCGTAATACCAGCCGGGACTAATTGATTTGGTCCATCGGACCCTACGTGCAAAAGCTGAAAAGTACAGTACAGTCGATCATCCCAATGATGGTATTGCTGCTCGATCAAGCTAGAGGCCTAATTAATGCGGCCAATGCATGCACGCAACGCAATTAACATCCGGAGATTATAGCAGTACAGTACGTAATAAATAAACAAACACGGTCCGAAGCAACTTTCTCTACTAGTGCCAGTTTGGGGGCCAAACCGGGACTAAAAGCTTTAGTCCCGGCTGGTATTACCAACCGGAACTACTAGTAGTCCCGGTTGGTAATACCAGCCGGGACTAAAGATCCCTGCCACGCGGACGACTGTTGGACATGAACCTTTAGTCCCGGGGGCAAAAAATGCTGAGGCTAATGTCAAATTGGGATATCGTTCTAAAGTCTGTTCTCTAGTAGTGTTAGAGGGGTTGAGATCTGTCCGTATCCGAGTCCAGATATCCAACATCTGATACCGTATCCGAATACTCAAATCGCATATTTATGATGTCGATATCCAATCGTATCCTGTCCGATATAGTTGACACTATCCGTATTCGAACCCGAATCCGGACAGAAATATGAAAATAAATGTAATATCGGTAATATCCGTCCGTATCCGATCTGTTTTCATCCCTAGTCAGAGGATGTGCTCACTGCGGTCAATCCGATGCCAGCATCGGCCAGCATGCAGCAGATACGTATACATTATGGTGGCTTCGGTTTATCCGTTTGGGAGGAAGGCAATGTTTTGATTCTTCTAAGAACTGCCGCCGCGTGCGATGAGAGTTTGTAATGTACTGCCTGGTGCGTGCACGGTGGTGTGTCTGTGTCAATGTCGTCACCATGATGTGGACCTCTTCTCTTATTCTCTTCCATGCATCTCAGCTAGCTAGCTAGCTAGCTGCAGTCGTCTGCTGCGCATGCTTGCGTGCTTGGACTTCGCCGCGCCCGGTCGATCGCCCGGTTTCTTGACCATTATGTGTATCATGCGTAGAGTCGGTAGAGATGAGATGGATACGATGCAGATACCACCACCACGTAACGGGCAGCACCATGCAGGGCGAACGAAGGATCGAATGCATCGACAACCCGTCCAACAACAAGCTGCAAATAATGGTCGTCTCCTTGCTCTATATACGCAGCCGGCCATGGCCAAATTGGCCATGGACAAAACCTAACAGGTGGAGCGCAATAGTGCTTGGACGACGACACTGTTTGACAGGATGTGACGATGGATCCCTCTCTCACTACTGTAGCGCCCAGCTTGCACGTAGCTGCACACCAATGAATGCAGCTGTTGATGTACGTTGTACTGTTCGTGTCCGTCGCACAAATTGAGCACATAACTACTAGTACTGTGGTACGTAGGAGTACATGCAGAGAAGCAAGCATGCAGTGCACAGCACTCCAAAAGTTGCTTGTTGCCTGTACTTCATTTTTCACATGAAGCAGCACACTGCACCGGCCGGCATGAGACTGTTTGTTTGGCCGTGGCTTGTCATAAATGATCGTAAATTTTTAATCGGAACAGTATTTTTCTCTCACACAAACCAGCCAGCAGTACTTTTTCACGAACCAGCAACGATATGAACCAGCCAACCAAACAGGCTATGCTCTCTGGATATCACGAAGGCCATATTTAGTTCCACCAAATTCCCAACTTTGACACTATGCAAAAAGAAGATTTTCTGTCACATCAAACTTGCGGTACATGCATGGAGTACTAAATGTTGACGAAATCAAAAACTAATTGCACAGTTTGGTTGTACTTTGCGAGACGAACGTTTTGAGCCTAATTAGTCAACGATTGGACAATTATTATCAAATAAAAACAAAATGCTACTGTAAATATAGGAGAAGTGAACATAATAACAACAAAAAACATATTGTCTGAATAACAACAACAACAAAAAAGATACCTGAAATATAGGAGAAGTGAAAAAATAGGATACCAATGCCAGAATTGGATTAAAAAACTCTAAATCATCTTTAATCTCTTTCTTTTCTTCGTCTTGGACAAGTGCTAATTATCTAAATTGAAGATAAAAAAGGACATTGTTCATCAAGCCAACGGCTCACTTCATATTTATTTTATCTAGCTACATAAATTATATAGTCAGGAGACATAAGTTTAGGGGGGGAAAACACAATATAAAGATGTATTTTATTCCTAATGGAACTTTTGTTCTTTTACTTGAGGAGAAATTTTCACCTATAATCTCTAGGATTAGTAGAACTAATGAGTAGTACTAGTAGATGTTGAGCAACCTTAGAGGGGGCATCAGGGGCCTAGACCCCTCTAGTTGTTTTTTCTAAACGTTTTTCAAAATGGCTTTAGCTTCACCAGAGAAGCTGCTCCACATGAAGAGCAGGAGCTGGAGTCTTACCAAACCGACCCTTAACTAGTTTTTGACTCGTTGTTGCCAAGCATGTCGTAAAGAACAATGTTGTTAAATTCTGCAATAAATCTAGGAAAATACGAGCAAACGTGTTAAAGTCAAAGATTCAAACATGAGTGGATAGGTCTTGTAGCGTGTATGCTTGTGTAATTGTGTTCATCAACCTACCCGGCAGTTTTTTTTATCTCCTGTCACCTGAGTTTAGTCATTAGTGAAGAATTTCTAACCATGCAACTTCCAAGTTTCAACCTTTTTCAGCTCTTTCGAAAAGTATGGCTCGCCGGCCACGCGGTAAAAAATCAACGACGAAGTACACAATCAGACGGACTTAAAAAATCAACGACGAGGTACACAATCAGACGGACTCGGTTAATTTTGCTATCGTGGCTACGCTGAAAATCGGCCGAGGCCTGCGGCCTTAATAAGAAGAAAAGCGTGAAAGGGAAGTTGACCTATCCGGAGAAGAAAGGAGTATATGTGTTTGCGTTTTGGATCGGATGCGCAAGTCCATCACGCAATTGAAATTGAGATGTTTGAACGAGATACGGCTGTCTGCGTCATCTGCTTAATTCTCCACTTAATTTCCCTTTTTCAGCATTCAGAACCAGAGCCTAAGCGCGCAAGCAATCCTATGGCTATGATCCAGTACAGCAGTGAGTGACCAACTGATGGACCGATCGAGCAACAAAATTGAAGACGCGTGCAAATTTGGATGTTTCGGCAACCAAAGTTTTGTTCCGAGAACTACTATGACATTAGACGCAGCTACAACCTACAACAATGTAAAGATAATAACATGGAGTTAGAAAGCTGGTTGAAGTTATTTTATATTGGAATGAATTGTTGTAATAAATGGTCCGATGATTCTCTTGTTTAAATAGACAAAGCTGGATTTTTTCTGTTTATTAAAAACTGGCAGTAATATTGTTTTTATATTAGAAAAAAGAAGAAGAGCAACAATAACGATGTCTTGGACTGGGCCGACTTTCATTTGTGGCCTATGGGCTACCTGGCTCGACTTCATGATCAACATTTCCTCTAGTTTGGGCTGGAACTAGCCCAGCCAATGTAAGTTACTCTTTTCCTTTTCTCTACAAGATAGGAAGCCCAGTTGATCCGGTGCCATGCATGGGCTGATGGGCACGGCTGCCCTCGTGCCACCCGGCATCATCGTCGCCGTCGGTCGGTGACAACGACAGCGACTATGCAGCGGCAAATGTGTGCAACTGCAACTGCAACGCCCAGCTACCCTACCATGCCATACCCTTCATTATGAGTTGCATGCATATGGGTGGGTCGTTGCACAATTCTGTGAGTGCTCTATATGTCTGCTTAATTATAACGATCAATATTCATCAATATAATAATGAAGAACCGCCACATGTTTGGAACAGTTTAGAGTTTACGTTCCTCAGTTTTCATATGCACAGGAAGATCTAGCTAGCAGCTAGCATGAATGCATATTCTGTAAGAATTTCAGAAGAATTGTATGATATGATCCAATCATTTTGTTTGTTCTGAATTTATGAGATTCTGAACGGCTCAGCTAATTAGATTATTTGTGGTGAGACCTGTGTCCACCCGTTTTATGTCCTCCACTTGACATGCCTGTCCACCCGTTTTAAGTCCTCCATTTGACGTATTTTTTTAGATTTATTTTAGGATTTAACACGGTTGTTCTTTCAGTGGTAATCGACATTATCCGTCGACAGCATTCACAGGGCTAGAGTGTATGGACTTGTTTGGATCGTGCCCTGACACACAGATGATCCTAGCCCTAGGCGTCCAAAATCGGTGGGGAGCCATCCAAACACGCCTTATGTGCGTGAATTCATAGGGGCAAATGTAGGCGATGTTCCCATTGACAATGAGATGCCTATGATGATTTTGTCAATCTCGAGATCTGTCGAGTAGTCTTTCTTTTGTGCTCATAGGGGAGGGGGGGTGCGTGCGTGCGTGCGTGCGCATACATTCATAAGGGTGAGTGTATGTGTACGTATAAGTGTCTGCACCTGTACTTCACAAAAGAATGTTCATGCTCACAACTTTTAAATTCTAGGGTTCTTATAAACAAACTAAGGCCCTGTTTTGATGCAGTATTTTAGAAACACTATGGTTTTACAAAATACTTTGGTTTTCAAAAGCCGTTGAGTGTTTGGAGATAATAGATCTTGTAGTTTCTAAAACCATGATTTTGTCAAAGTTGTAGTCTTTTTGAAGTTTTAGAAACTCCACTCATGGCCCCTTTTTCTCTTAACCACGATTTTGTATCTCTTTGGTTTATAAAATCACTATTTTGTGATATCATAGTTTAAAAAACATCCAAACATGTCCCAAGATTTTCTTGTCCCTGACAATATGATCGACAAAAGAAGGTGTATTGCCAACCTAATGAACATGGGTGCTTGGAAGTTCAGAATCAAGATATTCAAAATTAAATAAATGTTTGTTTAAGTTGTGCAATGAAAATACAGTTTTTTGCAAGAGTTATTGAGAACTAAATATCTGAAGAAACATCTTTTTGAAGAAACATCTTAACCCTGCGTCAAGTGAGTAAAAAGACCTACGAATTTGTAATTTAGATGTCTTAAAGAACAATTTCTAACTCCGGTCTATTTGGGAGTTAAGAAACAATTCCAAAATCCAGGTCACTTTTAATTTAGAGAATCTCCAATAGTTTGGTAAACTCACTCCCGTGCCCCTAGTGTTATTTCTTTTTTCCTTGGCACTCCCATGCCCCCCATTGTAGCTGTCGCGTCCACCTAAGAGTTCACTGTAATTAGATCCCCAACCACTATTTTTAGATATAACAATAGATAGAGCAGAATGGAAGCAATTTTATTTGGGGGGAGGGGGCTCCCCCTCCCCCTCTAGATCTGCCCCTACTTGAAGGAGGGTGCAATGTACTAAATAGCGGTCAGTGACAAAGATGAGGTGGTGAAGCAAAGATAGAGGGAGATAACAGGGTCATGGTGCACATGCAGCTCGCAAACAAGTAGACTAAGGTATGGATCGCCAGAGTGCTAGGAACGAGCTTGCATAACCCTATCGCTTGAATGCATAAGGATTGTATCTCTGTCATAGTGAGTTGGAGTAACACTATACAGAACACATGCCATATTATGAGTGTGATAAGCCTAGTACCTTGTGTTAACTAGATAATTGCATGGATTCGGAGTGAGGTGGAGTGCGGGGTAGCTACAAGGGTTAGTACCTCAACTCACCGTCAAACCGTTTATGGGAAATCTAGCCACACTTGAGAAATGTTGGGGACTGAGTCAACCCTTATCTAGACATGGATATGGAGGCTCAACCTTACTTCCCATATAGGTACAGTTGACACCTTTGCGGAGGTTTCAAATTGTGTGATCATTCTTGGAATGACCATGGTTGTCCTAGCTTCTAGCTAGGTTCATAGTAGGGAGGGCAATGCAACGTGCTTACCATTACTTTAGTTATTTAAATTCAATATGCTTACTTAGTTGTTCATCACTAATTATCTAGCAACTTGAGCACAACATGTCATATTTAACATACGCCATGCTTTTGTGCAATCTTTAAACATGTCTATAACCTCCATTGCATCCACCACATATATATCAATGTTGGAACAAGACTTCTAAGTACCTTTGTACTCATGATACTGCCATTAAACTATTTCAAGTAGTTGAATACCATGGTGGCCACTCAGAGTGAACCTCGAGTATGATCGGATGCATAGAAGTGGACAAGGTTGGCGCCCTACTCTCTACTTCATGGTGTCATTAGAAGACCGACAACCACGTGATAAAGCAACCGGTGTTTATATTGAAGTCGTTGTGTAGGTATGGAGCCTATAGCTAGTATCCCACCCATTATGTTGTTTTGTGCTCCCTCCATTCCAAATTATAAGTCATTCCAACTTTTTTGGAGAGTCAAAACATTTCAAGTTTGACCAAAGCATTTCAACTTTGGTGTTTTCTTTTTATAAGACATGCATATATATTAGGATTTGAGAAAGTGTTTCGATGCATACTTTGACCATGTGTTTTCTTTTTATAAGACATGCATATATATTAGGATTTGAGAAAGTGTTTCGATGCATACTTTGACCATTAATTTCTCTTATGACATATGGTCAATTACTACAAAGCCAATGACTTATTTAAAAAATGTTTTGAAGTGTGAATTTATTGATCCATCTTATTTGCACTAAAATATTTGTACTAATTGATGGTCCTGTTTATGCATGATGTTTCGAAATGAAGGGAGTACATCTGACTTTTCCGAAATATATAATGTCCTGTATTTTTTATGGTGGGGATAATATCGATGTAAATCTTTGACCATATGGGCCCTCTTCCGTCTATACTTTTATAAAAGTAGGTATTAGCATATAAACTAAAATTTTTTATCGATCGGCAGTTGGGCCATGCATGCATGTGCCTCATAAGACAAGCCTTTTATGAATTTGCACTGAACCTTACTACCTGGCACCTTCAGTGCATATATGCTGTCTCTCCCGGGGGTTCTCCATCCATGCTTCTTCGGCATGTATACGCACATGTTTTTTGGGAGATGGAAATGAGGCACGGCGTGTATGTTCAATAGATCTCAGCATGTTTATTTGGCCGTGGCCTGTCGTAAATGATCGTAAATTTCTAGTCGGAACCGTATTTTTCTCTCACACAAACTAGCCAGTAGTACTTCTTCACGAACCAGCAACGATACGAACCAGCCAACCGAACAGACTGAGAAGCGATGTTTAGGAAGTACTAATGGTGCTAGCTACCTTTTTTTTAGGGGAACTAGTACTAGCTGCCTGCTAGCAGTGAGGTAGGGACATTAGTACTGACCAGATTTTTTTTTTGAGTGGAAATGACCAGATTTTTATTTGTTGACTATATTTGTATCTAAAAAAAATATCCATGTGAGGTACATAGGCCCACAAATGCTCAGGCGATTGATGGCCCATTATGATTTTTTATTCTACAAATTAATTCCAGCCGGCTAGCTAGACGCGGCTCTTGAGTTGGCACAAGTTGGCCCGTCGAGTGTTGTGGAGCTTCGCCCAATATATGCGGACCATGTCAAGTGTGTTGTAAAAGACTTATATTCCTACAAAGAAATGCAGCCCTCCTATGTTTTCGAGAAAAAAAAAGAAAATTATTTCCAGTTAAAGTGCTGATAGGTTATATATATATACGTTCAGATCGAGATATTATATACTACATATACGGTTTGTATTTATTGGATTTTATTTTTGAAAGGTTGATGCCACAAAACAAGTAGTTGTGAATGCAAATCTCACCGTCGTAATCTATATAAGAACTTTAAATTTGTCTGCGATACTGTTCATCTGACGCTCCCCGAGACCCAGACACTGTAGGCCAGCAGTACCGGTTACCAGGTCCGCGATAAACAGTGCTAGGATCCGCAATGAACAGTGCCCGGCCGATAAAAGAACAGTGCTGGCCCGATACAAAACAGTTCAGACCTGATATGGCACAGTAAATGCCCGTTATGGAACATTGCGCACCCATTTCATCTTTTCTTTTCCCCTTTTTTTTCTGCACTCCTTCCCACGCGAAGCGTGGGCAATATATGAAGTTGAACGTGTATATAATCGTAATGCCGTACTACATATTTTGTCCTGCCGTTGTCAAGTCATGCTAGCTACTCACTCCGTTCTAAAGTATAAGTTGCTTTGACTTTTTTGGTTCATCCATTTTACTATGTATCTAGACATATTATTATATCTAGATGCATAGCAAAATGGATGTAAAAAAAAAGCAAAACGACTTATAATTTAGAACGGATGGAGTACTGAACTGGAATGCACACATGCATGTATGTGTGTTCTGGCGTAGTGACGGTCATTGCACAATTCAGAAGAAATATAACAGGTAGCGGGTATATATCTTGTATTAGTAGCTTATTTTTTTTGACGAAATCTTGTAGTAGTAGCTAGTACTAGTATACCTCCATCAAACAGACACCTGTAGAACGAACGCATGATTTATACTATATGCATGATGCATGCTGTGCAACTGCAATTAGCTAGTACATACTCCGTAGGTCCACCTATCTAGCTTAGCTAGCTAGTAGAAATTAATTAAGCAGCGGCATATATATATATATATATATATATATATATATATATATATATATATATATATATATATATATATATATATATATATATAGGGAGAGGCTATTCAGTAGCCGGCTACAAAATAAGTTATTCTGTAGCCACCTCCATTTACTATAATTTTATATACTAATTTACTATAATGTCAATACATATTTACGATAGTTGGGTTACTATAACACATGGGGATATTTACCATAAAGTTATATTAAACCACTTAGCAAAGAGTTACTATAATCTCGTAAATTAACATAGTAATTATCATAACTCAAAGTGGCTACAGAATAAGTTATTCTGTAGCCAGCTACAGGATAGTAGTTCTATATATATATATATATACACACACACATACTGTTTGGCCGCAGAATAAGTTATTCTATAGTCACTTTGAGCTACGATAATTACTATACTAATTTACGAGATTATAGTAACTCCCTCATAAATGATTTACTATAATATTATGGTAAGTATCATCTTGAATTATAATAACCCATATATCGTAAATGTGTATTGTTATTATCGTAAATTGGTACAAACATTATTGTAAATCAATGTGACCATAGAATAAGTTATTATGTAGCCAGCTGTAGAATAATCTTACCGTGTGTGTATATATATATATATATATATATATATATATATATATATATATATATATATATATATATATATGCATTTGTAATTTGTATCAGTTAGCCGTAATAAGAGAATTTGGATCGAGCTGCTTAACTGATCTACCGGTTGTTACAAGATTGATTAGTTGCATGCATTATTGGTGTGCGTGATGCAGCATATATATTTGGAGGAGAGATACACAATATATAATATAATGCGTACCAATTCCAGTGCCCAGTTCACATCAAAGGAGAGTACACAGCATACTCCTACATGCTACTAGTATATGACAGGCAAGAGTAGGACAGAGAATCGTACTAAAGGGCTAGCTACTGCCGACTGGTACTCCTTCAACTTCAACAGCAAAATGATCACTCAAGGAATTAGTAGGTACTCCGTCTACGCACACTTCACACTACTTTTATTAAGGTCTGTGTACTTGGTTTGGATTGCACTGTATCACGGGCTCACGGCCGTACTAATTGAGGAATTAATTAATTTTCTCGTGGAAAGCTTAGCGCCTGTTTGGAACGTAGGATTTTTTCTCCGTTTCTGTGTTTTTTCTATGAAATTGAACTGATTCCTATGAAATTTCTGTGTGATTCCTGTGAAATTCCTACGTTCCCAACATGCACTACCACGGTGAAGCACTGGTGGATCGATCTTGTGGTGTACTTTGTGATCTAAACACGCATGCATGCGTGTTGTAGCTAGGTACAATGTCTCCTTGTTTCCTTTGGTGCCTAGCTGGACAGTGTCCGGTACTCCACAGTACCGCCGCGTCGGTACTCAGTAGTCATGCCATGCATGTGCCATTTGCTCTGTACCCACGCATCTATAATCTAGCTATACATACGTACCACCAGTATAGTAATAATAATATTCAACGCACACAGATATAGATTATATATACTACAATAATATATATTAATTCTAGCTACCAATAAATGGCTAAGTTGGACACATTTGAATCAATTGTGTTCAATATTTGGATATAATGCACGTATTCGATCGGCTACGAATGAAGGATCGGAATTGCCAACTTACCAACTTGCAATCATCATTCTGTACGTGTTGTATGTATTTTGTCAGTATGAGATACTACAATTAATACAAGTATGCATGTATGCACTACGGGAGAACGCAGATTTGCCGAGTGCCGCCAGCTTTGTCGAGTGCAAAAAATCGGGCACTCGGCGAAGCCACTCTTTGCCGAGTGCCGGACGGGTGGCACTCGGCAAAGAGTGGCTTTGCCGAGTGCCATAGAGTGCCCGGCACTCGGCAAAGGGCGGCACTCGGCAAAAGCCCTCTTTGCCGAGTGCAACACTCGGCAAAGAGTGTCACTCGGCAAAAAAAAATGGCACTTGACGGCCGAGCCCGCCCACGCCGTCAAATTTAAAAAAAAATTCTTTCCCGAGTGCCATCCCTGGCACTCGGCAAAGGCCCTGCACTCGGTAAAGATCCCTTCTTTACCGAGGGCCACTTAATTTTGGTTTTTTTACCCATTTTTTTGTGAGTCCTTCCCACATTATTTAAAACTCCATGTTCAAATTTGGGACAATTTTGACTTTTTTGCTATATTTTGTTAGTTTTTTTTTGTTTCGTTGAATTTTATGGAATATTTTAAATTTGAACTGCAGGTGCATGGAATAATCGAATTTGGTCGTTCAAAAAATGATATTCATGATATTTGGTGTATGTTGAAGCCGTATCCAGGAACTCATATGAAATTTCGAGCATCTTGTTGACGTAACATGACGAGGTACCTGTGGGAAAAGTGTATTTAAATTATATAAAATCCGAACGAAGTCCAAAAATGACGAAACTTGTCGGGGCGTCGTATTATCGCATGTAGAGTCTATGGTAAAAAATTGAGAAGGTTTCGAGTAAGTTGCGACGTCGAATGCCTAAAACCCAGACATCTCATCACATGTGGAGATGTCTGGGTTTTAGGCATCCGACGTCGCAACTTACTCGAAACCTTCTCAATTTTTTACCATAGACTCTACATGCGATAACACGACGCCCCGACAAGTTTTGTCATTTTCGGACTTTGTTCGGATTTTATATAATTTAAATAAACTTTTCTCGCAGGTATCTCGTCATGTTACGTCAACAAGATGCTCGAAATTTCATGTGAGTTCATGGATACGGCCTCAACATACACCAAATATCATGAATATCATTTTTTGAACGACCAAATTCGATTATTCCATGTGCCTGCAGTTCAAATTTGAAATATTCCATAAAATTCAACGAAACAAAAAAAACTAACAAAATAAAGCAAAAAAAAGTCAAAATTGTCCCAAATTTGAACATGGAGTTTTAAATAATATATTAAGGCTACAAAAAAATAATGGGGCAAAAAAAACAAAAAAAATTTGCCGAGTGTCGGCTCTGGCACTCGACAAAGGTGGCACTCGGCAAAGAATTTTTTTTAAAAAAACAAAAGCCTTTGCCGAGTGCCGACCCGACCCAGCACTCGGCAAAGGGGGAAACCCTAACTAAATGTGTGGGCCGGCCCACACAACACACTCACGCACGCACACCGCGCGCCTGCCGCCGCTACGCTCGCCCCGCGCCCGCCCCGCCCGCCCCGCTCCACCCCAGCCCCGACCCCGACCGCCCCGCGCCACCCCGGCCCTGACCCCGACCGCCCCGCTCCACCCCAGCCCCGACCCCGCCCGCCCCGCTCCACCCCAGCACCGACCGCCCCGTCCCCGGCCCGCCCCGCGAACCTCGCGCCAGCGCGCCGCCGGCCCAGCTGCGCCCCGCCGCGGCGCCGCCCCTCCCCACCCCGGCCGGCCGCCGGCCACCGGATCCGGGGCGCCCCGGGCGCGTACAGCCCCGCCCCACCCCGATCGGCCTCCAGCCACCGGTTCGTCCAGGCCGCCCCGCAGCGGCGCGCCCGGGCGCGCCCCGCCTGCCCGGCCCCGGCCCAAGGCAGCGGCCCCGGCGAGCCCGCCGCGGCCCTGGAGGAAGGAGGAAGAAGGTAGCAGGAAGAGGAAGGAGGAAGAAGAAGGAGGAAGAAAAAGGAAGAAGAAGGAAGAAGAAGAAGGAAGAAAAAGGAGGAGGAAGAAGGAGAAGAAAAAGGAAGAAGGAGGAGGAAGAAGAAGGAGGAGGAGGAGAAGGGGAGAGGGGAGGAAAGCCGAGGTGGAGGGGACGAACGTTCATCCACGTTCGTCCACGCCGTTCGTCCACGCTGTCATCCCCGCCCTCACCGGAGGAGAAGGTAAAGCCACAGGGTTGTCGGCCATCGCGCCGTTTATGTCGTTGATGGCCTTCGTGCCGGGTTTGTGGTTGTGTTGGCCATCGTTCCCCAAATGTGGACGTCGGCCATCGTGCTGACGGTTTTTCTTGCAGGCTTTGGAAACCTCCCTGTGCAGGGGAGGTTCTGCCGAAATTTTCAACTTTTAGTGATGTTTTTCTTCTTTTGTAGAGCAGGACCTGTCCGAGGGGACCCGGAGCACCTCGGCGACCCTGATCATCTTTGTCGGCGTTGCGGTCCTACCTGCACAGCGCCGACTCGCCACTGCATCGACTCGCCACTGCGCCGCTAGCCTGTCTCCACCGCCACCCTAGGTATAATTGAGCTCTCTTCCTTACCGTTGTAGTACGTAGATCAGTGTAGCCCAGTTAGGCGTCTCCCATCCAAAACAGATACGGTTGGAGGTATGCGGATCTCTGCATATCTATGACCGTATCTATTTCAGATTGTTCATGTTTTTTGGACAACCCGCGGATGCGTAGATGGGTTAGTTTCCATGTTCTACTCGGATCCAAGACGGAGTTTCGGCACCACCTCACTGTTGTTCTCCAGATACACACTCTCCCTTCCAGGACGTGTATCGGGAGAACAGCGAGGAGGTGCTGCTGAAATTCTGTCTTGGATCAGAGTAGAGCATGGAAACTAACCTCATCTACGTATCCGCGGATGGGATTAGGACCTATCCTCACCTATTAGATAGTAGGCACGCCGTGCAGATGCAACTGATGGTTATATTACTCCGTTATGTGTATATGCTAGAGGATGGATAACTGTGAGTGGATGTACATGGGACACCCAAGTCAGGCTCAAATCACCCGTGAATGGATGGATAAGACCGAGAAATTCTTGGACCATGCATTTAAGGCAGCTAAGGGAGCGAGAGACACGTTCTATCCCTACAGCCAATGTGAAAACAAGAAAAGAAAAACAAGGGAAGTAATGGTGCAGCATCTTTGCAAGTATGGATTTATGCCAAACTATACCTGGTGGGTGTCCCATGGTGAAGCCTATTGTCCTAGAGAGGAGGCCATGAGATGACGCTTGGAGGCATTTGACGGTGATGGCGGGGTACCAGGATGGTTAGGTGACTATGAGGATGCGACGTTTGCTGAAAGGCCTACAGAGGACGAGCAGGAGGATGAGGAGGAGGAGCTAGAGCCAAGTGCTAAGGCGTTCTTGGCCATGTTGGATTCGGCACAGAAGGTCCTACATGAGAATACAACGGTTTCTCAACTGGATGCCATTGGCCGCCTACTGGGGTTGAAGTCCCAGCACAACATGACTCGAGCCTGCTTCGATGCTATCATGGCAATTATTAGGGGCTGCTTCTGGAGGGTCATCATCTACCGAGTAGCTTGTACGAGTCAACGAGACTCCTTCAGGCACTGAAGATGCCGTATGAGCAGATACATTGTTGTCCAAAGGGGTACGTCCTATTTAGGGAAGAACACAAGGATGCAAAGTACTGTCCAAAGTGTAAATCCTCTAGGTATGTGGAGGTAGACAAAGGTGATGGAAAGAAGGAGCAGAATGAGGACATCCCCATGAAAGTCCTAAGACACCTTCCGATCATACTGAGGCTCCAACGGCTATTCATGTCCGAGGAGTCTGCGAAATAGATGACATGGCACAAGAATGACGTTCGATACAATCCTGACAAGATGGTACATCCAGCAGATGGTGAAGCATGGAAACCTTTAATGGCGACCATCATGGCAAAGATGAAGAGGCCCGTAATGTACGTGTTGCGCTGGCAACGGATGGGTTCAATCCTTATGGAATGATGTCGGCCCCATACACTTGTTGGCCCATGTTCGCTATTCCCCTCAATCTCCCCCCTGGGGCCCTACTTCAACGGCAAAACATATTCTTGACGTTGATAATTCCTAGACACCCAGGAAACAAAATGGGTGTGTACATGTAGCCTGTTTATGATGAATTGATCGAGGCTTGGAATAAAGGCGTATGGACTTACGACCGAGCTACAAAGAAGAACTTCAAAATGTATGTTTGGTACCAGTACTCCATGCATGACTTCCTAACGTATGGGATATTCACCGCCTGGTGTGTCCATAGGAAGTTTCCATGCTCGGTATGCAAGGCAGCTCTATAGTTCATTTGGTTGAAGAAGGGTGGGAAGTTCTCGTCGTTCGACAAGCATCGACAGTTCCTCCCTCTTGACCATGCATTCAGAGGAGACACCAAGAACTTCACGAAAGGTGTCACAGTGACCGACCCTACACCTCAAAAGATGACTAGTGCCTAGGTTTATGCTTAGATAGATGCTCTTGTGCTCCCGACGTAGAAAGATAATCCAAAGAAGGGTAAAAGAAAGAAAGTTAATCCAAAGAAAGATAATCCAAATAAAGATCGCTTTGTGGGCTATGGTGTGGAATATATGTGGACTCATAAGTCAGGATTAGAGAGGCTTCCCTATTTTGATGACCTTCTCCTTCCACATAACATAGATGTAATGCACACTGAGAAGAATGTCGTCGAAGCACTTTGGGCAACACTCATGGACATTTCTGACAAAGACAAAGGACAACCCTAAGGCCAGAGTAGACATGGCAACACTATACGACAGACCAAAGCTACAGATGCTGCCTTCAAGAGACGACAAACCATGGAAAAGGCCTAAGGCCGATTACATCTTAGAAAAGAAGCACAGGACGGAAGTGATACAATGGATGCAGATGTTAAGTTTCCCTGATGGGTTTGCAGCGAATCTGAGGAGGGGAGCGAACCCAGATATTGGCCGAGTCTTAGGGATGAAGAGTCATGACTTCCACATATGGATTGAGTGGCTTCTTTCGTCGATGGTTCGAGGCTACGTCCCTGAGCATGTCTGGAAGGTGCTGGCAGAGCTGAGCTTTTTCTTCCGCCAGCCAAGGAGATATCTCTGAAAGTGGTTGAGGAGTTGGAAAAAAGGGCACCTGAGTTGCTCTGTAAGTTGGAGAAGATCTTTCCACCTGGCTTTTTCTTGTCAATGCAGCATTTGATTTTGCACCTCCCAAATGAGGTACGAATGGGGGGCCCATGCAGAACCGTTGGTGCTATCCAATTAAGAGATGTCTAAAGACTGTTCGCCAGAAATGTGGAAACAAAGGTAGGATTGAGGCTTCCATAGCAGAGGCATTCATTCATGAGGTGTCAAACTTCACAACATTATACTATAGTGAGAAGCTTCCTAGCGTGCATAACCCACCCCCTCGTTACAACAAGGACGAAAATGAATCGACCCTCAGCCTATTCAAAGGGCAACATGGGAGATCAAGTGGAGCGGCCAAAAAGAGGGTGACCAATGAAGAGTGGCGCAAGATCATGCTCTACGTGTTGACTAACCTTGATGAAGTCGACAAGTATTAGGGGTAAGTTCTCAACGAACTTGTTACATACTCCGTAAATTTTCTGCATCCAACAACCTTGTTGGTTGTCGGTGCAGGGAATTTTTTTATCAATACTGGCATCTTTCAAGGCCACCTTCTAACCATGAATGAGAGACCCTTCTTCAACATGGTTCGCTTGATTTCATTACATGGTTCCAAAGAAAGGTACCTTCTGACCAACTTATGTCATTTCAATTTTGGCGTTCCTAGTTGCCTAATTTCATTTCTCTCCGGCTTGAGCTTGCAGTGCCAAAGTGATTTGTCTATAAGTGTCGAATTACAACAAGTGGCCAGAGGCTTTGACTATAAGGTCTCGTCATTTAACGCTTATGACGTGAATGGATATCGCTTTCACACAACAAGCTACGAGAAGAGTCGGCCCAATCCAAGGACCACCAATACCGGAGTATTTACGCCCGGAGTAGTTACGCCCGACGAGGAGCAGGAGGACTATTATGGCACAGTTGAAGAAATATACGAGCTCAAATTCCATGGTGAAAAAGCACCTAAGCCAGTCATATTCAAATGCTAGTGGTTTGATCCTGCAGTATCAAAAAAGTCCCCTAAATTTGGGATAGTCGAAACTAGACAGGATTCCTTCTATCCAGGAGATGATGTCTATATTGTGGCTCAACAAGCCAGGCAAGTTTATTATTGTCCATATGCTTGTAAAACCAACCCACATCTTCAGGGTTGGTATATTGTGCACAAGGTATCACCACATGGTAAATGTCCTCCCCCAAACGATGATGATTACAACTTGAACCCACCCACGCATGACGGGGAGTTCTATCAACAAGACGAGGGGCTACCAGGGATGCTTGAGATAGACTTAACCGGAGAGATTGAAATGGAAGTAGACGAGGAATGGGTAATTGACGAGAAAGCTGCAGATGAGGTGCATGATCCGAGAGACTTGAAAATGCTTGACGGACTTGTACTTAACAATGATAGCGATGAGGATGAGGCTGTTGACGATTTGGAGGCTCTTGATAGTGATGACGATACCTATCATCCAGATAATCCCGATCATGAAGAATATTAGAAATACATGTAATACTATGTTATTTTGTAATTACATTTTCTTTATTTTGCATCCCTTGCTAAGTACTTCTCGTTTATCTGTACTAATACTGGTTTATTCTTTTTAATTGCAGGTGATGGGGCCCACTAGGAGGTGTTAGTCGACTTACTCGAGACCGAGGGACATGCCATCGGCTAAGGACACGGAGGCGGAGACGTCAGAGAGGCAGAGGAGGTTGAGGGGTAGGCCTAGGCGGGAGCCGTCGACTGACCAGGACCTTAGCTCCTCGAGCACTTCTAGGGACGACGATGTCCCTCTACCCACGGTGGGCGAGGATGCAGGTCCGTAGATGTATGACGCCGCCATTTCACACGCGTCTGAGGAGGGGGTTCCGCACACGTCCGAGGAGGGGGGAGGGGGTTCGACTTCCTCTTCAGCCTCAAAACCCTACTTGCGAGGTCCCAGCCAGCTCTCGAAGCGACCGATTGCACCCGAACGCCACCCACTGATTGCACCTGAGGGGGATAAGTAAGTAACTTCATATGTTCTTCATTTGATATGTTGAAAAATCATAATAAGAGCTAATGTCAATGGGATCACTTGTGTAGGAACTAGATGCTTGTGGAGGAGGGGGTCCCGGCTCACAATGTCAATGGGATCCTAGGACTTCTATGTAGGGAACACTTCCCTGGCCTAGTGTGGACGTCAGAGGATGAGGACCCAGAGGTACCCTTGTTCGACCACTATGCCCTCGTCGCCACCAATGCTCCGCACAGAAACTTGGCGGATCGGGTGATTTCGGAGTTATGGGTAAGCCTCAATTCATTGCATTCATTACATTCATTGGACATTCTTCAAATAAAATAATGGATACCTCATGTCTTTATGCAGGACTTCTTTAGATGCCAGCCGGGCCAGGAGGCAAGGGCGTATCAGGTGGCTTACGCTTCCTGTAAAAGGCGTGTCTCAGACTTATATTACGAGGCCTGCCTCCAGGCGCACATTGACTACAACGCCACCTACCGTAAGAGAAGAATCAACAAAACACAGGCGAGGAGACAGACATAGATTCTGACAAGGGAGCAGTACCTATAGGTAAATAGAAAACATCTCCTGTTGATTTATTTTGAGATTAACTATGCCTAATTTGATCTTCTGATGGCTTGTAGGCGATTCCAAGCTGGTGCGCCACCCACCCTGATTGCTGGGCTGCTATAGTGGACAAATGGCTGGATGCAGATTGGCAGAAGGAGCACCAGGAGAAAAGTGATCAGCGAGCGCTGATGCCAGGTGCCCCTCACCATCAGGGCAGCGCCAGCCTCAGTAAGTATGCAAAGACATATGTAAGTCTGCACCATTTGTCTAATCTAGCCGTGCTCAATTCTGCATGATTTCTAACCACATATTGTTGTCTTTCTCGCAGTTGGCGGCGCACGGTTGAAAGGTCCTAATGGCTAGAGGGGGGGTGAATAGCCTAATAAAAATTTCTACAACAACACTTAACAAAAGGTTAGACAATTATGAGGCGAAGCAAGTGTTGCGCTAGCCTACTCAAAATGCAAGCCACCTACCACAATTCTAGTTTAGATAGTGTCGATTCACACAAGAGGTATGACACTACTCTATGTTAGTGTGCTCTCAAAGACTAACTAAAGAGCCACACCAACCAACCAAGCAAGCTCTCACAACTAGTTACACTAAAGAGCCTATCAACTAGTTTGCGATAATGTAAAGAGAGTGATCAAGATAGTTATACCACCGTGTAGAGGAGTGAACCAATCAATCATAAGGATGAATAACAATGGAGACCAATCACCTCGGAATCAAAGGATGAACACAATGATTTTTACCGAGGTTCACTTGCTTGCCGGCAAGCTACTCCTCGTTGTGGTGATTCACTCACTTGGAGGTTCACGCGCTAATTGGCTTCACACACCAAACCCTCAATAGGGTGCCATACAACCAACACAAGATGAGGATCACATAAGCCATGAGCAATTCACTAGAGTACCTTTTGGCTCTCCACCGGGGACAAGGTCAAGAACCCCTCCCAATCACCACAATCGGAGCCGGAGACAATCACCACCCTCCGCTCAACGATCCTCGCTGCTCCAAGCCATCTAGGTGGTGGCAACCACTAAGAGTAACAAGCAAAATCTGTAGCGAAACACAAACACCAAGTGCCTCTAGATGCAATCACTCAAGCAATGCACTTGGATCACTCCCAATCTCACTATGATGATGAATCAATGATAGAGATGAGTAGGAGGACTTTGGCTAGACTCACAAGGTTGCTATGTCAATGAAAATGGCCAAAGATATGAGCCACAGCCGGCCATGGGGCTTAAATAGAAGCCCCCACAAAATAGAGCCATTGTACCCCTTCACTGGGCACACTGCACTCTGACCAGACCCTGGCCTCAGCGTCCGGTCCACTGATGGACGCCACGTGTCACCAGCTTCAAACGCTGTTCGTCAGATTCCAACGGCTATGAAGTTGACCGGACGCTCCGACAAAACTGACCGGACGCTGGAGCCTCAGCGTCCGGTCGAGTACAGTAAGGGTCGAAACCTGGTTTTCCTCGATTAGACGCATCCGGTCCACCTCGACCGGACATAGCCCAGCGTCTGGTGGTAAACCCTAGCCTCTGTACCACCAGTCAACGCGACCGGACGCAGGCAGTCAGCGTCCGGTGCTTTTGGATCCAGCGTCCGGTCACTTGACCGACGCTGGCATCACCTCCATTCTCTTCACCCTTGCTCAAGTGTGCTAACCACCAAGTGTATCATCTTGTGCACATGTGTTAGCATATTTTCACAAACATTTTTCAAGGGTATTAGCACTCCACTAGATCCTAAATGCATATGCAATGAGTTAGAGCATCTAGTGGCACTTTGATAACCGTATTTCGATATGAGTTTCACCACTCTTAATAGTATGGCTATCAAACTCTCTAAGTGTCTTGATCACAAAAACAAAATAGCTCCTTTGGTTTATACCTTTGCCTTGAACTTTTTTGTTTTTTTCTTCCTTCTTTTCAAGTTTAAGCCCTTGATCATCGCCATGCCGTCACCATTGTCATGATATGATCTTCATAAGCTTCTCTACTTGAAGTGTGCTACCTATCTCATAATCACTTGATAAACTAGGTTAGCACTTAGGGTTTCATCAATTCACTAAAACCAAACTAGAGCTTTCAATCTCCCCCTTTTTGGTAATTGATGACAACCCTTATACAAAGATATGAATTGAAATTCAATTGAATCTATGTTGCTTGCTCAAGCATATTTACCATTTGTAAAAGGATATGGACAAGTTTTATGAACCCTAAATGGTAGCAATTGCTCCCCCTATATATGTGCTAAGAGTTTGGATTATAGCTTGCACATATGCTTAGATAGGAAATGTAGGAGTCAATGTCTACCATATGATGCTAAGGTATAAAAGATGGACCTTTGAAGCATGATACCAATTGGAGTGCACCAATATACCATCCTTAGCACCATGGTTAGCTCAATATTACTTGGAAACATATTTTGAAAAGATACCACTTGTAAAGACTTTACTTGGGAATGAAAGTTATCTAGTGATTTCATTTCATCATTCAATCTTACAACTAACCTTCATCACACAAGCATGGATGTTTAAATTTAATACTTGTGCCATGCAAGCAAACATATGAAATACACTTCAAATGCATCATACAAGTTCATGAGCTTGCTCCCCCTACTTGTGTGCTCAAACTTTTAGTTGATCTTTCCTTTTTCATATCTCTCTCCCTATGTCATATATCTAGATATCTTTATGTTTGTTTCTCTTCCTCTTATCTTTGTTTGTCTCTCCCCTTATCCCATTTATCTTTGTTTCTCTCCCCTTTTGTCATCAATGACCACAAAGGTTCTAAATAGAATTACTTGTAGGGTCGAGATTATCAATGTCAATCAATGGGGTGAGGGTCATTTTCCCAAATTTGGTCTAGTCTAGATCATTTACCAAAGATATTTAACTCGGTTTGATCCAAGGACAAGCTTCTTCACACCTCCAAATAAGGGTTATCTTGTACCATGTTGAGTTAAACACTTAGAGCTCATATTCTAGATTAAACATTAGGTTTACAAGCCCATAAACATGTTATATGCCATCACTAGATCAAGTCAAACATAGAAGCAATAGTGATACCATATAGACATCAAAATCATTTGATTTTCATGAATGAGCCAAAAATAGAACCATTTGAAAGTTCCTAATAGGATTGAAAATATGACTAGATGCACTAAACATGTCCTTAGCAAGGATGTATGTCATGCCAATCAACTTTTACCTTGGGATGCTCGAAGGAGAGGCATGTCATATGAGTCGGGGTGCATCAACACATATTTGAGAAGTCCAATATGTTCAACTCATTCCTTAGCTTGCAAAACCTTTTCTCATCCAATGGCTTGGTGAATATATCGGCAAGTTGATCTTCGGTGCCTACACTCTCAATGCAAATGTCCTCTTTTTGTTGGTGATCTCTTATGAAATGGTGGTGGACATCAATATGCTTTGTTCTTGCATGTTGCACCGGATTGTTGGTTAGCTTGATTGCACTCTCATTGTCACATAGCAATGGCACTTTCTTGAACTTGATTCCAAAGTCACTCAAAGTGGCTGTCGACGAAATATGGTCGGCAGTCTACCTAGGGGTATGCCCAAGGTAGTAGATTATCGGCAGACAGATGTGCAAGCCCCAAACAAGACGGTGACGCAAGACAGACACGAGATTTTATCCAGGTTCGGCCGCCAAGAAGGCGTAATACCTACGTCCTGCGTCTGATTTGTATTGCTGTATGTCAATGAGAGATATTTTTTAGAGGGGTCCCCTGCCCGCCTTATATAGTCCGGGGGGCAGGGTTACAGATCTGGAAACTAATCCTAGTCAGTTACAATTGCCATATCTGGCCGGATAAGGATTCCTATTCTAACCGACCAGGATCCTGCTTGGTCGCCAAATCTGTCTTGATTCCTTGTGCGGGACTCCGATTAGGTTAACTGGGCCGCACGTCATATTTCGGGTGGACTGAACCTATCGATCCGGGCCAGCCCAAGCTTAGCCGTAAGGGTATAGGGGTTAATACCCCCACAGCTAGTCCCCGAGCATCATGCATTATGCTGCGACACGCCATTTGAACCTTCTCCGACAAACGAGGCTTGAATTCTTGACGCCTCCGACCACCGTCATCACCGGAGAAGTAGGTTGTCCAAAGAATGTATGGTGCTCTTAAGAAAAAAGAAAAAGATTTCTGTCCTGAGAAGTGTGCCCACTTGTATTTCTGAAAAGAAATGTAAGTGGTCTTGAAATATAGCATCCTGAAACATCAGAAGCGTAGGGGTCGAAAAACAAACACGTTCACCGCAAGGTGAAGTGTGCCCACTTAGTCCCCGAGCTTGCTGGAAGGCAAAGTATGAGCCTTGTAGCAAGGTCTAAAAGAAAAGTCTCTTAACTGTATGTGAGTATAAATCACATGTAGCCAAGGAGAACCTTTATTCAAGCAGTGGTCGGGGCAGTCCCCGAGCATACTAATAATCCTCGTAATCATTCAAAACACAGGGGTCGATTTAAACAAACACATTCACCGCAAGGTGAAGTGTGCCCACTTAGTCCCCGAGCTTGCTGGAAGGCAAAGTATGAGCCTTGTAGCAAGGTCTAAAAAAAAGTCTCTTAACTATATGTGAGTACAGATCACATGTAGCCAAGGAGAACCATTATGCAAGCAGTGGTCGGGACAGTCCCCGAGCACGGCCGTGGTCGGAGCGATTCCCGAGCACAAAAGTTCCCTAGGTAGTATCCAATCACAGTAGTGGTCTGTGCAGTCCCCGAGCACATTAGTGGTCTGGGCAGTCCCCGAGCACATTAGTGGTCTGGGCAAGTCCACGATCACTTGCGCTGCTTGTACTATTATTTTGTGTACTTTTCTCTATTCTCTGCCAAGGCCAGTCTGACACGTCTGGTCAAAAAAGTAAAGAGGTGTAGGACATCATTCCGTCTGATTGACACCTGTATTGAGGTGTGTCAGTGTGGGCCCCCTTACACCATCAACGAAGAGGCGTGTACACTGTTAACGAAGGAGCGCGTTTATTGGCGCAGATTTTGAGGTTGTGTGAACAACCGTCTGCGGCGTGTGCGCACGACTCCCAATATTCTCGGGTGGACGAAGCGACGGTGCTCTTTGTTTTATATAATGCAGATCTGGTAAGTTACTCATACCATTCCCCATTGTCATCCGCCGCTGCAACCGTCTTCTTCTTCCTGCCGAACCCTAATCCCCAAAAATCATCACCAATCCCCTCGGTCTCCCGCATCCACCCACTTAGCAAGGACGAGCTAATGGCGAAGAGAGACGCCCAGAAGAAAGGCAGGGTCATGGCAAAAGAATGGTGGAAGTCGCGGAGCAACGAGCAGACCATCGAGGACCTCGTCGCCATGGGAGTGCTCCACAACAAGGCACTTGCGGGATGGCGTGCACCGGAAGGAGAAAGCTTCCCCGATCCACAACCAGGTGAGATTGTGGTCTTTGAAGATTTCTTCAAACGGGGTTTTGGGATTCCAGTGCACCCTTTCCTTCAGGGTCTCTGCTTGTACTACGAGATTGGGATTTGCAATCTGCATCCCAACTCGATTCTTCTTGTCTCCACCTTTATCCATCTCTGCGAGGCTTATGGCGGCTTCCAGCCCCATTTCGACCTCTTTCGCCACCTATTCTGTCTTCGGAAGAAAGGGAGCGGTGGCTCGAAGATCGCCGGAGGCGTTTACCTGAACCTGCGCGACGGCATGAAGGCTCAATACCTGCACTGCCCCTGGAACACCTCATTGGACGAGTGGTACAAGAAGTGGTTCTACATCCGTGAAGAGCCGAACACCATCACTCTGTGCGATGTGGGCTTGATTCCAGAGAAGAAAAGCAGCTGGTCGGAGAGGCCCGAGAACTTGGAGCAGATCGCCGAACTGCTCGGGATGATCCCATGGGGAAGGCTTGATGGCCCGAGCGTTGTCGGCAACTTCATTAGCCGAAGAATTCAGCCTTGCCAGTAAAGGATTCACCCCGGCTTCGAGTACCAAGGAGGCGCTGATCCGACGAGGACCAGAAAGGAGCCGCTCGACAAGATGGAGATCAAAGCCAGGATTGGAGAGCTGTTCAACCTGGCCGATCCCAATTACGTTGCACTGAACGCCATTGAACACTGCCTTCAAGCTGGCTCGCCCTCCCCCAAAGGTAAATGACGCCTCCTTTTAACTGTACAGTCATGTTGCATCGAGAAATAACTGTCTTTTCCTTCATTGTGTGTCTCAGTGTAATGGCCGTGACCGGGTAGGAGTGTTTGTGTCGCCTCCCCCCGGTGTAGAATGGCCGCAAGCTACTGGGCCAACCGCCCAGACCAGCGCCAGGACCTGACGGTGTTCACTGGGCGGTACTTGAAACCGTAGAGGATGCCCCGACCAGAGCCGCTGGCAAGCGTCCGGCTGCCAGCAAACGATGTCAAGCCATCTTCCCCCCATCGGACGACGAAGCAGAGGATGCGGACATCTTCCGGCTCGTCCCCCGAAAAAGGAGAAGGCAGGTGGGACCGCCAGAGCAGGGTGGCTCCTCTGTGCCAGCAGTGGTCACAGCACCGACCACTGCAACACAGAGCACGAACGAAGAGAACATGCCGCATCAAGCTCCGACGCCCGTACCGAAGGTTGAACAAGTCCCGATGGAAACTGCCGAGCAAGCGGAGCAGGGGCGGTCGAGGAGACGTTCCTTCCTCACATCCTTCCGCAAATCAAAACTATAAGTATCTATACTTTTGATGTAAGCTTTGCATTTTGCATTGGATGCTATTATCTTCTGAATTTGTCTCTGAATGTATTAGATCGGCGTCCACCGAAAGCCCCGACCAGCTAACTGGGTGCGGAACGTCCTCTCCGACAACGGCTGGACAAACTGCTCAGCAACCAGCCGTGGAGGAGCCCATGGCAGGGACTCCGCCTGGGACTCAGCAGGCGGACGACCAGACGCCAGTCCCCGAGCAGAATACAAGTACTCCCAGCACAAACCCTGCTGAGGCGGATACCACAGCACCACGGGAGCTGGATCTAGCCGAGGGGTAGCAGCCAGAAGTTGACCGAAACAAAGTTGCCGACGCGACGGCTTGTGGGAAAGCCCTGGTGATCGTGGAGTCTGCGAACTCCGGACCAGTGCCACTTTCCGAACAGGGAGCTAAAGAGGATGAAGTAGAAGAAGTCCTGGGCCGTCCCCAAGATAGGCGACAACATGTATATGTGTCGCGCTATCGGAACGACGAATGGGTCATGCACGAGGAAATCCCAGAGGTCGAAGAGACCTTAAGAGTCGAACGGGCGGCCAAGCGTCTGGTGACTGAAGTCCAGGTATATTTGGCGTTAGTCCTTGACCCTATTGTGTAGTCGAGCTGTCTGACGTAGCTTGTCTGTGTGCAGGACTTGATGAAAACTGCAAGATACCGAAAAAGGTGCTTCGACCAGATAGAAGGAACCATGACGACCAATAAGGAGCTGACGGCTGAAGTGGAACGCCTACGGCACCACCTTGAAGCCGCCGACCAGGAGAGGACAAACCAAGAAACACAGAACCAAAACCTGGTCGGTCAGCTCGAAAACAAAGAGCAGGAGAAAATAAGTAAGTGTTCACCGTATCCTAGCAAGTGCAGGACTTGCGTTGTTTTGTTCTTGACTGCAATATATGTAATGCAGGTTTAGAAGCTGAAGTGTCCCGCCTCCAGGGGGAGAAAAGCCGCGCGCTTGCAGAATGTGGTCGCCTGAAGGAGGATAACGAGAAACTGGCACGCCGCCAGTCGGAACTCCAAGACCATACTAACAAAATGAAGGACGACCTGAAAAGTAAGCACTCCAGACCACCTTTCTCGTTCAATTGCCCGCATCGCCTTGTCGTGTCATCACGTTTGATGTCTTGTACTGTTTTCAGTTTTGAAAGTCAATGCCAAGAGGCACCTTGAGGCCGTGATCAAGGAGCGCGACGACTGGAAAGCACAATGCCTTAAGGCCTCTGAGGAGCGGGACACATGGAGCAAGCGGTGCCAAGAAATGGCAACAGGCATTGTGCCCGTCCTCGACCTTATCGACCCGGCGCTCACAGAGGAAGAGCTAAGGACACCTCAGCTCGGACTGGTCGAGAGATGCAAGCAAGCATGGGGATGGTTCCAAGACTTCGTGAAGGAGGCGGGTGAGTACACGGGTGCCCATGTGCTAAGCATGGTGCGTGCTCACTACCCCCTGATCGATCTTAAATGCTTGGAGGCTGGGTATCCGAAGGAGATAGACCCAGACCAGGCCGAAGAGCTTCGGACGGCCCAGCTGGACTTGTCGTCAAAGATAATTGGCGATATTAACCTGTGCGGAGGTGGGACAGCACCTATGGAGGGTATGCCATCGACAAGCCAGCTGGAAATGCCATCAGCTACAAGCCAACCAACGAAGCCTGCGGTCTCGACCAGCCAGGCACCGGTGGGGCCATCCCCTTCAGCTTGACTAGCTCCAGAGTCCCCGAGACTCGAGTAGGGCATCAGAGGCGGCGAGCAGTAAATGCCATGCGCCCCGACCAGCCAATGTAATAGGCTTAAAGCTGTAGAAGGAGGACATAGTTGTGTTATTGTAAACTTGAGCCTTTTCAGGCAAGCTTGTAATAACGTAACTGTATATTATTATAAGCTTGTTTGTTTTGTACAAAACGTACTTTAAGCTTGAAATTTTGTGTTGGTGTAACTAAGTGGGAACGTGTTAACGTTCTGTTTAGTTGTACCGTTTTGCTCGACACGTCATCCTGAAAAGTTTGTGCGGCCCTAGTCTGGCATGTGGTCAGAGTATGAGGTACTATGACCTGTGCATACGTGAACGCAGACAAGCCAAACCAGGGGGGACCTACCGATCACCCGCAACGTAGGGAGCGGATCCCATGCACGTGTTGGGAGAAACCGTAGACAGGGCCTGCTCCGAAAACCGTAGGAGGAGTGGTGGTCGGCTTGTACTGGCTTAGGTTAGAATAACCATAAAATTTGGAGTGACACATTAGAGTGGTCGGAGAAATCATAATTATATTTAGTAAAGTAAATCGAAAATACAAGTAGAGTACATATCTCAGTAGTTAAGCATAGAAACGTCTAAGCTTGTCGATGTGCCATGAGTTCGGTACGTCCGTGCCGTCTAGATGAGCTAACCTGTAAGACGTTGGACGTGTGACTTCCTTGATCATGAAGGGTCCCTCCCATGGAGTTGCGAGTTTGTGGACACCAGCCTGGATTCGTCTTCCACTTCAAGACTAAGTCCCCGACCATGAAAAAACGCTCTTTAACATTCTTGTTGTAATACCTGCGCAAAACAGCAAGGTATTTGGCCGTGCGTACGCAAGAATCAAGCCTTTTCTCTTCTGCGCTGTTGACTTCTCGCTCCCGTACTTCGTCGACCTTGCCTTCGTCGAAGTTCTCTACCCGTGCTGATCGGAAAGCTATATCTGGTGGGAGGACTGCTTCAGTGCCGTAAACCATAAAGTATGGTGAGACGCCAGTGTTACGACTGGGCTGAGTTCGGAGGCCCCAGACAACGGCTGGTAACTCCTTGAGCCATCTTCCAGGAGCTTTATCGTTTTCTCTGTACATCCTCTTTTTCAATGCGTCCAAGATCATGCCATTTGCCCGCTCGACTTGTCCATTAGCCCTAGGATGCGCCACCGAGACGTATTTTACAACTATGCTCCTTTCATCGCAGAAGTCCCAAAAAGCGTTCCCGGTGAACTGAGTACCCAGATCAGTAATGATGCTGTTGGGCACGCCGAAACGGTGGATGACCTGGTCGAGGAATGTGACGGCTTTCTCTGAGGATGCCTGTACCAGAGGCATGTATTCTATCCACTTAGAAAACTTATCAATTAGCACTGAAGACGCATGTAAATTTCCCAGGAGCTGGTTTGAAAGGCCCGATCATGTCCAGTCCCCAGCATGCGAAGGGCCAAGAGGCTGGAATCAGTCTGGATCTCATGTGCCGGTACATGGATTCTCTTGGAGAAGAACTGACAACCTTCACAGCGGCGGACTAGCTTTTCTGCGTCGGCCACTGCTGACGGCCAATAGAACCCTGCTCAGGAAAGCCTTACCGACCAGTGTTCTTGAGGCCACGTGGTTGCCGCAGGAGCCAGAGTGGATTTGGTCTAGGAGATGCTTACCTTCCTCCTGGGTTATACACTTCATCAAGATTTCCTCCTTAGCGTTTTTGCGCCATAACTTGCCATCGACGAGCAGATACTGCTTACTACGACGCATCAGGCGTTCATTTTCTGTTCGATCGACTATAACCGCTACCGTCTGTTAAGTACTTGATGAAAGGTGTTCTCCAGTCTGGCTCATGAGTGGTCGGAAGCGGCTCGGTTGCGCTCGGTGCCGGAACCGTAGCCACTAATTGCTGGTCTGAGACTTTGTCGGTCGTTGAATCTTCGTCTTCAATGGAGGGCGTGAGCAGGTCTTGGACGAATACGCCATGTGGGATTTTGGCTCGGGATGATCCTAACTTTGACAACGCATCCGCTGCCTGGTTCTTGTCCCGGACCACATGTATGTACTCGATGCCATAGAACCTGCCTTCCAGCTTTCTTATCGATTTGCAATAAGCGTCCATCTTTTCACTGGTCGTGTCCCAGTCCTTGTTGAGTTGGTTGATGACCAAAGCCGAATCTCCGTAAACATAGAGACGTTTAACTCCAAGCTCAACCGCAATGCGTAGACCATGCAAGCATGCTTCATACTCGGCGGCATTATTAGATGCTGGGAAGTAAATCCTGAGGACGTACCGGAGCTGCTCCTTGGATGGTGATATGAAAAGAATTCCTGCTCCCGCACCGTCAATATTGAGAGAGCCGTCGAAGTACATCGTCCAATATTCGTCGGATCCCGGAGAAGCAGGCGTGCTTAAGTCTGTCCACTCGACGATGAAATCGACGAGTGCCTGAGACTTGATTGTAGTACGGCTTGCAAATTCCAAGGAAAAGGGGCATAGCTCCATTGCCCATTTGACGATGCACCCGGTCGCATCCTTATTGCGAATGATGTCCCCCAAAGGGTACTCGGTCATGACCACCACACGATATCCGTCGAAATAATGTCTCAACTTTCGGGATGTTATCAGTATGGCGTAGAGCAGTTTCTGAATCTGTGGGTACCTGGTCTTGGATTCGTTGAGTACCTCACTAATGAAATAGATTGGCCGCTGTACCTTGTAGGCGTGGCCCGGCTCGTCGCGCTCGACCACCATTGTAGTGGAAACCACCCGATCGGTTGCCGCAATGTAAAGCAGGAGAGTTTCGTCTTCTCTGGGAGCAGTAAGTACCAGAGGTGACATAAGGTATTGTTTCAGCTACGTGAAGGCAGCGTCTGCTTCCTCCGACCACTCGAACTTCTCAGACGATTTGAGCAGTTTGAAAATGGTAGTCCTTTTTCTCCTAACCTTGATATGAAACGGCTTAGAGCAGCCATGCAGCCGGTGAGCTTCTGGACATCCTTTACCTTTTTTGGGGGCTTCATGTCTAAGACGGCTTTGACTTTCTCCGGGTTAGGGCGTATGCCGTCGTAACTGACGACTGTTGCCGAGCAGTATGCCAGAAGGGACACCAAAGATGCACTTCTTTGGGTTTAATTTCCATTGGAACGTATTAAGGGCTACGAAGGTGCAGTTCCAGATTGTCAACAAGGGTATGTGCTTCCTTGGTTTTGACAACTACATCGTCGACGTAAGCCTCGACGAGGCCGTCTTTTATCTCGTCGTTGAGGCAGGCCTGTATAGCGCGTTGGTAAGTAGCACCGACGTTTTTGAGCCCGAACGACATAGTCGTGTAGCAGTAGGCGCCGAAGGGCGTGATGAAAGATGTCTTGATCTGGTCGTCCTTTTTGAGAGCGATCTGGTGGTAACCAGAGTAGCAATCGAGAAAGGAAAGCAGCTCGCAACCGGCGGTTGAATCTACGACCTCGTCTATGCGAGGCAAGCCAAAGGGGTCCTTAGGGCAGTGTTTGTTGAGATCAGTGTAATCAACGCACATTCTCCATTCATTATTCTTTTTGCGTACAAGAATCGGGTTGGCTAACCATTCCGGATGATACACTTCTTTGATAAATCCGGCTGCCAAAAGCCGTGTAACTTCTACCCTAATCGCCTCCTTTTTGTCGCGAGCGAACCGTCGTAGCTTCTGCTTGATTGGTTTGGCTTTACTGTTGACATTCAAGGAGTGCTCAATCAAGTCCCGAGGTACACCTGGGCATGTCGGAAGGTTTCCATGCAAACACATCCACGTTGCCCCTCAAGAACCTGACGAGCGCGTCTTCCTATTTGGGATCCAGGTTGGCCCCGATGAGGGCCGTTTTGCTGGGATCGCCCTCGACCAGCTGGATCGTCTTGTGCTCCTTGCACCTGATGTTCTTGCGCGGAGCCTCGAGCTCTGGGATCTCCAAGTGGTCGGCCGTGGTCTTCTTAGCGTTGAGCATGGTCTCGGCCATGCGAATAGAGATGGTCGTGGGCCTCTGCTATTTTGAAGCTGTCGTCCTCGCAGGTATAAGCTACGTATACGTTGCCCCTGAGGGTTAAAACTCCTTTCTCAGTAGGCATCTTGAGCACCAGATACCTGTAATGAGGTATGGCCATGAACTTGGTGAGCGACGGTCGACCAAGAATAGCATGGTAGGTGCCGTCGAAATCAGCGACCACGAAGTTGACGTAGTCAGTGCGGAAGTGGTCCGGAGTCCCAAACTGCACAGGTAGCGTGATCTGCCCGAGAGGTGTGGAGCTCTGTCCGGGGAGAACGCCCCAGAACTGTGCCTCGTATGGCTTCAGGTCCGCCTGGGCTATTTTCAGAGCGGGCAGGCTGTTCTTGAACAGTATATCAATGGAGCTGCCGCCGTCGATCAGTACCCTGTCGAACTGAACCTTGTTGATACAAGGATCGAGGACCAGGGGAAAACGCCCTGGCTCGGGTATGGCGGCCCATTGGTCCTTCCTGCTGAAGTAGATTTCACGGTGAGACCACGGAGGAAGCCGCGGATCGGTAAGAAGGTTGTCGTTCTTTGCCACGTTCAAGCAGGCGCGGGCGAGCAGCTTGCGTTCTCGTTTGGTCTCAATGGACACCTTGCCGCCGATGATGGTGTGCACGCGATCCAGTCGGCTTGACGTATTTATGACGAGGATCTGCATCGTCGTCGTCGTCGTTGTCCTCGTTGCGCTGTTCCCTCACGTCAGTAGGCTTGTCGGACATATCCGGAGCCTGTTGGCGCGTGTAGATAGTCTTGAGGACGCGACAATTCTCCATGGTATGGTTCGACTTGGGATGGAGCTGGCAGGGGCCCTTCAATGCCTTGGCGTAATCGTCCTCGTAGTTACGACGTCCTCCGCCCTTTTTCATAGTATTGACCTCGCCATCGTCTTCCCGAGCACGCTTGCTTCTGTAATCGTCACGGCGGTTGCGCCGCTGATTACGTTGATCACGGTGGTCGCGGGAGTCGTTGCGCTGGTTGCGGCGGTCAAAATTGTCGTTCCGACCACGGTTGCCGCGGTAATCATCGCGGTGTGGGGGGTGGTCGGAGCGTGGGACCCTCGCTTCTTCTTCGACGATTATCTTTTTAGCGTCGTCAGCGTCCGCAGTATTTCTTAGCGGTGGCCAAGAGCGCTGTGACCGACTCCGGTCTTTTCCGGAGGAGCTTGTCTCTTAGGGCGTCGTGGAAGCGGAGGCCGGTGACGAAAGCCTCGATTGCTTCATTGTCGGATATTGATGGGACCTTGATGCGCATCTCCGAAAAACGCCGAACGTACTCGCGCAGTGGTTCGTCTTTTCGATCTCGGATCCGTTGCAGATCGTACTTGTTGCCGGGTTGTTCACAAGTAGCGATGAAATTGTCGATGAAGGCCTGCTTGAGTTCCTGCCAAGAGTCAAAAGAGTTTGCCGGCAAGCTAACTAGCCATTGGTGACCTGCATGACCAACGGCAACTGGGAAGTAGTTAGACATAACGTGCTCGTCAGCCATGGCTGATCGGCACGCGGTTTCATAGAGCATGACCCATAATTCGGGGTTTTCTTTGCCGTCGTACTTCTGAAGCTTCTCGAGCTTGAAATTCTTGGGCCATATGACTTGGCGCAGGTGTGGAGTGAACTGCTTCAGACCCGGCGGACCGTGGACGGTGTCGTACTCCATACGGCGATAGCTTTCATGGGATGCACGATCGTCGGCTCTCTGGTTGATGCGAGCACGCAAATCACGTCCACCGAGGTAATGGCGGAGATCGTTATTGCCATCGCGGCGATCTCGATTGCCACCTGGATTAGCGCCGCGACCGTGGTTACCACGGCGATTGTCGCGGTTATCTCGGCGGTTGTCGCCTCGAACGTCGTAGCGGTTATCCTCCCGGCGGCGGTTGTCGTCCCGACCACCGTCACGACCACCGTTCCCGCCTTGACGGTTGTCCGATGGGTCGTTATTCGCGCGAGCCACGTAGGTTGAGTGGCTGTGAGCGACTTGAGTATTGGCGGCTGTGGCTTGATTCGACAGAAACGGATGGAGCCCGGGCTTGGTTCATCTCTGCGGTCTGAGCCATAGCAGCCGTCAGATAAGCTTGTATGTCATCACGGATTACTTGAGTCTCGGGAGTGTTGGGCAGCCGCTGCATCGTCGCCATGGCGACTGCTACGTTGGCGCTTGGGGTCTTGAAGACTTGTTTATCCCCCACCCTGTCGAAAGCATTGTTGAGGTCACGCGGTTGGACCCTTATGCGTCGTGCCTCCTGATCTGCTTCAGCTTCGATTTGCCAGGCGATTAAACCGGTCAATATTGCGTGCTTCGCGTGCAGTTTTTCTTGTTCTGTTTCGCCAACTGCTGGCGGCTCGTCGTTGCTGACAACATGGATCAAATCCCCTCGTCTTGGCGGGAAAGACGGAAATTGGGGGAAACCCGGGGCGTGGTCTGGTAGATCCAGATCGTATTGGGCGCCGTCATCTTCGTGACGCTGAAGCTCGGTGTGGACAGATGCGTTGGACGCGATGCCGGATGAGGAGCTGGAGTCACCTTCCCGGACTGTGTGGACGGATCCTTCCTGATAATCTTCGATCCGGACCATGTTGACGATGTTGCATGGCTTCGGCCGAGATCGGTGTACAGGACACAGATCCGAGCGGTGTCGCAGGTCATACGCGTAGCCGGAGGCGGCATTTTGCAGGCCGTAGAGGCTGGACCTGGTGGTTCTCCGTCAGGGCTTCGTACTCAGCAGAGTCGGAGACCCGTCGCGATGTCTGGCCGGCGATGAGCGAAACGCCCCTCAGGAGTTGATACGACCACAAGATCTGTTCCAAATCGCACAGGGCGACTGGTCCGAGCCGGTCGGATAGATCTGTCGTGGAGAGCTGTTACCTACTCGTTAGGTTGGGTTTGAATCATACTTACCAGAGCCAGGGTTTCAGCGAGTTGGATGCCGACCCGATCAACGGAATCGAGCAGGTCGGTGTTGTCGATATGCTTCCCTCTGTAGCGGGGAAGCGGATGACGGGTTGTTGGCGTGGCTGTAGGCGTGGTCAGAGCCTAAATGTCCCGTGGTCGGAGCTAGGTCCATTGTGGTCGGAGCCGTGTTCACCGTGGTCGGAGCCGTGTTCACCGTGGTCGGAGCCGTGTTCACCGTGGTCGGAGCCGTAGCCGATGCAGGTGAAGTAGTCGTCGGCGCAGGCTGAATCCATGCCTCCCCCGTGGTCATGGCGATGGAGTCGTCGGAGTTGGTGGTCCAGGTGATCTGGCCGACGGTGAACGTGAGGCCGCTGGGCGTAGCCATGGAGCCGGAGATGATGACCATCTTGTTTGTTTGGAGAGCAGTACGCACACCCCCTACCTGGCGCGCCACTGTCGACGAAATATAGTCGGCAGTCTACCTAGGGGTATGCCCAAGGTAGTAGATTATCGGCAGACAGATGCGCAAGCCCCAAACAAGACGGTGACGCAAGACAGACACGAGGTTTTATCCAGGTTCGGCCGCCAAGAAGGCGTAATACCTACGTCCTGCGTCTGATTTGTATTGCTGTATGTCAATGAGAGATATTTTTTAGAGGGGTCCCCTGCCCGCCTTATATAGTCCGGGGGGCAGGGTTATAGATCTGGAAACTAATCCTAGTCAGTTACAATTGCCATATCTGGCCGGATAAGGATTCCTATTCTAACCGACCAGGATCCTGCTTGGTCGCCAAATCCGTCTTGATTCCTTGTGCGGGACTCCGATCAGGTTAACTGGGCCGCACGTCATATTTCGGGTGGACTGAACCCTATCGATCCGGGCCAGCCCAAGCTTAGCCTGTAAGGGTATAGGGGTTAATACCCCCACAGTGGCCTTCATCCAAAGTATTTGTGCACAACAACTACCGGCGGATATGTATTTGGCTTCAGCAGTTGATAATGCAACACTATTTTGCTTCTTTGATGACCATGAAACAAGTGATCTTCCCAACAATTGACATGTGCCCGAGGTGCTCTTCCTTTCAACTTTGCATCCCGCATAATCTGAGTCAGAGTAACCAACTAGCTCAAACTTTACTTCTTTGGGATACCACAAACCAACATTTGGTGTATGCTTCAAGTACCTCAATATTCTCTTTGTAGCCTTCAAATGATTTTCTCTTGGTGAGGCTTAAAATCTTGCACACATGCATACACTAAACATGACATCCAGCCTTGATGCGGTCACATAGAGTAGGCTTCCAATCATAGACCGATACAACTTTTGATCCACCATATTTCCACTTGCATCACTATCCAAGTTGCTATTGGTTCCCATTGGTGTGCTAATGACTTGCTATCAATCATGCCAAACTTCTTGATCATGTCCTTGATGTACTTGCCTTGACTCACAAATGTACCATTCTTCAATTGCTTGATTTGAAGACCAAGGAAGTAACTCAATTCTCCAATCATGGACATTTCAAACTCATTAGCCATCATCTTTCCAAACTCATCACAAAATTTTTGATTGGTTGATCCAAATATGATATCATCAACATAGATTTGCAAAACAAATAGATCTTTTCCAATCTTTTTGATGAATAGAGTGGTGTCAACCTTGCCCATGGTGAACCCTTTAGAGAGTAGGAAATCTCTCAATCTCTTATACCATGCTCTAGGTGCTTGCTTTAAGCCATACAATACCTTCTTCAACTTGTACACATGGTTGGGCTTCTTGTCATTTTCAAAACTGGGAGATTGCTCAACATATACTTCTTCATTGATATAACCATTGAGAAACGCACTCTTAACATCCATTTGATAGAGCTTGATGTTGTGAGCATAAGCATAGGCTAGCAAGATTCTTATTGCTTCCAATCTAGCAACCGGGGGCATATGTTTCTCCAAAGTCAAGACCTTCAACTTGTGTATAGCCTTGTGCTACCAATCTTGCTTTGTTTCTTACTACTATCCCATCTTGATCTTGCTTGTTTCTAAAGACCCATTTGGTTCCTATCACATTGTGTCCCTTTGGTCTCTCTACCATTTCCCAAACTTCATTTCTTGTGAAGTTGTTTAGCTCTTCATGCATAGCATTGACCCAATCAACATCCTTCAAAGCTTCATCTATCTTCTTTGGTTCAATGGATGACACAAATGAGAAGTGTTCACAAAATGATGCCAATCTTGATCTTGTTTGTCACACCTCTTGAAATATCTCCAATTATAGTGTCCAAAGGATGATCTCTTGCAATACTTGGTTGGTTGGAGGATTGGTAACTTGATTGCTTGCACTTGCTTGATCATTTGGTTGAGATGATGTACTAGCCACTTGATCTTGTTTATTATTATGAGAGTCACTTGCACTAACTTGATTGTATCATCTTGCTCATTTGAGTTAGCGAGCACTTGCACTTGATCATCTTCATCATCATTCACTTGCCTAGGCCTCAATTCACCAACTATCCATATTCTTCATGGCATTTGAAAGATGAATGCCTCTAACATCTTCCAAGTTCTCATTCTCTTACTTGTGAACCCTTGGTTTCATCAAATTCAACATCATGAACTTCCTCAAGAGTACCACTATCCAAATTCCAAACTCTATATGCTTTGCTTGTAGTGGAATAACCAAGTAGGAATCCTTCATCACATTTCTTGTCAAACTTGCCCAATCTAGTGCCTTTCTTCAAGATATAGCATTTGCAACCAAAGACCTGAAAATATGCAATGTTGGGCTTTCTACCATTCAAGAGCTCATATGGTGTCTTCTCTTTCAATCGGTGACAATAGAGGCAGTTGCTACAATAGCAAGCCGTGTTGATAGCTTCGGCCCAAAAGATTGACTCACATTGTACTCACTAAGCATAGACCTTGCCATATCAATGAGTGTTTCTATTCTTTCCTCTCAACAAGGCTATTTGATTGTGGAGTGTACTTGGCCGAGAATTGATGTCTAATTCCAAATTCATCACATAACTCATCAATTCTAGTAGTTCTTGAACTCACTACCATTGTCACTTCTAACTCTCTTGATGGTTGTTTCAAACTCATTGTGAATGCCTTTGACAAATGATTTGAATGTTGCAAATACATCACTTTTGTCCACTAGAAAGAATACCCATGTGTATCTAGTGTAGTCATCCACTATCACAAAAGCCATATTTATTTCCACCGATGCTAGTGTATTGTGTTGGCCCAAACTAAATCCATGTGCAATAACTCAAATGCTTTACTAGTGCTCATCATGCTTTTCTTAGGATGGGTGTTTCCAACTTGTTTGCCGGCTTGACAAGAGCTACAAAGATTATCCTTTTCAAACACAACATCCTTTCAAGCCTTTAACTAAGTCATGCTTAATCAATCTATTCAATTGTTTCATTCCAATATGACCAAGCCTTCTATGCCATAACCAACCTATGCTAGACTTAGTGAACAAGCATATAGATAATCTAGCTTCACTAGCATTGAAATCAACCAAGTATAGATTCTCATATCTAAAGCCTTTGAAGATCAAAGTTAGAGCCATCTACACTTATGATTCTCTACATCATCTACTCCAAATATGCATTTGAATCCAAGATCACACAATTGAGCCACGGATAGCAAATTGAAGTTCAAGCTCTCTACTAGCAACACATTGGATATGCTCATGTCATTGGATATTGCAATCTTACCAAGCCCTTTGACCTTGCCTTTGCCATTATCACCAAATGTGATACTATCATAACCATCATTGCCATTGGTGTTGATTGAGTTGAACATTCTTGCATCACCGGTCATGTGTTGAGTGCACCCACTATCAAGAACCCAATGCCTTCCTCTGGCTTTGTAATTGACCTACAAAAGAAGATCAATTCTTTTAGGTACCCAAACTTGCTTGGGTCCTTGAAGGTTAGTACCTAAGCTCTTTGGCTACCCAAATGGCTTTTCTTCTTTGAGCCCATCCATGGTTTACCAATGAACTTAGCCTTTACACCATTTGTACCCTTAGTAAGCATATAGCATGAATCAAGCTTAATGAAGGATACATTAGCATTTTTGCTTCTTATTTTTGCATTCTTGCTCTTTGTGACCAACTTGCTTGCTAACTAGTGCAAAACCGAACCATTGTTCTTCACAAAACTAGTCTTGTGAGGAGCAAAGGCCGCTTTGCCTTTCTTAGGGGTATAGCCCAATCCCTCTTTGTAGAGAGAAGCTCTTTGGCTATCCAAGCCATAAGCAAGCGGTCCTCACCACCATAAGCCTTAGCTAGGTTGTGAGTGAGCTTAGTGACCTCCTTCTTGAGGTTTCATTCTCAACCGCTAGTGTAGGTATCACAAGTGAAACCATCACTACTAGATTAGGTAGAAGTAGAAGTGCTACAAGAAGGGTTAGTAGTAGCAACAATAATAGGCATAGATAGTGATTCCTAATTATATCACAAGTTCAAACCTACATCACAAGTTTCAACATGCTTCTTTTTATCTTGTTCATTAAGCAAAGAGGAATGAGCTTTTCAAGCTTTTTGTGAGCCTTGCCAAGCTTTTCATGGGCTACCTCTAGCTTCTCATGAGTTGCTTTGAGCTTCATCAAGGGCTTGCTAAGGCTACCTCCTTATTCAAGCTCTTGCATTCCCTTCTCTTATGTCAACGTGTTCTTTAGTATCTTCTAGCATATCAAAGAATTCGTCCTTAGTAGGTTCATCATCATCACTATCACTATCATTTTCATTTCATGTTCATTATCATCAGCATGTTCTTCATCACTTTCATCATCACAAGATTGTACCTTAGTGGCCTTAGCCATGAAGCATGATGAAGATTCGAAGAGAGAAGGCTTCTCATTGATAGCAATAGCTTGCAAGAACCTTCTTCTTGGTGGTCTTGTTATCATCACTATCATCATCATCATCACTTGAGGAAGCATCACTATCCCAAGTGACTACATATGAACCACCCTTCTTCTTCTTGAATGCCATCTTGTCCTTCTTCTCTTTCTTTTCCTTCTTGTCCTTCTTCTTGTTCTTCTTGTTGTCATCATCATTGTCGCTATTGTATGGGCATTGAGCAATAAGATGATCTTTGCTTCCACACTTGAAGCACCTTCTTGACTCTTCTTTGTTCTTGAATGAAGATTCTTTCTTCTTAGCACGGTAAGCCCTTCTTTACCATGAACTTGCCAAATCTCTTGACAAATAGAGCCATCTTCTCATCATCATCATCATTCCAAGATTCATCTTCTTCACTTGATGTTTCTTGCTTTGCTTTGCCCTTGGATGATGTGGCTTTGAATGCCACAGCTTTCTTCTATCCTTCTCATCTTTCTTCTCCTTCTTTTCTTCCTTCTCATCATCATCTCTATATGTATCATCGGTCATATATATCTCCCAACACATTGGTTTGGTGTCATGGTGTCCAAACCACTCTCATAGAATAGTGACCAATGTACCAAATCTTGAAGGTAAGCATCTCAAGAACTTGTGGGAGAAGTCCTTGTCCTTCACCTCTTCTCCAAGTGCTTTGAGATCATTGATATGCACTTGAAGCCTATGGAACATCTCCGGCCACTCTCATCCTCCTTCATCTTGAAGCTTGCAAACTTCTCTTTGAGAATGTATGCCTTTGCACCCTTCACGGCTTGAGTGCCCTCAAATGATTCTTCCAACTTCTTCCATGCCTCATGAGCCATTTCAATATTCTTGACTTTGCTCAAATGTTCTTCTCATCAATTGCATCATGAATGGCACTTAGAGCAATGTCATTGTTTTGGAGAAGCACTTCTTCGACGGCGGTGGGATTCCTCCGGATCACCAATCTCAATTTTGCTTTCTACCACCTTCCACACCTTTCTATTGATTGACTAGATGTGTGTTGTCATCTTTGACTTCCAATAAGGATAATTTGTGCCATCAAATTGGGGTGGCTTCTTGGTGTTGTTGATTTGAGCCATTTTAACACCGAAGGTTGTTAAGCCTCAAATAACAGTGACCTCAGCTCTGATACCACTTGAAAGGTCCTAATGGCTAGAGGGGGGTGAATAGCCTAATAAAATTTCTACAACAACACTTAACAAAAGGTTAGACAATTATGAGGCGAAGCAAGTGTTGCGCTAGCCTACTCCAAAATGCAAGCCACCTACCACAATTCTAGTTTAGATAGTGTTGATTCACACAAGAGGTTATGACACTACTCTATGTTAGTGTGATCTCAAAGACTAACTAAAGAGCCACACAAGCAAGCCAGCAAGCTCTCACAACTAGTTACCCTAAAGAGCCCGTCAACTAGTTTGCGATAATGTAAAGAGAGTGATCAAGATAGTTATACCACCGTATAGAGGAGTGAACCAATCAATCACATGGATGAATAACAATGGAGACCAATCACCTTGGAATCAAAGGATGAACACAATGATTTTTACCGAGGTTCACTTGCTTGCCGGCAAGCTACTCCTCGTTGTGGCGATTCACTCACTTGGAGGTTCACGCCGCTAATTGGCCTTCACACGCCAAACCCTCAATAGGGTGCCGCACAATCAACACAAGATGAGGATCACACAAGCCACGAGCAATTCACTAGAGTACCTTTTGGCTCTCCACCGGGGAAAGGTCAAGAACCCCTCACAATCACCATGATCGGAGCCGGAGACAATCACCACCCTCTACTCAACGATCCTCGCTGCTCCAAGCCGTCTAGGTGGCAGCAACCATCAAGAGTAACAAGCGAAATCCGCAGCGAAACACAAACAACCAAGTGCCTCTAGATGCAATCACTCAAGCAATGCACTTGGATCACTCCCAATCTCACTATGATGATGAATCAATGATGGAGATGAGTGGGAGGACTTTGGCTAGGCTCACAAGGTTGCTATGTCAATGAAAATAGCCAAAGATATGAGCCACAGCCGGCCATGGGGTATAAATAGAAGCCCCCACGAAATAGAGCCGTTGTACACCTTCACTGGGCACACTACGCTCTGACCGGACACTCCGGTCCAACTGACCGGACCCTGGCCTCAGCGTCCGGTCCACTGATGGACACCACGTGTCACCAGCTTCAAACGCTGTTCGTCAGATTCCAACGGCTACGAAGTTGACCGGACGCTCCAGCAAAACTGACCGAACGCTGGAGCCTCAACGTCCGGTCGAGTACAGTAAGGGTCGAAACCTAGTTTTCCTCGACCGGACGCGTCTGGTCCACCTCGACCGGACATAGCCCAGCGTTCGGTGGTAAACCCTAGCCTCTGTACCGCCAGTCAACGCGACCGGACGCAGGCAGTCAGCGTCCGGTGCTTTTGGATCCAGCGTCCGATCACTTGGACCGACGCTGGCATCACCTCCATTCTCTTCACCCTTGCTTAAGTGTGCTAACCACCAAGTGTATCACCTTGTGCACATGTGTTAGCATATTTTCACAAACATTTTTCAAGGGTGTTAGCACTCCACTAGATCCTAAATGCATATGCAATGAGTTTAGAGCATCTAATGGCACTTTGATAACCGTATTCCGATACGAGTTTCACCCCTCTTAATAGTACGGCTATCAAACCTAAATGTGATCACACTCTCTAAGTGTCTTGATCATAAAAACAAAATAGCTCCTTTGGTTTATACCTTTGCCTTGAGCTTTTTATTTTTCTCTTCCTTCTTTTCAAGTTTAAGCCCTTGATCATCGTCATGCCGTCACCATTGTCATACTATGATCTTCATAAGCTTCTCTACTTGAAGTGTGCTACCTATCTCATAATCACTTGATAAACTAGGTTAGCACTTAGGGTTTCATCAATTCACCAAAACCAAACTAGAGCTTTCAACGGTGGCTAGCCAATTGGCCAACTCACGGCGTATGCTCTGGCCCACATGGGCCCAGCAAGGTCCAACATCGAGTAAAACCCGGATGCGGGGCCCAGAGGCGTACACCAACTCCAGCGTCCACACCCGCCTCACTTCTTACACGGAGGCGGCAAGGTCAGTCCATGGGCCGGCCTACGATCCGAGGACTGAGGAGCGCCTTGATCCTGAGATCGTGATGCGGGTGGGGGAAGGCAAGAAGCATGGCCGGTTCTAGCTTGGCGACGGCGTCCTCAACATGGGCTCTACTCCTCTGAACCGCCTCCAAGCAGCGAGCACGAGCTCTAGCGTGCCCATAAGCCAACGGCCGACAACGGTGGCGGCACTCCAGGTAAGTATTCCAGCTTCATTCGTCGTTCTTTGACTTTTACGTTCCTTAGCTCCGCAATATTGAAACATTAGGGTTAAATGTTGCAGGCCGAGCTGCAGCAACTTTGGGCCCAGCAGGAGGCCCAGGAAGCTGAGCGGCGGGTTGAGCGGGCCGAGCGGGAGGCCGAGCGTCAGAGGCTACAAGCTGTTGAGGCCCAGCAAGAAGGTTTGCTCAGGTTCGTGCAACAACTTGGGGAGCAACAAGGTTGGTAGATCCCACTACACCTGCTTGCACCACAGCCACCACCACAGTCTACTCCGGTGAGTATGTTTTACTTTCTGTGCTCATGCTTAGTGTCAAACCTAGAGATGGCCTTCGTGCTGGATTTGTTGATGTGTGGGCCTTCGTGCCGGGTTAGTTGATGTGTCGGCCTTCGTGCCAAAAATGTGGTTGTCGGCCTTCGTGCCGACGTTTTTCTTGCAGGTTTGGAAACGTCCCCGTGCAGGGGAGGTGCTGCCAAAATTTTCAACTTTTCTTTAAACTCCTTATATTTTTATGTTGTCACTCACGTGCAATATCTTCTTTTTTGTGCAGCGGACATCGGGGGCGACGTCAAACCAGTTCGGAGGGTCGCCGGCATCGCAAGTCGGGCCATCCGCACTCGGACCGTCGCCGGGATCGCACGTTGGGGCACAGTCGCCGTGAGCCGCTTGCGGAGTAGTTTCTATGTATCGAACTTGTGAACTTGTGGACTACGAACTTGTGGTTTGTAATAAATTGTGGATTTCCGATAAATTTGGTCGTTTGTAATATATAAATGTGGTTTGTAATTTATTGATGTTGAATTGTGGTTTCTATTATATATATATGCATTGTTGTTTAAATGGAAAAGCAAAAAACAAAAAAAAAGAAATTTAGAGGTGGCTTTGCCGAGTGCAATGACCATTGCACTCGGCAAAGAAAATTTTAAAAAATAAAATAAAAACACCCTTTGCCGAGTGCCGGTGCTGTGGCACTCGACAAAGAGGTTAAAAAAAGATTTCTTTGCCGAGTGCCGGAGCTGTGGCACTCGATAAAGAGTTTTTTAAAAAAAATTAGACGGCGTCGGCCGTCGGCCGATGACGTCAAAGCCTTTGCCGAGTGCTCGAAATTTAGCACTCGGCAAAGCAGCCTTTACCGGAAAGGGATTCGACGGAGGCTCTTTGCCTAATGTTGCACTCGGCAAAGGCTTTGCCAAGTACAAAGCTGCCTTTGCCGAGTGCAACAGGCACTCGGCAAAGAGCCCGCCTCCAGTAACGATGGGGTGGTATATATATAGTTCATACATACATACTGACGTCACGCTAGCTTAGTTAGGCTGCTGAGCGAGTATTAATTTCATTCCTTTTCTTTTTTTTCTTTCTCTTATTCGTTGAAAGCTAATTCATTATTGGCTAGGGTTTTATATATTTTCATAACCAGCTGTGTTGCTGAGGTTATAATAGATTATTATATTTTTCTCCGAGAGCCATCTGATCGAAAAGGCATTCGGATGTCGTTTGTTTTCTACAAGTGCAGCAGCACGTGCTACCACCGTCTATTCATCTTATGTGTATGCAGAAGCTAGGTTTGTTTATTAAAGTTGGGACGCCTCGTACATGCAGTACAAGTACAGAAATTACCGGGGTGGCTGTGTCTCTACAGCTAGCACGCGATGCAACTATGCGATACAATATAAGGAAGCCTTAGGCACCGCATCATCATCACCTGATCCCAAACTGAACTCGACCGTCCGAGCACTGCAATCTCCCATGTGCCATACATGCTCGTGTACGTAGTGGATATATGACATCTGGAGACTATCCTCTCAAACACAAGCCTTTTCTTCTCGACGACAGTCTACAAAAGCCTCATGGGAACTAACTAGGTCCATATGGCTTACAAGTGGTTGTGGGAATCCTTCTGCCAACCAAAACACAGTCTTCTTCTGGCTCCTAATAAGAGACATACTTAGTACAAGAAACATCTTAAGAAGAAAGAATATGTACCTGGACTCATACAATTGTGCCCTATGCAACTCTCAGAGGAAGAAACAGTAGAGCACTTATTCCTGTACTGCCCCTTTGCAAAAGATTGCTGGCGTGTACTAAATTAATTTTGAACATACTGTCATAATTAAGAAAGCTTCCCGAGTATCTTAGCTCTACTCAAAGATCAGTTGCATCCTATCTTCTTCGTTCATGAATGTGATAATTCTCATGTGTTGGGTGATTTGAACAGCAAGGAACGACCTAATTTTCAAGGGGGTATACAATCAAGCCTCCAAAATCCTTCTCCTCAGGGAGCTAACTCTAGTATCTCTAAGAGTGAAGTCAAGTTTAGATGTTCTGTTTGACCATTGGTCCCAAAATCTGTTGTAATTGGTGTTGTTTTTCTTCTGTTCTTTTTCTCTCTTTTTTGTTCCATGATTTGCTTGTTTTTAAAATATTTTTTCTTTGCTGCAGGAGCTCAAAGCCCCTCCTGCCCTAAAAATACTTCTGAAATCATGTAGCTATGCTTTTACTTTGCAAAATGTTAGAACTTTTGTAGATTATGTTACTATGTAGTATATAGTTACTCTCTTAGTTCCCCAATGTAAGAGGTTCTAGTCTTTTCATAAGTAAAATTTACTTAACTTGGGCCAAGTTTATGTAAACGCATTAAATTCACCAATACCTACAACATCAAATAAGTTTTATTAAATTCATCGTAAAATATATGCCTTGATAGTGTATTTATTCGGTACTAGAGACGTTAATTTATTTTTCTCTTTTGGGTAGGAGGGAGCAGTAGTCAAAGCAGGACATTGTTGATCATAACGATGTTCAAAATATATGACAATTCTCTTTAATTAGTTACCAGAGGAAGCAATTTTTTTTTCTCTAAACTTGTGTAGCTAGCTGCATGCGAAAAAAATGCTGCCAAGAAAGTACGAGGCCTGCTTGGAGCTGTACGTTAGGGCTTTGCAATTATGTGATGGCTTGTGCTGAGAAACACTCATTAGGTAGGCATTAATCATTGGATCGGAGGACGTATATTTTCAGACGTTTGTAGAGAAAGCCGAGGCCCATTTGGTACAACTCATCTTTACCAGTGAAGCTATATTTTTTTTAGAAAACAGTTTCACGAGCAAGTTTCTCGGTGAAGCTAAGCAACTTTGGAAAAATTATTTGGCAAAATAATTTCACCAAAAACTCATGCACGTATGAGAAAGGAAAATGAGAGAGAGAGCGCTGTGAAAAGCTAGTTCTTTTAGCTTCACCTCTCCATTCCTTTGTGAGAGCATAAAAAGGAGTTTCACTCGTGAAGTTGTTTTGTAAAAAGGGAGTTTGACAAAAAGAAAAAAGAAGAAGCTCACAACAGCTTATGAAGTTTTTAGTGAATCTGTGCCGAACAGGGCCCGAGTAGCAAACACCTTTTGAGCTGGAACGAGGGATTCCACTGCATGGATCAAAAGCCTGAAGCTTCCTCAGCTCCTTAGCTTGCCATATACTTGCATTGCTAGCTTTTGTTGGCACCCGGAAGGTAGATGAAAAGATGAATGTTCTGACAGATCATATACACGAGGATGGTATGGGCTTCTGCAGTTCGTCTTTAGCTAGCATGCATGGTCATAGATGTTGCGGGTGATCCGTCCTAGCTTGTAGCTTCATCAGCTGACCCATCGACCGGTCGCTAGCTTGTGGTCCTAGCCAAACTTGGTGATCGCTGCATCCATCATTTTCCTGCCCACCCCGGCCCTTGCTGCATGTGTTGTCTACTACAACTAGATTGGCATTATATTGATTCGCTCGGCGTGTTGTGTATACGTCCTCTTCATTTTGGCGGTGATCGAACCCAATGTAAGCTAGCCGAAATACATGTCAGTAAATAAATACGTGGTTTGTGGGTCCATATCTTTTTTCCTCCGTTTGTGGTATATCTTGTATTCAATATTTCAGCCATATTATACTTCATCAGACCACGTACTAATATAAATCCACATAGGTTCACTACCACAAAATGTTTTTAGAGCCTGTCAAAATCAATTTTTAGGGCCGGTTTTCAAAGCCGCCACTACACCATCGATAGTAGAAGGGACGATTTTGAAGCCACCATAAAAATTGATTTTTCAAGGATGGTCGACTAAGTCAGCCACCTCTAAAAATGTAATAAAGATTTTTAAAATCATAAAAAATAAGAAAAAAATATCCATGTATATATACGGGCTCCTAAACAATCTCAACTGGAAAAGTTTGTCAACTACAAAGTTATGAATTTATTTGTTCTGTAGCTATTTGATCAACTGCAACTTGAAAATTGATTTTTAGAAGCAGTTAACTAAGTCAACCACCCCCTAGAAATCACCCATATTTTAGGGGTGGTTGACATAAGAAACCACCCATAGAAATCATATTTTTAGGGATGGTTATCAACCATCTACTTCTGAAAATGGATATATTTCTAGGGGCAGTTTACTTAATATAATCACCCTAAAAAGCATTTCTAGGGGCAGTTTGTATGCTACAGTATTCCCAAGACTAGTTAGAAACGATTTTCTAAGTGAACCGCTCTTGAAAAAATAGGAGACACTTGTAAAAATCATGTACGTAGTAGTGGTTTGTTATAAGTTAAAGTTTTAAACTTCAACTACAATATCTATAAAATACATATTATCTTATATTAAAGGAATATATATACTATAAAAAGTATTATTCATAAAGAATCTCATAATGTCAATATTATGTTTTCAATATATACAAGACTTAGGCCCCGTTTGGGACGGCTTCCGCCGGCTCCGGCTTACCTGAAAAACATTGTAGCAACACTGTAGCACAAAGCCGGTTTTCTCTCTCCTCCTCCCCCCTTCTCACTGACACTCGCTACAGTGAGACAAAAAAGCTGGAGAGAGAAAACCACTAAAAATAAAACTGTGGGTCCAGACCATGACCCGCTAGTGTAAATTCATTTTTACTAGCTGTTTTCTTAAGTTTGCCGTCAGTAAAAATACATGATTTCTATTGGCGATAGCATTAAGAAAACAGCCAGTAAAAATATATCTATAGTGGCGGTTTTCATAACCTAACGTCACTATAAATAGACGCCGAATATTAAAAAATAAGTACTAAAATTTGAAATTTTCAAACGACCTCAGATGGAGAAATGACCAAAATAAAAGTTGTAGATCTCGAAAAGTTATAGAACTTTGTTATTTACAATATTTTCATTTGAAATCATTTGATGTTTCAAAATGTAGTTTTAAATTCAATTTTTAAATGGTTAAAGAACTCTGATCTCTCTTTTTAATCTCTAGCTAAAACTTGTAACTAGTCTTTCTCCCTCGTACTATCTTCAAATTACTTGATTTTTTTTCTAAAATTTTGTAAAATCATACTCTATCAATTTATTATGTTCTTACAACTAATATTTTGGTCATCTTTTCTTGTGAACATTTCAAAATTTGAGTTTTAAAAATGACAACTTCAAACAGTATTTTGAAACATCAAATGATTTCAGCTGAAGAAGTCATGAACATAAAAGTTGTAGAACTCATCAAGATCTACAACTTTTATTTTGGTCACTTCTTCATCCGACAAAGTGGTAGTAAACATTGTTCACAGATGACATATGTCTTATATAGTTTCATAAACTACGTGAGAGATTTATGAATTTGTGAACAATGTAGACTATCACTTTGTCGGATGAAGAAATGACCAAAATAAAAGTTGTAGACCTTGGTGAGTTCTACAACTTTGTTGTTGATGACTTTTGCAGCTGAAATCATTTGTTGTTTCAAAATCTTCTGTGAAGTTCTCATTTTTTGAAATTCAAAATTTGAATTATTCAAACCAAGTCACATGAAAAGATGACCAAAATAAAAGTTGTAGATCTCAATGATTTCTAGAACTTTGTAGTTGACAACATTTTCATTTGAAATCATTTTATCATGGAAAACTACGTTTGAATTTCTCAAATTTGAAATTTAAATTTTTTAAATGACCTCAGATGGAGTAACAACCAAAACGAAAGTTATAGAACTCAAAAAGTTATGCAATTTTATAGTTGACAACTTTTTTATTTAAAGTCATCTTGTCAAGGAAAACTACGTTTAAATTTCACAAATTTGAATTTTTCAAACAACCTCGGATGGAGAAACAACCGAAATAAAAGTTATAGATCTCGAAAAGTTATGCAACTTTGTAGTTGACAACTTTTTTTTTGAATTCGTTTAGGGTCTCAAATAATCAATTTAAACTCGGTTGAGGATGATATGAGGAGAAAGAAAATCCATTATAGACATAGGTGAGTGTGAGGTACAGTGGTTAGAGGAGTATCGCGCGAGGGAGGTCGCAGGTTAAAATCCTGCTGGCCGCGAAGTGCGCGAAAAATACCGTGACTTGTGAATTCAACGGAGCGGGCGGGTGGTTGACTGGTGTGGGCCTCCCCACATTATTATTATTTTGCTATTTTTTAGCCCGATTTGCAATTTTGAAAATAATTTGAAGTCACGGTTTTCTTAAGAAAACAGCCAGTGTAAATCATTTGTAGTAGTGGTTCTCTAGAAGATGCATGTGAAGTTTACGATTTTTACTGGCCTTTGCCACTGGTGGTACTGATAGATGCTTATAGAAATAGCTTTGGAACCGCCGGTAGTGAGCTCTGCTCTCCTAGTTACATGTTGCTGGCAGATTTGGAAACGTCGAAATGGAACGGTCTTCAGAGATGAGACACTCACTCTCAGACAGATGCAAATCTCTTGTTCAGCTAAAGCAAGGCTGTGGAAGGCAAGGCTGCCACGGAGACAAAAGCCAATCACTAATGCCTGGTGTCGGCTGTTTCAAGACGCTATACAAATGACTTAGTACTTGATGATGTACATTCTAGATCCTATCACTCCCTGTACGAAAAATCTAAAACCATGTGGGCATTATTGTACTTTCAAGTATATTAGTTATTATGCAAGAAGCATGGCCAAATGTATTAAAAAGCACTACCGAAAACAGTGACTTTACCGAGTGCCACAGCCCATAAAACACTCGGCAAAGGCTTTGCGGAGTGTAACACTCGGCAAACAGTACACGACATCTACAGTGCCGACAAATATCTCTTTGCCGAGTGTTTTCTATCGGGCACTCGGCAAACCGACGCTCGGCGAAAAAAAGTAACGCGACGGTCACGGCGCGTTTGCCGAGTGTCCCGGACCTGACACTCGGCAAACCTGCCTTCTTTGCCGAGTGTCATTATTTTGTCGAGTATGGTTTCTGCAGCACTTGGCAAATAACTTTTTTGTCGAGTGCCCGATAAAATACACTCGACAAATATTTTGGCACTCGGTAAATCACCTGTTTCCGGTAGTGAAGGATTCAAAATGTACATTGGATATATAATATACTTGAAAGTTTGATAACGCCCACACAACACAAGGAAGAGGAATTGGAGGCAATCTCTAGCACACTCTATTGTGAGATAAAGGATTCCCTTGCACCTATATTGGCGTTCCAATTAATATCACGAATCCTACTAAAGTCGAATTGTACACACTAACTGACAAGGTGACTGATGACCTCTCACAGGTTGAAAAGCCTCTCTGATAAGTCTGGTTTGCCACCTCACCAAAGTTCTTCTTTTCTTGATGCAACATTACACAAACTTCTTTCCTTAATGCAACATTACACAACTCTTCTCCATGTCTAAGGGGAAAAATGTTTCATTAAATTTGTAGAAAAATACACCAACATCTACAATATTAGATTAGTTCTATTAAATCCAACATTAATATGTATTGGTAGTGCATTTATTTAGTATTGTAAATATTACTAATATATTATATTATATACATATGCTCCCTTGGTTTCAAATTGTAAGTCGTTCTGGCTTTTCTTTTTCTATGCACCTAGATATATATTATGTCTATATAGAAAAGTCAGAATGGTTTACAATTTAGAACGAAGGGAGTACATATATATAATTAGTAAAAAATTAGAAAAAACTGAGTTAGGTCAAAACTCAAATGACTTGGGCTACATGTACAATCGGTAGAAACAATTGGAAATACTCCCTCCGATGTCGTATTAGCTTTGTCCAAATTTAAACATTTCAAACTTTGACCATCAATTTTTTTTTCAAAAATTGTACATGTTAATAATATGATTTATCTTTTTATGCTCCTATGACAAATGCGTTCATGATACGTAATTTACAAGTCGTGAAACTACATGAATTTCTTAAAATTAATGGATAAAGATGAAGATATTTGACTTAAGACAAAGCTAAGACGACATTAAAAAAGGGATCTGTCTAGCCATCAACTGGTTGATTTAGCCCCTCCCATCAACTGGATTTTTTTATGCACTTACACCACTTGTAGCTATATTTACACCGTCTTATTACTATATTTACAATGATTTATTCAATGTAATTTATTGGACAGAGTGATGTAATTTGGGAATAATACAAGGTCATAGATAAATATATGCCAAATTTTCAAAAAAATATTTTTTTTCTATGCCAAATTTTCAATGATACGGCAAGAGGTACTCATTCCACTGCATAGCTGGACACTGTTCTGGGGGGAAATCGGTTGATGGGAAGGCCTGAATCAACCGGTTGACAGGTAGCCTTTCTGTAAAAAAGAAGAGAAGAAGTGGTGCGGTGGTGGTGTCGCGTGGGATGGGCGGATGGCTTAAGTGCCCAAGTTGCTGGTTACTTGCCCGAGAGGGAGGTAGAGAGATGGTGAGATGGAGACGGCAGCAAAGAAGGCATGAGGAAAACAAGAATCCCCACTTGCAAAGAAGGGCCCGTTCGCTTCGCTGAAAAAACAAGCCGAAACACTGTTCCGGTTGATTTGTTGTGAGAGAAAAATAATGTTCCGGCTGAAAAAAAAACTGAAAAAGACGGATTATAAGAGAAGCGACCATGGCCTTTGCAGAAAGCATTCATGCATGCACTGCGATCGTGGAGACCTTTGCTCATTAGTTGTCAAGTCCAGCTGAGTTGATCACCGGACAGAGACACACAGAAGGTGGATCGACAGATGATGATGCGTCGAGGGATGCATGGATGGACGGGACGGCCAACGCGCGCGACGCCGGCTTTGGTAGCTGCGGTTAGAAATATAAAAAAAAAGGTTAATGCGACAATTAGCGAGGGTCGTCATTTGCGTTTGTTTGCGCTTTACACGCAGAAGAAAAAGAAGAGAAACCGACGCTGCCTGTCGTGTCGAAACTGAAAGCCATCTCTCTCCTTTGTCCGCAAGCACCAACTTTTGGTTGCCGCGCGCTAGCCGCTCGCCCGCTCTGTGCTGGTTTTTGGTTCGTGGTGGCTGTGGCGCAGAACGGCAGAAACACCGCCGGTGCCTGCCTTGCCTTGTGTTTACTTTGCGTGGTTAATAAAACTGAAAAGATGCCACTTTTGGGGCGAGGAAAGGAAAGCAAGCAGTAGTCTGTAATGGAGTCAGTGAGGAGTCAGCTTTTGTTTGGTCAGTTGCGGCAGCATGCCATTTTCCCCATGGAAATCCTCTGATTCTTTCAGGTGCTGCCGCCGCTGCTGCATGCCCTCTCCCTGCACTGCGCCACTGTGCCTGTACCTAAACCTACTGAACGGAGCAGCAGTAAACTTTGCCCCCATGCACGTCCCTTTCGTTTACTCGTGAACTAGTTGGAAGTGGCGGTGGGCAACAGCAATAGAGCGAGCATGTCAGTGAGTCATCGTGCGTGGTCTGATGGTCCAGTCCAGTTCGCCATGCCAATCACCTGACCCTGATCGATGAGCATGCGCTGCCGCTGCCGCTACTGCTGATCCAATCGATGGCTCAATCAGTCCGTCAGTCAGTCAGTCCTCAGAAGCAAGCGCGGTCAAGTCCTCATCCTCTTTACAGTGCCCCCACTCCAGTGCAGCAAGTACACTGCTGCCCGAATCCGCATCGGGAGGAGCGGAGGAAGCGCCCGCCCGGGCCCACCCGTCACAGGCACCTACTCCTCCAGTCCTCCTCCTCTGCGCGGCGTCCCTCTCCTGCGTGGGATTTGCTCGGCGCACCAAATTCCTCCCAGCACACCACTCAAAGCCGAGCCGAGCCAAAAGCCAGCCAGGGCGGCCAGCCAAACGCGAGTGGAACCCAAGACGAAAAGGAAGCCAGCGGAAGCAGCGAAAAGCCCACGCCACCTTCCAATCCCCCCTCCTCCGCGTCCGTCTCTTTCCCCCATCTCTCGCCGGCCGCCAGCCATTGCGCTCCTGCATTGCGCCGGGACCGCGAGTCCTACCAGCCCAGCGCAGCGGTGGCGGCGGCGTGTGGAGAGGGCGAGGCCGGCCCAGCGGCGGCGTCCGACATGATGCTGCGGCGCGTGGCGTCGGCGCCCGAGCCCGACTGGCTGGAGGCGCTCCTGGCCACGCGCTTCTTCCTCGCCTGCGCCGCGCACCCGGCGTCCCCGCGCAACGAGTGCAACATGTTCTGCCTCGACTGCAGGGGCGCGCCGCCGCCGGCCTTCTGCTACTACTGCCGCGCGCACCGACACTCGTCCCACCGCGTCATCCAGGTAGCCTCCTTGGTCCGTGGCGTTTCTTCTTCTTCCCCTCCCCTCCGCTCCCTCCTGTCGGCTGTTCAATTGGCAATGCGGCCGGCCGCGAGGATTAATCCGGCCTTTACTTTGCAGATACGGCGGTCCTCCTACCACGACGTCGTCCGCGTGTCCGAGGTGGAGGACGTGCTGGACATCTCCGGCGTGCAGACATACGTCATCAACAGCGCCCGGGTGCTCTTCCTCAACGAGCGGCCCCAGCCACGCGGCGCCGGCGCCGCCGCGGGCAAGGCCGCCGCCTCCCCCTACAACTGCGAGATCTGCGGCCGCGCGCTGCTCGACCCCTTCCGCTTCTGCTCCCTCGGATGCAAGGTCTTGCTTTGCTTCTTCTCCTTCTTCGTCTTTCTTTCTTTCTTGCGGTTGCCGATTGTTTGTTTGCTCCGCCCACCAACCCACCCGCCCTCCCGCATTATTTATCCATTCATTGAATTCCCCGATATAATGCCCCGCAAGAACACCCAAAGACTGCACCTTTCTTGACGCACCGACGATTCTTGCTTTCTTTCTTGGAAGAAAAAGAAACAAAGAAAGAAAAAATGGCATGGAAGAACGAATGAATGAGTGGCAATGCCAAGGAATTGGTGTCCGTTGGGTTCTGTTCGGTCACGTTTAATTCGCCGCCCTGCCTTACACCTGACTTTGCATTGCTTTTAATTCGCGCAGTTGGTGGACACCAAGAGGAGCAACGGCCACGCGGCGGCGGACACCGACGGCGGCGGCGGCGCGGCCAATGGCAATGACGAGGCGGCGGAGGCCGCCGGCGGGAGCAAGAACAGCGGCCCGGGGGCGCGGCCGCAGGGCCGGCGGCGGAAGGGGACCCCACACCGCGCGCCGTTCTGGTCCTGACCCACCGGCCACCGGCCGGCAACAGCTAGCAACGGATGGATCAATGGCGTCCGGAAGAGAGTTACTCCACTAGCGAGCATCAAGGCAATTAATGGAGGAAGAGATAGGGGACGGAATGGAGGGGACGATCGCCGTCTCTCCACCGCCCCGCCTGCTCGCCCGGCTTCTTCATTCGGTTCGGCTGTACTTATATATACTTAGAAAAAGAAAACAAAGAAGAAGAAGAAAAAGATACTGCATGCCCGCCCAACTGGAAAGGAAGGAAGGAAGATATATAGATAGAAAAGCTAGCAAGTTGAGCTCGGCAGCCGCATCCCCAACCACCGGAGGGAGGGAGGGAGGGAGCCGGCCCGGGGCCGCGCTCTCGCTGGACTGCAGTAAGCAACTCGTCTGTCCCCATCTCCCTCTCTCTCTCTTTCTTCACCATACCATGCCATGGCACCGTTTGGTACGGTAGGTGTGCATGACATGCCTGATCATCTCCTCTCCTCCTCCAAGTCATCAACTCATGATATTCATAGATGATGATGCTGTTAAACTTGAATTAGCAGGAAATGGATTTAATTCTTTTTACATTGGTTGGTTGACAGTGAGTATTACTGATGATATTCTTCTTTTTTTCCTACTACTCCTACATTATAGTAATGTACTACTCCTGTTGTTTGGTTTTCTCGGTGCACATTGCGTTGTCGATATATGTACAAAATTATGCCTCAGGCATTGTGGGTAGGAACTGAGAATGGAATTGAAAATGCTGAGAAAGCGAGGCCAGATATAGGTAGAGCCAGGCCAGAAGCCAGCCCGGGGTGTAGCAAGGAAGGAAGGGATTCCAAAGGAAAACGAATGATTGTCTTTTTGCTTGTCTGCTGCCTGCCTGCCTGCCCAGCTACTAGCTCTACTGGATGGAAGGTGCATGGTTAGTTTCAGCTTGCTAATTAGCTAATAAAGTAACAATGCTTGCTAGCTTTGCTAGGAGTATATATTGTTAAGTATTTAATTACTTGCTACCTCCTTGCAAATAAAGCTTGTTTTCTGATTTGTTTACGCGACTAATTAACATAACTTACACTCTACCTGTCGTTGTTGCCCAACAAAACCTTCTGTATCGTCTGTTTCTCTTCTTCTCCCTCTCTCATTTTGGAGCAAATGTAATGTGCCTTTCTGGATGGGGTGGAATGGGAGTAGCCAGCCAAGGGATACATATAGTTAGGGCTAATATAAATATTGGGCCTGCATTATTGGGTATGTGTAATGTGAGTAGTATCATATTTGTCTGCTTGTTTTCTGATGACTCAACCACATCCAATCAGAATCAGATTTGGATTAATTACTGGGCAAATGGTACTGGCACTACCATACCAGCAGGCCGGCCGGCCGGCCGGCAACAGTTAGTTGCTTACATTAACATTTTAGGTGGATTGATTACGATTAGGATATTTCCAGTTAAACTGACATGTCATATCATATTTGCACCTGTTATTATGCTAATGAGGTTGGTTGTTTTTTTGAGAAAGATGAGGTTGGTTGTTGAGCACGCATAATTTGGAGAAGATCATTAGACAGGCCAACGAGTGATACTTATAGTAGTTGGGCTGGGTTAGCTCGGTTGGTGGGCCGGGCTTGTTTGCCTCTCGTATCGCATGCATTAGGTGTTCGTGTTGCCAACCGTCGCCCACCGCCCCAGCCTGGCGCCCCCACCACCTCCATGGCCCACTAGTGGCCCCACTACCACCCGTGGCTAGTGGAGGCCCATCATTAATTCATTATTATGCAGGCCGCCAGCACTTGGACTAAGAGGGTGTTTGATCCGGTTACTAAAATTTAGGAGGTGTGTTGGAAGAATATTGCATAGGGTGTTCGGATATTAATAAAAAAACAAATTACATAATCTATTAGTACTCTACGAGACGAATTTTGTAAGGCTAATTAATCTGTCATTAGCACATATTTACTGTAGCAAAACATTGTGAAATCATGGATTAATTAGGCTCAAAAGATTCGCCTCGTAAATTAGTCGTAAACTATATAATTAGTTTTATAATTAGTCTATATTTAATACCTAATGCATGTCTCCAAACATCCGATAGAACAGCGACTAAAATTTAGGAGGGACAACCAAACACTCCATAACAGTTGCCTTCCCTTTATCATGATAAGGGCTGGGCCATTTGTAATTTGTGTACGTAAGTATGAGCAGCACACTCTCCATTGATGTCTTGACGATCAAGGTCATGCGAATTTGTCATCATCTGTCTATGGCAGCACTAATTAGGAGTAAGTGCTTTGGTGTGGTCCCCAGGTCCAACGTGCAATAATGCACGCATGATGAATGAATTCGACACCACATCATTGATGTGGATGGATGTGGTTCCTCTTTTCTCAGCTCATTCCCGCCGCTCGCCCATGGTCCAACTGCCATTTCCTTCGTGGCCCATACTCCCGTCGGCTCCCCGTAACAATGAAAGACGGCCCATGGGCCATGGTCCAACTTTCAGTGTGCGTGTTCTTCGTTTCACTACTTACTATGAATCAAATCAAAGTTCCCAAAAATCCAAATCATAAATATGGCTATAACACATTCGTTGGATAAATAGCGTTCTACCTGGTCAACCATTTTTCTCCCGTCACCAAACTCATCCAACAGTGAACGCAGAACTTCAGCATATCCAATTATTCTAACTCAATCGTATTTTTTATACCAAACACGAGCAGTTATGTCTCATGTGCACTGTCTGTAAATCATCACTCACGAGGTCGCCGCCCCTGCTAAGACAAACTCTCGATCAGTTTTCTGCATTGCATATCTGTCTGGACTCTGGACTTTGTATAATTGATATTGAAAAAAAAAAAACGTAGTGTTGACATGCATGCTGACTGTACATGTACAGTCGACCCGCTCTGATTGTCAACCTTGCTTATGTTGGTACATTGCACCCAGCTTGTAGTTACTAATTCGAACGTTCGTGAACTTCACGAGATATGCATATATGTATGTATGTACACATCAACGCATCAGGTACGTCATGCTTGGTTTATATTTATAGAGAACCTAGCTAGCTAGATGCATGATAATGAATCAAATAATTATTGAGCAGGCGCTCCAGAATTATTATATGTACGTACATTTGTGGCGTTGATGGGTGCATCCGTCCCCATCGTGTAAAATATATGCATGCACAAGGTTTGTCAACCCCGACATCACAAACGACACTACACCGGGAAGAACGACTGTCCTGCCCGGAATTATATATATTTTGCGATAGTCAAATGCTATCATAATTTAGCATTGACGCTAACGGATAATAATAATTGTCTGTTTCTGTCTTTTTTTATTGCGTTTCGAGATCGATTAGTCCAATGTTGCTGACATAGCTAGCACTCGCTCGATCCTAATTCCAATCTTTGTTAATATATAAAATTCTAACGTGTTGCCTTCCGCTTGGTTCCTGACTCTACTTCTTATTATAAGGTGATGATGGCGAAGTAAAACTAGGTGTTTCCAAGAACACTTGGTGTTGTGATAAACTAGCGAGGTGACTCGATACAAATATCACTACTATACATGTTAATCCTTACGATCCATGGGCCCCCAAGGTCTGGTAGGGACAATAGAGTTAGATCGAACCAAGTCCATATCTAGTTATGCCAGGTCGAAGCATTTGTCAGCTTCAGCCATGTGATGTGACACAATTTTTAGGGTTGGATTCCTTGAAATTTTGTCACTTTCACCACTGCATGATCTGGTAGCTAGCACCGATCTATGAATGGTACAAGATGAACGAGGGACTTTGGATCATGAAAAACAAACATATGACTTAGGTGAACTCATCAGCATCGAGGACGATAGGGCCATAGGAAGTCTCCAATCTGCCTCTTCTCTTGTGACGAAAGTACGGATTCCTCTCTACATAGATAACCTTATAGACTATTGGTCGGGATTATAATCCACGGGTGTCTCAAGACACCGATTAATTAGCAGACCGAGTGGCCTACGACACATCAGTTCGCGAAGGCCCGAACGACTGAGGCCCAGCTAAGCCAAGCAGAACAGGCCTGACGCCAAGATCAGGATCGGCTGTGACCCCTCCTTTCTGTCTTAGCCGCACGATGCGCAAGAGACTCACGACCTATCCGCCATCCCGACCCCTGGGAGGAACGGGGAGAGGTCAAGCCAGCCAAACGTGCCCGCTCTGACAAGAGTAGGCATGCCGCACTGACCCCGCAAGGACCGAGGGACAACAGTCACCTCAGTCTGGTCAGACGCCACCCCTGCGCCACGCAACTCGGACAAGACAACACCGTCCAAAGCGGTGACGGCCGGTACGATGCCCACCGGCTAGATATGGCCTGACAAGACGCATGTACGATTCTACCCACTATAGGATGGGATCCACGACGAAGGCCTTGACCAAGAGGCCATCCCGACAGGTGGGAGCCACGACCCCAACACTCGGAATCATGGCCATCAGCTCCACAAGCCAACCAGGTGATCGACGACCTAGGGGTGGCTACCAACTCCTATACGACGCCCCAGGAAACCAGGAGGCGATGACGAAGACCATAGCGGAGACCGCGCCACATAGGATGGCTGGTGAACTACCACCGTGCCTACAGTGCCGCCATGGCCGGCACAGTGGCACCACACCACACCTTACCGCGACATGGGCGCAAGACCATGATGACAACCACGTCCAGACGTGCACCACAAGACGGTGTAGCTTGCAAGCCAAGTTAGCTAGGTCCCTTCCTCAGGCTCATGACCCCTCGGTCGGGAGAACCTTCTTCTTTGTATCTGCCCTGGCCCCAAACACTATATAAGAGCAGCCAGGGCGCCATCTTCGGGGAACGGATTCACTCATTCTTACACCGTAGAAGGGCTCTTGAAGCTTCCCTTCGAGCAGCTCGTCTTCTAGCTCTACCTCTCCTATATCTTCCACTATTCTTGCACCCCCATTGTAAGAACTTTTGAGCATTCAAGCGAGGAAAATGCACTCGATCATCTCTAAGACTAGACATAGGGCTCTTCCTAAACCAGTATAAATCCTCGTGTCTTTTGGATGCTACCATCGTCTTCCTAGAGCAGTGCGATAATCATATAAATTTACTAGTCCGCTTTACAAAACACCGATAGTTGGCATGCTAGGTAGGGGACAATCGTGCACTCTCGTTGTTGAGAAGGAAGTGATGGCTCCCTGCACCTACATCGGACTTGCTCTTGGTGTGGCCCTCGACAGCCGCAGCCGCTTCGGAAGCCTCGAGTTCGCCGATATCGACAGGCTAGCTCCCGTTGATGGTCTAACTCCCGGTCAAGCTCTGCTCTTCGGGGACCTAGACTTCGTAGTCGACCACCTGGGTCAGCTTGGGCTTAGGGAAGAGAATACGGCTCTGCCGCACATCTTAGCGCCTAATCGTAGATCGGCCCACTCCAGTCCCACGATCATCGACTCTGATGCGCTCGCATGCAGGATCAATGCCTTCCTCAGGGCGAATCCCAAGCCAGAGCTCAGCCGATGCGTTTTCTATGTGTTGGCGAATGCTTTCGCCCGGCTCTCTGGGAGCAGGCCCCGACCGCCAGAGGCTGAATTCTGGAACCCCAACACCACGCTACCCTCTGAAATGAGGGACACGATCGCACTCTTCGAGCGAGAGCTGGCCAGGCGCAATGGCCATGCGATGACACCAGCATCCTCCAGGTTTGTGGGGATGATGGAGCGGAATCTAGAGTCCGTCTATGATCTCTTGCTGGCAACCCCCGAGGATATGGACTCTGAGTCCAATTCTGAATCCGCTAAGGGAATGCAACATGTTGCACCCCTCAGAGGATGGGGCAGTGCCGACGAGAGGCATAGAGGACTATACCTATCCGATTCCAAAAACCCTAGAGAATAGGCAGAGTATGACCAAGAACGCCTGGAATGAGCTAGGGCCCGTGAAGCTGATCAGGCAAACGAATGTTGCGGCGATGGATGTCCTAGCCTGCAACACCTCGACACTGAATCTTCAAGATCATTTGGAAGTCTAGATGCACTCCGCGTGTCAAATTCTTTGCTTGGTTGGTTCTGGTAGATTGCCTCAACACCAAGACTATGCTGCATAGAAGACATCTCGATGTCCAGGGCACTGATATATGCGTCATGTGTGACAGTGGAGAAGAGGAGACCAGCGACCATCTATTCTTTGAATGCACGTTTGCAAAAGAATGCTGGACGACTATCCATATCAACTGGGACACTTCACTACCTCTACTGGATAGGTACACCCAAGCTCAAGGCACCCACAACATACCTTTCTTCATAGAATCAACTCTGATAGCAGCTTGCGAGCTATGGAAAGTGCACAATGACAAGATCTTCTAGAGAAGAGACCCAACCCCTAGTATTTGGTTATCGAATTTTAAGAACCAATGTAAACTTCAGTCTGTTCATTTTAAGGATGACCTTAGGTCAACCTTCTGTGTTTGGCTTGATGCTTTTACCTAGATTTGTATGTAAGACTGTCTCTCCTATTTTAAATTAATTAAAAAGTTGCTCACTATGGGGATCTCCCCCACAGTCTTTTTGGTAAAAAAACACCTCGACGCTGAGGGAGCGCGGGCGTGGGCACGCCGTGTGTATGATCAAATCCACGAGCTCGGGCGCTGCAAACCACGGATGATGCGGGAGTTGCTCGACCTCGCAACAAGCCACGCCTTCGGCAAGGAGGCCATTCGTGCAATCTTCTGCAAGTACAAGGGTAAGGCTCAAGCCGAACCCATGGATGAGGCTAAGGACCGCAATCGGTGAGGCAAAGGCAAGATGGATAGCTGGAGGTGTCGCGACAGCGAGTTCATCACGGTGGTCGATAGGGTCCATAGGTAGAAGACTAGCAAACTCAACCATGTCAATTTCAACAAGATAGTCAAGATGCCATGCCACAACCACGGCTATCCAGTCAAGCACACCCTTGAGGAGTGTGACCTCATCAAGTGCTACTTCAATGACAACTACAGAACAATGAGAGTGGACGCGTCATCCGAATCTATCGATAATCAAGAGAAAAGGGATGCGTATCCTAACCCAAAAGGGTGCCTCATGATCTTTGGCAGACCAGCGGCGTATGAGTCCAAATGCTAGCAGAAGCTCATAGCTAGGGAGGTCAACACGGCCATCCTGGATGAAGCTATCCCGGCCTTCCTGAAATGGTTGGAAATCATGATCACTTTCGATAGAAAGGATCACCCCGACCACATTCCGCAACCGGGGCGCTTCCCCCTTGTCATTGACCCGATCATCGGCAAGACCCGCCTGTCTCGAGTCCTCATGGATGGCGAGAGCAGCTTCAACCTCCTCTACGCCGAGACTTATGATGCCATGGTGCTTTCGTGGGCGGCGATACGACCATCCGGTGATCTATTCCACGGAGTCATACCCGGGCTTCAGGTTATCCCCCTTGGGTAGGTCGACTTACCCATGATGTTCAGAGGTTGAGCCAACTTCCACAATGAAATGCTCACCTTTGAAATAGCAGACTTCCCCGGTGCCTACCACGCCATCCTGGGCCGACCATGCTATGCCAAGTTCATGGCCTTCCCCAACTATACCTACCTCAAGCTCAAGATGCCCGGTCCCCATGGGATAATCACCATAGGAGGCGACCTTCAGTAGGCCCACCTCTGCAAATGAGACAACTACAACAGCGCAACGGATGCGTGTTAGCCTCGGGCCTTGGCTCACTTGGGCGACGACGACTGGCGGCGTGCCAGAGTCAAGTCCTAAAGGGCAACCCCTAGGGGCTGGGTCCGAACGTGACTTCCCTACGCGGTAGGGGAGCACGCAGAGGTCATGCTTGATGACCTCGGCTACGGCATGTGGCGAGACAGGTAATGACCTAGCACGAGAATGACGCGATCAATGAGCTCCAGAGGGCTCATGACACAACGCATTCCTTGATTCGATGAGCCACGCATTCTAGGCCTCGCCGTGTCAATCACCACGGATGTCAAAAGCCACAACCAACGGCGTGGCAATCCAGCGTTCGCACCAAAGCTATGCCAAGACACGATAAGGAAAAAGGGAAGAAAAGATAGACATGACCTAAGAAAGAGAGGTCGACGAAAGTCGCGCTGCCGCCAGATCCGTCTTACGACACTTTGGTCACAAAAATGGAGTTGCACTAAGGTAAGCCTCACGGGTCAATCCCTAGGCAAGGTTGCACGAATATGGCATTCAAACGATCAGATCATCGATGAGCGCACGAAAGTAGAAGAAGTGTAGGATACAGACTAAGAAAAAGTTATTCATTGAAAGATGCTAGGTACAACCTAAGGTCCTTAGCCACCACTGTGGAGGATGTCCTCCATGTCTACGGTGGCCACGACGGTGGCCGCAGCAGCAGCAAAGACACCAACCAGCTCCACCTACTTCGTTAGCTTGGCATGGCCCGAGAACCCAGGTGCCACCTGATGGAAGTCTTGGTCGGTGTGGAGCTTTAGGGCGGCGAGGGCAACGTCGGCTCCCTGCCAAACTCCTACCACCACCACGCACTCATGGTCCTCCACCAAGAGAACCTCCTAGAGGCGGGCTTCCTCTGTCTCATGATGGGACACTGCCAGCTGCTCGTCCAATGCTGGCAACAAGACGGCAAGAAGATCAGAGGCGGTGAACGACAAACAGGACAACAACACGAAGAAGCATCCGTACCCACGATGCGGGCCTAGGCATCAGCGACCACCGCCTACGCGGCGACGGTCTCCCTCTTTGAGGCCTTGAGGGCCACCCTGACAGCATCAAGACAACGCCTCAGCTAGTTCACCTCGTGGGTGGCGTTAGAGTAGCACTGGCGGGCCTCATCTGCTACACAGATGAGCTCACGTAACTCACGCTAATCATCCGAGGAAGACGACAACGAGGACGATGAGCTCGATCCCCCTATAGGTGGGGTCATGGCATGAGTGGCGTAGGTGGCCCCTCCAGACATGGTGTGGGAGGCAGCCCTACGAACACACATGGTCAATACAGGTTAAAATTCCAAACTTAAACGCTATCCAAGTATACTTACCCCTGACCACGTAGGCAAGGGCGAAGACACGGTGGCTATCCACCGGCATCTGGCGACCCCTCTGATGGTCGTTTGCCATAGTCCATTCTGGCTGGTGAGGAAGAAACTCCGAGTGCGCGAGAGCAAGAATAGGGAAGTGGTGGAGTAGGCAACTCAAAGCGAATGCCTCTCCCGCCGTACCACTCTAAGCGTATTTATAGCTGCTGAGGACACTTAAGGCGCACGTGCGTTCACTCACATTTAATAACCACTTTGGAAACTCCACAGAGTAGGTGAAGTGATCGAAGGGAAGACAGAGCAATGGCTAGCCACACAGTGGCGTGAACCGAGTAAGCTTTGCGCATCCCCACTTTTTCCATATCATTTTGATTTATGCACCCGTATTTTGCGACACATGACTACTCACGAGTGGGTGCCATTATGCCACAACATGACTAGGGAGTCCAACCGCCCCCAAGATCATGCGCAGAGTGACCCATCGTAACCACGACCCATCATCGTGCTTAGGAAACCCACACTTGGGCCGGTCCTTAGAAGGGCTTGAGGCCACAAAGGGATAGGAGCAGGGTGAGATGGGCCCCTATGGCTCTAATTAGTGGTGTGGAGCCACGCAACCATCTCACTCTATGTCTGAGTCATTCACTTCAAAGTCGCCCGGGTTGACCCCCTATGGGGGAGACATCTTGCCCTTTGACCGTGGCGGAGGCGGTCAGGGACCAACGGGCTTGATGACCGATGATTTATGGGACATCTCTCGATGAAGCACAGCCAAACTCCATGTCAATTAGGGAGAATATCGGGTCCCACCCAAATTACCCATCGACCCTGACAAGGCGCACCGCTCCGATAGCATGGTTATGGTGGACATGCCTCTCCCCGCGTGGGGCGAAACCAAACCCGCCAGTAATAGAGCATCACGACCTCTCGAGGCTAATAGGGATGTCGAGAAAAATAGGAGTCGGGTCCCCACGACCTCATAAAAGGGTTGAAGCCAAGCCACGACCAAAACTCCTCCTAGCATCTCTAGGTCTAAAGACCTAAGGCTAGCATCAAAGACTCACAAACCGACAAAGGTCCACGACCTCTCTGGGAGAGATCGATGAAGCAGACGGCCCAGGCAACACAACAGTGTCTTCCATATGAAGCAATGTAGAGTCCAAATCATGATCATGGCTCGGTCACATGAAAAAAAATAAAAGGTACAAAGCCTATGAGCCACCGCACGGTTGCCAAAAGCCTCACGACCGCGCAAAGAGAGGTCGGGAAACGGTTCCTCGAACCATCAGGCAAAATGGCCCTTCCAGCAACCCCAGGCGAAGGCAATACCCTAGCCTTAGAGCTCGAGGGCTCGGCACCACTATGGAATCCTGAAACTCGTGGGAACTTCTGCTAGCTCAGCACCTTCGAAGACAGGGGTGGACATACCGCCGCGAGGTGCCAAAACTAGGTATCACCTCGAAGGTGATACCGCAAAAACGTCCAGGGGTGAGTACCACAAGCTCGAGGAGCAACAAGGAGCCACTCATGAATCTCCTTGCCACACTTTTGGACCAAAGCACGCAGGAGAGGTCAGGGTCAGTGGTCTCAAAAGCCACCACCATCACACCCCGAAAAACAAGAGGGAAATGACTCCCATAGTTTTTTGGGAAAACTAATCGTGGCCACTGGGACCAGTGTTTCAGCGAACACAAACTAAAAAGGACTAGGAGCTGCTAAAACCACTGAGCCTAGAAAATGGCCAGAACACTTCCCCGGTCCTTCCTGCTCGCAAATCTCCTCTGCTGGAAAAGGCGACATTGGCTCCGACCACCACAGACAACCCCTAGAGGGACATATAATGGGAACCGTGTGGTTCCCCTCAAACCCCTCTCTCTCTCTCCATTTTCTCACCCTCTCAACACCTAACCGCTTAGAGAGGCAAAAGAACAGTTCATGGTTACGGTCATGGGTGCCTCAAACGATAGAAAGGCCTCCATTTATAGGCTAGGAACAGACCAAACAGCCTGAGATCCCCATGCCGCATGGCGAACCACGTGAGGTCATAGCCAAAGTCAGATGCCCATGTGAGGTCACAAAAATCAAGACCTTCCCAAAGGCAGGGCCGGTACAGCGTCACTAACATGGCAGGGCTTAGCAGTCACATACCACATTATTAGGGTGTCCTGACGAGGCGAAACACGATGGCCACCTACCACATTGAATGCACCTGCCCACAAGGGGTCGATCGATGAAGCTCAAATGAACTATGAACTACAAACCAACACCCGGCATGCACGCATCACAATGCTTTCACGATCACTTTGTAATCACAAAAATGCTTGGGGGCTACTATCAGGGTTATAATCCCTGGGTGTCTTAAGGCACCGATTAATTAGTAGACCGAGCGACCTATGACACATCAGCTAGCGAAGGCCTGAATGACCGAGGCCTAGCTGAGCCAAATTGAACAGGCTTGACGCCAAGGCCACGATCGACCTCGACCCCTCCTTCCATCTTAGCCACATGACGCACAAAAGACTCATGACCTCTCCGCCATCCTGTCCCCTAGGAGGAATGGGGAGAGGTCAAGCTAGCCAAACGCGCCCGCTTTGACAAGAGTAGGCACACCACATAGACCCTACAAGGACTGAGGGGATAGTAGTCACCTCGGTCCGGTCAGACGCCACCCATGCACCACATAGCTCGGACAAGACAACACCGCCCAAAGCAGTGATAGCCGGTACGATGCCCATTGGCTAGATATGGCCCAACAAGATGCATGTATTACTCTACCCACTACGGGATGGGATCCACGATGAAGACCTTGACCAAGAGACCATTCGGACCGGTAGGAGCCACGACCCCAACACTCGAGATCGTGGCCATCAGCTCCACAAGCTAGGCAGGTGATCGATGACCTGGGGGTGGCTACCAACTCCTATACGATGACCCAGGAAACTAGGAGGCGAAGATAAAGACCACATTGGAGACCATGCCGCATAGGACGGCTGGCGAACCACCACCGTGCCTACATTGCCACCACGGTCGGCATAGTGGCACCACGCCACACCTTACCACGATGTGGGCGCAAGACCATGATGACAACCATGTCCAGACGTGCACCACAAGATGGCATAGCTTGCATGCCAAGTTAGCTAGGCCCTTCCCTCAGGCTCATGACCCCTCGGTCAGGAGAACCTTGTTCTTTGTATCTACTCTATCCTCGAACTCTATATAAGGGTAGCCAGAGCACCATCTCTGGGAATGGATTCACTCATTCTTACACCATAGAAGGGCTCCTAGAGCTTCCCTTTGGGCAGCCCATCTCCTAGCTCTAGCTCTGCTACCTCTTCCACCATTCTTGCACCCCCCATTATAAGAACTTTAGAGCATTCAAGCGAGGAACATGCACTCGATCATCTCTAAGACTAGACATAGGGCTCTGTCCTGAACCGGTATAAATCCTCATGCCTTTTGGATGCTATCATCGTCTTCCTAGAGCAGTGCAACAATCGTATAAATTTACTAGTCCAGTTTACAAAACACCGACACTATTTGTTTACGTAGTGTAAATCATTAAGCTCACAGTACTTAGAAGGTCAAGCTACTAGTTCTCATTCCTCTCTTAATAGTATGACCAAAGACTACAATACAAGCTAATAAAACCTATCTACCCAAGTATCCTATCCTTTTTGATACTTGGCTCCAGAAAGGTCCTTAGGGCTTCTTCAGTGGTCGACCCATCATCTGACATGGAGCTGATGAACCGACTCATCACCACTGGAGCAGGTGACTCATTCGTGACTCATTTGAGGAGAGAGAATAAATTGATTCATCTATGTGAGTCAACTCATGCGAACTAAACAAAGGGAGGAAGGACCACTGAAAGCTCTAGTTTGGTTTTGGTGAATTGATGAAACCCTAAGTGCTAACCTAGTTTATCAAAGTGATTATGAGATAGGTGGCACTACTCCAAGTGATGAAGCAATTGTGAAGATCATGATGATGGTGATGCCATGGTGATGATCAAGTGCTTGGACTTGAAAAGAAGAAAGAGAAAAACAAAAGGCTCAAGGCAAAGGTATAAATGGTAGGAGTTATTTTTGTTTTGGTGATCAAGACACTTAGTAAGTGTGATCACATTTAGGATCGATAGCCTTACTATTAAGAGGGGTGAAACTCGTATCGAAATGCGGTTATCAAAGTGCCACTAGATGCTCTAACTCATTGCATATGCATTTAGGATCTAGTGGAGTGCTAACACCCTTGAAAATATTTGTGAAAATATGCTAACACAAGTGCACAAGGTGATACACTTGGTGGTTGGCACATTTGAGCAAGGGTTAGGAACTTCATCGGTGGAGTGTCCGCTCGTAGAGTGCGAATAGTCCGATGGTGCCACCGGCGCCCTATATAGAAAAGGTGGAGGTCAATGTAAGTGACCGAACATTGGTCTCGGAAGGACCGACACATTTGGTCAGAAGAAGCAGCGAAGACGCTGGCATCGGTCTCTGATCGGACGCTGGGTCACTTAGTGACCGGACACTAGAGGGTTGCGTACGGTCCTGCTAATGTGGCAGCACATAGAGGAGACGCTGAGTGACCGAATGTTGGGTGAGTCCGGTCGAGCATGACCGGACGTGTTCGGTCATGATTTCTCGTTTCTGGATGCTTACTAGAAATGACCGGACACTGAGGTCTAGCGTCCGGTCACTTCATAGCAGCGTGTCTAGTCATCACTTGACCGTTGGGATTGAGTGCTTAGTATTTGAAGAGAGGGGACACGTGGTGTGCATCGCATGACCGGACGCTGGGGTCCAGCGTCTGGTCAATCTGACCGGAGCGTCTGGTTGCCCCGTGTTCAGTGTAGTGAGGAGCCCAACAACTCTATTCATGGGGGCTCTCTATTTAAGCCCCATGGCCGGCTCAAGCTCACTCTCTAGGCCATTTGCATTGACATAGCAACCTTGTGAGCTAAGCCAAAGCCTTCCTACTCATTACCATCATTGATTCATCATCTTTGTGAGATTGGGAGAGAATCCTAGTGAATTGCTTGAGTGTTTGCATCTAGAGGTACTTGGTGTTTGTGTTTCACTGTGGGGTTTGCTTGTTACTCTTGGTGGTTGCTGCCACCTAGACAGCTTGGAGCAGCGAGGATCATCGAGCGGAGGTTGGTGATTGTCTCCGACTTCGATCGTGGTGATTGTGAGGGGTTCTTGACCTTTCTCCGACGGAGAGCCAAAAGGTACTCTAGTGAATTGCCCATGGCTTGTGTGATCCTCATCTTATGTTGGTTGTGCAGCACCCTATTAAGGGTTTGGCATGTGATGCCAATTAGCGCGTGAACCTCCAAGTGAGTGAATCGCCACAACGAGGACTAGCTTGTTGGCAAGCAAGTGAACCTCGGTAAAAAATCATTGTGTCATCATTTGATTCCGAGGTGATTGGTCTTCATTAGTATTTATTCTTATGATTGATTGGCTCCTTCCTCTACACGGCGGTATAACCATCTTGCTCACTCTCTTTACATTACCGCAAACTAGTTGTCAAGCTCTTTAGTGTAGCTAGTTGTGAGAGCTTGTTAGTTTGGTTAGTGTGGCTCTTTAGTTAGTCTTTGAGAGCACACTAACTTAGTATAGTGACATAACCCTTGTATGGATAGAGACTATAAAAACTAGAATTGTGGTAGGTGGCTTGCATTTTTAGTAGGCTAGCGCAACACTTGCTTCACCTTATAATTGTCTAATTGGTTTGTTAAGTGTTGTTGTAGAATTTTTAATAGGCTATTCATCCCCCTCTAGCTGTTAGGACCTTTCAAGTTGTATCAGAGCTGAGGTCACCGTGATTTTAGGCTTAACAACCTTCGGTGTAAAAATGGCTCAAATCAACAACACCAAGAAGTCACCCCAATTTGATGGCACAAATTATCCATATTGGAAATCAAAGATGACCACACATATCAAGTCAATCAATAGAAGAGTGTGGAAGGTGGTAGAAACCAAAATTGAGATTGATGATCCGGAGAATCCCACCGTGGCCGAAGAAGTGCTTCTCCAAAACAATGACATTGCTCTAAGTGCCATTCATGATGCAATTGATGAGAGAATATTTGAGCAAATCAAGAATATTGAGATGGCTCATGAGGCTTGGAAGAAGTTGGAAGAATCATTTGAGGGCACTCAAGCCATGAAGGGTGCAAAGTCATACATTCTCAAAGAGAAGTTTGCAAGCTTCAAGATGAAGGAGGATGAGAATGTGCTGGAGATGTTCCATAGGCTTTAAGTGCTTGTCAATGATCTCAAAGCACTTGGAGAAGAGGTGAAGTACAAAGACTTCTCCCACAAGTTCTTGAGATACTTACCTTCAAGATTTGGCACATTAGTCACCATTCTAGTGAGGAGTGGTTTGGACACCATGACACCAAACCAAGTGTTGGGAGATATAATGACCGATGATACATATAGAGATGATGATGAGAAGGAAGAAAAGAAGGAAAAGAAAGATGAGAAGAAGGATGAGAAGAAGAAGAGCGTGGCATTCAAGGCCACATCATCCAAGGGCAAGGCAAAGCAAGATACATCAAGTGAAGATGATGGCTCATGGGATGATGATGATGAGAAGATGACTCTCTTTGTCAATAAATTTGGCAAGTTTATGATGAAGAAAGGGTACTGTGCTAGAAGAAAGAAATCTTCATTCAAGAACAAGGAAGAGTCAAGAAGGTGCTTCAAATGTGGAAGCAAAGATCATCTTGTTGCTCAATATCCATACAATAGCGACAATGATGATGACAACAAGAAGAACAAGAAGAAGGACAAGAAGGAAAAGAAAGAGAAGAAGGACAAGATGACCTTCAAGAAGAAGAAGAGTGGTTCATATGTGGTCACTTGGGATAGTGATGCTTCCTCAAGTGATGATGATGATGATAGTGATGATGACAAGACCACCAAGAAGAAGGCACTTGCTAGCATTGCAATAAATGAGAAGCCTTCTCTCTTCGACACTCCATCATGCTTCATGGCTAAGGCCACTAAGGTACAAATTTGTGATGATGGAAGTGATGAGGAACATGATAATGAAAAATAAAATGAAAGTGATTGTGATGATGATGAACCTACTAAGGATGAACTATTTGACATGCTAGAAGATGCTAAAGAACACTTTGACATCAAGAGAAGGGAATGCAAAAGCTTGTGTAAGGAACTAAAAGCACTTAAGCAAGCCTTTGATGAGCTCAATGCATCTCCTGAGAGGCTAGAGGAAACTCATGAGAAGCTTGGCAAGGCTCACAAAAAGCTTGAAAAGGCTCATTCCTCTTTGCTTGATGAACAAAATAAAAAGAAGCATGTTGAAACTTGCAATGTAGGCTTAACTTGTGATATAATTGATGAATCATTATTTATGCCTATCATTGTTGCTCCCACTAACCCTTCTTGTAGTACTTCTACTTCCACCTCACCTAGTAGTGATGGTTTCACTTGTGATGCCTCACTAATGGTTGAGAATGAGAACCTCAAGAAGGAGGTAAATAAGCTCACTTACACCTTGGCTAAGGCCTATGGTGGTGAGGACCGCTTGCTTATGTGCTTGGGTAGCCAAAGAGCTTCTCTCTACAAAGATGGATTGGGCTATACTCCCAAGAAAGGCAAGGCAGCCTTTGCTCCTCACAAGACTAGTTTTATGAAGAACAATGGACGGTTTTGCACTAGTTGCAAGCAAGTTGGTCACGTAGAGCAAAAGTGCATGAACAAGAAGTCACAAGCTAATATATCCTTCATTAAGCTTGATTCTTTCTATGTGCTTACAAAGGGTGTAAATGGTGTAAAGACTAAGTTCATTGGTAAACCATGGATGGGCTCAAAGAAGAAAGTCATTTGGGTGCCAAAGAGCTTGGTCACTAACCTTCAAGGACCCAAGCAAGTTTAGGTACCTAAAAGGAATTGATCTTCTTTTGTAGGTCAATTACAAAGCCAGAGGAACGTATTGGGTTCTTGATAGTGGATGCACTCAACACATGATCGGTGATGCAAGAATGTTTGACTCAATCAATACCAATGGTAATGATGGTTATGGTAGTATCACATTTGGTGACAATGGCAAAGGCAAGGTCAAAGGGCTTGGTAAGATTGCAATATCCAATGACGTGAGCATATCTAATGTGTTGCTAGTAGAGAGCTTGAACTTCAATTTGCTATCTGTGGCTCAATTGTGTGATCTTGGATTCAAATACATATTTGGGGTAGATGATGTAGAGATCATAAGTGTAGATGGCTCTAATTTGATCTTCAAAGGCTTTAGATATGAAAATATATACTTGGTTGACTTCAATGCTAGTGAAGCTAAATTATCTACATGCTTGTTCACTAAGTCTAGCATGGGTTGGTTATGGCATAGAAGGCTTGGTCATATTGGAATGAAACAATTGAATAGATTGGTTAAGCATGACTTGGTTAGAGGCTTGAAAGATGTTGTATTTGAGAAGGATAAGCTTTGTAGCTCTTGTCAAGCCAGCAAACAAGTTGGAAACACCCGTCCTAAGAAAAGCATGATGAGCACTAGTAAAGCATTTGAGTTATTGCACATGGATTTGTTTGGGCCAACTCAATACAGTAGCATTGGTGGAAACAAATATAGCTTTGTGATAGTGGATGATTATACTAGATACACATGAGTATTCTTTCTAGTTGACAAAAGTGATGTGTTTGCAACATTCAAATCATTTGTCAAGGACATTCACAATGAGTTTGAAACAACCATTAAGAGAGTTAGAAGTGACAATGGTAGTGAGTTTAAGAACACTAGAATTGATGAGTTGTGTGGTGAATTTGGAATTAGACATCAATTCTCGGCCAAGTACACTCCACAATCAAATAGCCTTGTTGAGAGGAAGAATAGAACACTCATTGATATGGCAAGGTCTATGCTTAGTGAGTACAGTGCGAGTCAATCTTTTTGGGCCGAAGCTATCAACATGGCTTGCAATTGTAGCAACCACCTCTATTGTCACCCATTGAAAGAGAAGACATCATATGAGCTCTTGAATGGTAGAAAGCCAAACATTACATATTTTTGGGTCTTCAGTTGTAAATGTTATATCTTGAAGAAAGGCACTAGATTAGGTAAATTTGATAAGAAATGTGATGAATGATTTCTACTTGGTTATTCCACTACAAGCAAATCATATAGAGTTTGGAATTTGGATAGTGGTACTCTTGAGAAAGTTCATGATGTTGAATTTGATGAAACCAACTGTTCACAAGAAGAGAATGAGAACTTGGAAGATGTTAGAGGCATTCAACTTTCAAATGCTATGAAGAGCATAGATGTTGGTGAATTGAGGCCAAGGCAAGTGAATGATGATGAAGATGATCAAGTGCAAGTGCTCTCTAACTCAAATATGCAAGATGATACAAATCAAGCTAGTGCAAGTGGCTCTCATGATAATGAACAAGATCAAGTGGCTAGTACATCATCTCAACCCAATGATCAAGCAAGTGCAAGTAATCAAGTTCCAATGCTCCAACCAATCAACATTGCAAGGGATCATCCATTGGACACTATCATTGGTGATATTTCAAGATGTGTGCAAACTAGATCAAGATTGGCTTTATTTTGAGAGCATTTCTTATTTGTGTCATCCATTGAACCAAAGAAGATAGATGAAGCATTGAAGGATGTTGATTGGGTGAATGCTATGCATGAAGAATTGAATAATTTCACAAGAAATCAAGTATATGAATTAGTAGAGAGACTAAAGGGACATAATGTGATTGGAACCAAATGGGTCTTTAGAAACAAGCAAGATTAAGATGGGATAGTAGTAAGAAACAAAGCAAGATTGGTAGCACAAGGATATACACAAGTTGAAGGTCTTGACTTTGGAGAAACATATGCCTCGGTTGCTAGATTGGAAGAAATTAGATTCTTGCTAGCCTATGCTTATGCCCACAACATCAAGCTCTATCAAATGGATGTCAAGAGTGCATTTCTCAATGGTTACATCAATGAAGAAGTATATATTGAACAACCTCCCGATTTTGAAGATGACAAGAAGCCCGACCATGTGTACAAGTTGAAGAAGGCATTGTATGGCTTGAAGCAAGCACCTAGAGCATGGTATGAGAGATTGAGAGACTTCCTACTCTCTAAAGGGTTCATGATGGGTAAGGTTGACACCACTCTTTTCATCAAGAAGATTGGAAAAGATTTATTTGTATTGCAAATCTATGTTGATGACATCATATTTGAATCAACCAATCAAGATTTTTGTGAAGAATTTGGAAAGATGATGGCTAATGAGTTTGAGATGTCCATGATTGGAGAGTTAAGTTACTTCCTTGGTCTTCAAATCAAGCAATTAAAGAATGGTACATTTGTGAGTCAAGGCAAGTTTATCAAGGACATGATCAAGAAGTTTGGCATGAGTGATAGTAAAGCCATTAGCACACCAATGGGCACAAATGGCAACTCGGATAGTGATGCAAGTGGCAATATGGTGGATCAAAAATTATATCAGTCTATGATTGGAAGCCTACTCTATGTGACCACATCAAGGCTAGATGTCATGTTTAGTGTGTGCATGTGTGCAAGATTTCAATCCTCACCAAGAGAAAGTCATTTGAAGGCTACAAAGAGAATATTGAGGTACTTGAAGCATACGCAAAATGTTGGTTTGTGGTATCCCAAAGGAGCAAAGTTTGAGCTAATTGGTTACTCCGACTCTGACTATGCAGGATGCAAGGTTGAAAGGAAGAGCACCTCGGGCACATGTCAATTGTTGGGAAGATCACTTGTTTTATGGTCATCAAAGAAGCAAGATAGTGTTGCGTTATCAACCGCCGAAGCCAAATACATATCCGTCGGTAGTTGTTATGCACAAATACTTTGGATGAAGGCCACTTTAAGTGACTTTGGAATCAAGTTCAAGAAAGTGCCATTGCTATGTGATAATGAAAGTGCAATCAAGTTGACCAACAATCCGGTTCAACATACAAGAACAAAGCACATTGATGTCTGCCACCATTTCATAAGAGATCATCAACAAAAAGGGGACATTTACATTGAGAGTGTAGGCACCGAAGATCAACTTACTGATATATTCACCAAGCCATTGGACGAGAAAAGGTTTTGCAAGCTAAGGAATGAGTTGAACATGTTGGATTTCTCAAATATGTGTTGATGCACCCCCCACTTATATGATGTGCCTCTCCTTCGAGCAATCCAAGGTAAAAGTTGATTGGCATGGCATACATCCTTGCTAAGGACATGTTTAGTGCATCTAGTCATCTCTCACATTTAATAGGCTCATTCTTGAAAATCAAATGAATTTGATGATTATATGGTACCACTATTGCTTCTATGCTTATTTTGATCTAGTGGTAGCATATGACATATTTGTGGGCTTGTAAACCTAGTATTTAATCTAGAAAATGAGCTCTAAGTGTTTAACTCAACATGGTACAAGATAACCCTTATTTGGAGGTATGAAGAAGCTTGTCCTTGGATCAAACCGAGTTAAATATCTTTGGCAAATGATCTAGATTGGACTAAATTTGGGAAAATGATCCTCACCCCATTAATTGACATTGATAATCTCAACCTATCTACATTTTGAACCTTTATGGTCATTGATGACAAAGGGGGAGTGAAACATCCTCAATTTTCCTTGAAGGGAAAATCCGCAGAATGAATTTTAATATGACAAAACTAAGAACTGATTCCACCATAGTATCATATTTCAGTCGATGTCACAGTCGTACATCGTAAGATTACAAGAATACAACATATTACATTAGTGGGGAACACACCTATTACAGAGTTAATCTAGCGAAAGGCTATCGAGTGAAGGCTCCTCCTTCACGGGCATCATCAGAGTTGGCGTAGTGCAGCGTAGATTCCATCTCCGAACCAAACTTGAGCGTAGGCACGAGATCTTCTAATCCTTCTAAAGTCAGCATCTCTGAGAAGCAGGAAATCTGCACACCGCCAGATGTGTGCAGGCCATGGTCAGCACCGATAAGCTTTAGTGGAAAAGATAAACAAGGGATCTGGCGATCCTAATATTTGGCTATGGTTTGCATCCTTAGCGCATGAGAAGTAAATAACATTAGTAATATAATAATAATATCATCCAATTTTTAACACCTTCACCACCACACCATCCATATCCATCCACCAACCATCCATCCCAAACCATCTCCACACCACCACACCACATCTCATCTCACACACTCAGGTCGACAGGCCAACTCCCTCTCAGCCTTGTCTCAACGGCCCGCAGCCCCCAAGGCTCACGATCGGAAAATACCCCAACCCTAGAGGGAGGAAAGAAGGACTCATCTCCTATCTAGTTTAAGCGAAACCCAGGAAAGGTCCATAGCCGACAAGTCGGCATATGTATCGATCGATCAACCAAACACTCTACAGAGGTTTTACATACCCATAAGATTAGCCATCCTCAGAGCCATGTATCTCCTAGGCAGAATTCCGGTCGCTTGCTAGCCTAGAATGATGCCACCCTACCTCTCAGCCCTGGAACATCCCAAGTCTAGTCTGGGATGGCTTATACTGTGAGTCGTAGACAGAGCCAGGGCCCTCCGAGTGTCAAGAGCTAGGTCCACAAGGCCTCCTGAAGTCTCGGAAGGGTGTGGGGGGAAAACCACGCGCCTCGTACCTCCTTGCACACATTCGCCTAGCAGTAGTGGCATTGTTCTACCAAGTAGTCCGACCGTCCCGCACCATATAGGGCGAGTGGGATGTAATGGATTCCCGGTGAGTCTGAGTACTAGTAAGTCCTTAGGGATTGACCAAGCCAGAATGTCTTCATCAGGGTTTCCCTTTTATGTGCCACCACAGCACCTCTACCTCGGGCTCCACCTCTCCAAGGTTCACACCCAAGGCCACCTCCAATTACCATTTACCCGCCATAGGTATTCCATCTCCAAGTGCCCAGGTAGCACCACATGGCAAGACTCGCCCCAGGCTTGTCGTTATTCTAGCTCGGTCGACACAACCCTCACTCTCCACGCACCCAAGACACACGTAGCACGCTCACACACCACCAAGTCTAGCACCCATAGCCAAACCCTTCCTAGGGGGTTCACCACCAGCATCACATCCCCGATATAATGCGAAGTGGAGTTAATAATAAGTATAGTGGTGTAATATGCAAGCAAGCAGGCAAGTAAGTATATATAAGCGAGCGAATGCGCAAAGTAGGGTGAAGTGGTAGAGTGGGTTGCATCAGGGTAATAATGGCTCAGGTAGTAGCATGCATCAAAGTACTATCAAAGGAATAATTATAAAGCGCTAGCAGTTCTAGATATTATGCAATGTCTAATAGGATTCTCTAAAAGAGGGTGCTGCCATGACACCTGTGATGTAGAGGTAGTAGTGGTACAATTCTCCATTTGTTGGTGTTCTATTAGCGGGGTCACCTCCTCCTGTGTCGACTCCATTCCGTAGTCCTTGTCGTCGTCCACGTTCTCTTGGTCCAATCGCCAGCTACTCCGCTAAGCGCCACGCAAGGCAAGAGAACACTCGACACCTAAAAAGACAACAAGGCGCAGGAAGATCCAATAACACCTATGGGACAATAAAAGATACATGGCGTGGCCCTCTCGGCGGTTGTCCGATTCCCTCGGGCCAAAGAAACACGAGTGGTGGTATGCTGAGCACAAGCTTAAGTCATGGCCAAGCCAGTATGGCTTTACGATAAATGGTTTAAGCCAGAGCTTATCCAGAGCAAACACCACGGCTCATGATCTTTCAATCCGGTGTCATTGAATTGACAGGGATCAGAAGTCAGGCCCCAAGAAAGAAGAATGACGGGGTTCGGCTCTTATAGCCTTATCCCGCAAGTCACCATTGGATACAAGAAGCAGACAAGAACGAATAGCACTATTGTGACTTGGCTCCAATGTACTTCGGCTCGTCCGCTATGGTAGAATGCGGTAGCGCAAAGAGATTGGACAGCAACGGGTCCTCTCGATCCACACGACACAATAACGTCGAGAGCCGAGAAGAGGGTCGCTCAACATGGCAAAAGATGCGGGGGTTAGCTAGGCACATCCATGTCATGTTCTCAGACACATCTTCAGGAAAGATGGTTTTTAGACGGTCGATCGGGTCAACACGCATGGGTTCAAGGTACGACATAGACCATAGCTTCGCTAACCCAAAAGGGAATAGTTTGGTCTTTGATCTAATCATCATGGGCAAGACAGAATCGAACAGAGCGGGCTAACGGTGCAACAAGAGCAAGAACAACAAGGGACAAGGTCTACTTCTTCCAACACTCGCGCCACGGCAAAAGACGGGGCATTGGAAGGAAGCGACAAACACCAAGTGCGCAAACCACTCGTAGGGTACCCGACTTAGGTGCACTGGCACTAAGACATCTCTCTAATTCATAGCGGTGCGGTTGTCACCGCAGGAATCAAAGAAATGCGATGGTCATACAAGGTACAAGCATACGGGGGTTTGAGCACGAAGAGGCAAGTAAAAGCAAAAGAGTGGCATAGCTCCATGGTCATGGCGAGGCGAACTCGTGGCCACAAGCTACACCAACGAGTTGGCATCCATCGTTCCATGATTATTATCTCCTAGGTCATCTCCCACAGGACTTGGTCATGGAGGGCTCAAATCGGGTGGGTGATATCCGCATCAATGTTAGTATCCACATCGAATCCATCACGACCATGTTCTAGGAGCTAACACTCATGGTATTATGAAGTCAACTAAAAAGCGAGGGGTCGAGTTACACTCAGCATCATGGTCATGGCGAGATGGATCCCGCGATCGTAGCGTCCGAACAAGGTATGATCCCTCAGCCGGCTCGAAGGCTCGGCACACCGACAACAACACCAACAACCAGCGATAAAAACCAAACATGACCGAAAGACGCAACAACTCGACACGACTACGGAGTAGCACATTCCATAGCTGGGTGATAGATGAATTCCTATAAGACTGTCATGGATAGATAGGTCGTAAGAATAGGGCCCAACAAGGTAGATATGAGTAAACGAAAAGATGCAAGATGGGGCTTTCCATGGTCTCGATAAGACAGACAACTAGGGTTCATGGTCCAGAGGGTACAGCTCACAATAGACGGGGTCATGATATCTCCTCAATGGCACGCACTTGCAAGGCAAGGCGGCCAGGATGTCGGAAGACTCCACTTGTCATCGGTACGATGCTAGGGATTACACGGTTTCTCAACGGTTCGCCCTCATTTAACAAGGCAGATGGAATGTCGGTAACGGACTCAATACCACGATAGCACGGTGCTAGGTCATGTGGTGCATACCAGGGCTTTGTTCGTGGGTTGTGCAATGTGACTACTCCAAAGGCCTTTAGTGCGGATCCCGGTAGATCTTGACGGCATGTTTTCGTGACTCGAGGTAGCCGAAACAGTGGTGAAACATGGGCACAGGGTTCCACGGAACCATCAGGGCAACCAAAAAGGGAATCCTGCAGTCCATGATGCGGCGATCAATACCACATGGTCCAATTATGGCTTCGGGGCTCACAATGAGGTCATGATAACTCTTCACCGTGGCATGGCTTGGCCACGACAGGTTTTACAGGCGACAAGTCCTTTCCGGTGTCTCCTACGCCGTGGATCCGTTTGGCTAAGTCCGGTCTCGTGCTAGTGAGTGCGGGCATGTCTAGGAGTGGTAGAGCTCCGTCGCAATGTCAGAGACTATGATCAAGGCTTGACTCATTCGGGCGTGGTTTACGGTGGACGAGGCATGGCTTTAAAGAATGCTTCAAGGATAGTCGGCAACCACACCGGCATTCTTGGAACTCTGGCGGTTCAATTTGGCTTAGGTTAGTCACGTGTGTGTGCTTGTGTCCAAAGGCTAGAGGTGGCCTCGGTCTACATGTCCCATGGTTGGAACGCCATGGCCGGTAAGCAAAGTCAGGGTTGGAAAGAGGGGCTCGGTGGTGGCTGTTGGACGGAGCTCGGCCATGGTTCGCGAAAGATGCCGCAAGGGGCCGGTTTCTTCCCTGCATATAGAGTTGCATGGCTCGAAGGCCGGGCACAAGGATGGACATGGCCAGGTGGTGCTATCGTCCTCTAGCATGGTGGCATTGTGGGGTCGCTTCCTCCCTATGATAGTAGGAACAGCGGCACGAAGGCCGGGCTCAGCACGAGTAATGGTAGGGAGGGGAAAAGATGGGGTCCTAGGCTTTGGGTGCTCATCGATGGGCTTGGCATGGCCGCGGCCGAGGACAAGGCGCGGAGCAGGGGCTCAAGGTGGACGTCGCGGGGTCCTCAAGCTCAGCCTCAAGTCCCGAGACGACGCTCATTGGGTGGCCGAGGAGCACGGCGTCGCGGGCAGCGCCGCAGCTTTGGCAATGGCTCCGGCGGTCATTCCGGCAGTGTGGTGGGCGATGTCATGGTGACAAGGGAGCAGGGGCACTACACGGCGTGGTGGTTGGGCATGGCACAACGTTGAGGCTAGGCACGACATCGTGGTGAGGTCGGCATGGTGGACGCCGCAGTTGGAGAAGGAGCTCGCGGACGCAGTGGAGGTTGAGCTCGATGTTGGCGACCACGGCTGAGAGGTGGTGGGCAGCACAACGGGTGCCGGTGGCATGGCCGCATAGCCATGGGCTTCGGTGACGACAAGGCCGAGCGCCGTGGTGGTGAGCAGCGGCTTCGACATGGCGAGGTGGCGTGGACGTGGCGGCCAGCGTGGAGGGCAAGGGTGCGGACGGCAGCGACAGTGGCACGGCTCGGCTAGGTGGGTCGCTGGTGGCGTGGCCCTCTGCAATGGATGAGCAGAGAAGAGGGAGAGAGAGAGGTGGCGGCGGCGGCTACAGGGAGTCCGGGAGAGGCACCGGCTACTGTGGCTTTTATAGCGTGAGGGTTAGGGCTTCTAGGGGGTGCCAATGATCCTTGGTGTCCGTGCATAGGCAGGGACACGCGGCGCGCATCAAGCGACATGGAAGCCGGGGCGCTGTCGGGACGCACGTGCGGGAGCGGGCGTTGTGAGCGGCGGTGGCTGGGTCTGGGAGTTGGGCGCTGCCCTAGGGTTTAGGAGGCTGGGGGCTTCAGCTACTGGCCAAGCTGGGCCATGCAGTGGCAGTGGCCTGGTTGGGCCAAGGTGCTAGTGGGGTAGGCTGAAGGGAGGAGAGAGGGGCAGGCCGGGCTGCTGTGCCAGTTGGGCCAAGCAAGCCACGTGCGCGCGAGCGGGCTAGAAGAGAGGAGTGGTGAGCTGGGCCGAGGGCGAGCGGGCTGGCGGGGTAGGTTGGGCCACGGCTTCGAGTGGGAGAGGCTGGCTGGGCCTGCTGGCGCCTTGGGCTATTTTGGCCATTTCTTTTTCCCCTACCATTTCCTTCCTCTTCTATTTCTATTTCCTATTTTCTAAATAAACCAAGGCTCGTGCATTGTATACAGGTGTCACCAACTTGTACACCTCCTAGTGGGGTCCACTAGAGGTCAACTAGGGGTAGTGGGGTCCATGTCAAGGGTTGGCAACTCATGGGCATTGAGTTGATAAAGATAGTTGGTTGATTATAGAATTTAGGTCAAGGGGTTCGTGAAAGATTCCAGAAGGAGTCAAAAGGATTCGCTACGGACTTGTGCTCTCCAACACAAAACCCTAAACCAAATAAGGAACTCTGGCAAGCTCCTACAAGCATCACTATATGTATGCAACAATTTATTTATAAATTGTTCTTTGTTTGACCTAGCATCTACATGCTTCACATATTGCAGGAAAAAATTTAAAAAGTTCATATTTTTGGCTTCTCCAAAAACCCGGGTTGTTACAGGGAGAAAAACAAAGATATTAGTAATATTAGTACTATGGGGAGAAAACCAAAGACATTAGTGTACTAAGATAGTGAAAAGACAACAAAGGGGGAGAATTTGACATAGCGGGAGAGATATGACAAAGAAAAGGGATCAATTAAAATTTGAGCACACAAATAGGGGAAGCAAGCTCATGAACTTGTATGGTGCATTTGAATGTGCATTTCATATGTTTGCTTGCATGGCACAAGTTTTAAATTTCAATAGCCATGTTTGTGTGGTGTATGCTAGTTGTAGGTTTGAATGCTAAAATGAAAATCTAGCATGCATAAGTTTATCTAGTGATTTCATTTCCAAGTGTTTCCAAGTGGTATCGAGCTAACCATGGTGCTAAGGATGGTATAATAGTGCACTCTGATTGGTATCACGCTTCAAAGGTCCATCTTTTATACCTTAGCATCATTTGGTAGACATTGTCTCCTATATTTCCTATCTAAGCATATGTGCAAGCTACAATCTAAACTCTTAGCACATATGTAGGGGGAGCAATTGCTACCATTTGGGGTTCATGGAACTTGTCCATATCCTTTTACACATGGTAAATATGCTTGGGCAAGCAACATGGATTCACTTGAATTTCAATTCATATCTTTGTGAAAGGGTTGTCATCAATTGCCAATAAGGGGGAGATTGAAAGCTCTAGTTTGGTTTTGGTGAATTGATGAAACCCTAAGTGCTAACCTAGTTTATCAAAGTGATTATGAGATAGGTGGCACTAATCCAAGTGATGAAGCAATTGTGAAGATCATGATGATGGTGATGCCATGGTGATGATCAAGTGCTTGGACTTGAAAAGAAGAAAGAGAAAAACAAAAGGCTCAAGGCAAAGGTATAAATGGTAGGAGTCATTTTTGTTTTGGTGATCGAGACACTTAGTAAGTGTGATCACATTTAGGATCGATAGCCATACTATTAAGAGGGGTGAAACTCGTATGAAAATGCAGTTATCAAAGTGACACTAGATGCTCTAACTCATTGCATATGCATTTAGGATCTAGTGGAGTGCTAACACCCTTGAAAATGTTTGTGAAAATATGCTAACACATGTGCACAAGGTGATACACTTGGTGGTTGGCATATTTGAGCAAGGGTTAGGAACTTCACCGACGGAGTGTCTGCTCGTAGAGTGCGGACAGTCCGATGGTGCCACCAGCGCCCTATACAAAAAAGATGGAGGTCACTTTAAGTGACCGGACACTGGTCTCGGAAGGACCAGCGCGTCCGGTCAGTAGAAGCAGCTAAGACATTGGCGTCGGTCTCTAACCGGACGCTGGGTCACTTAGTGACCGGACGCTGGAGGGTTACGTCCAGTCCTGCTGATGTGGCAGCGCACAGAGGAGACACCGAGTGACCGGACGTTGGGTGAGTCCAGTCAAGCATGAGAGGACGCGTCCGATCGTGATTTCTCATTTCTGGATGCTTACAGGAAATGACCGGACACTGAGGTCCAGCGTCTAGTCACTTCACATCAGCACGTCTGGTCATCACTTGACCCTTGGGATCGAGTGCTCAGTATTTGAAGAGAGGGGACACATGGCGTGCATTGCATGACCGAATGCTGGGGTCCAACATCTGGTCAATCTGACCAGAGTGTCCGATTGCCCCGTGTTCAGTGCAGTGAGGAGCCCAATGGCTCTATTCGTGGGGGCTATCTATTTACACCCCATGGCCAGCTCAAGCTCACTACCTAGGCCATTTGCATTGACATAACAACCTTGTGAGCTTAGCCAAAGCCCTCCCACTCATCTCCATCATTGATTCATCATCTTTGTGAGATTGGGAGAGAATCTAAGTGCATTGCTTGAGTGTTTGCATCTAGAGGCACTTGGTGTTCATGTTTTGCTGTGGGATTCGCTTGTTACTCTTGGTGGTTGCTGCCACCTAGATGGCTTGGAGCAGCGAGGATCGTCGAGCGGAGGTTGGTGATTGTCTCTGGCTCCGATCGTGGTGATTGTGAGGGGTTCTTAACCTTTCCCCGGCAGAGAGCCAAAAGGTACTCTAGTGAATTGCTCATGGCTTGTGTGATCCTCATCTTGTGTTGGTTGTGCGGCACCCTATTGAGGGTTTGGCGTGTGATGCCAATTAGCACGTGAACCTCCAAGTGAGTGAATCACCACAACGAGGACTAGCTTGCCGGTAAGCAAGTGAACCTCAGTAAAAAATCATTGTGTCATCATTTCATTTTGAGGTGATTGGTCTTCATTGGTATTCGTTCTTGTGATTGATTGGCTCCTTCCTCTACATGGCGGTATAACCATCTTGCTCACTCTCTTTACATTACCGCAAACTAGTTGTCAAGCTCTTTAGTGTAGCTAGTTGTGAGAGCTTGTTAGTTTGGTTAGTGTGGCTCTTTAGTTAGTCTTTGAGAGCACACTAACTTAGTGTAGTGACATAGCCCTTGTGTGGATAGAGACTATAAAAACTAGAATTGTGGTAGGTGGCTTGCATTTTTAGTAGGCTAGCGCAACACTTGCTTTGCCTTATAATTGTCTAATCGGTTTGTTATGTGTTGTTGTAGAATTTTTAATAAGCTATTCACCCCCTCTAGCTATTAGGACCTTTCAACTACGCCTCTTCTTGTGAGATGAGCCATAGTAATGGAAAGTGATTTTTTATTTGGCAATCAGAAGGAACAGCTGCTGACACCACTAGCCATAGTTTTGTTTATTCATAATGGGACCCACATGGCTCAGCTGAACACAGAAACCGACTCATCTAGAGCCTGATGTGGCTATCCTTTTTTCGAATGCATAGACTCACCACTGTGGATGCTCTTAGCCTTCATTCCAAGTCCTTTATCGCATTGCATTCAAAACTAGGGGTTACATTATTCCACTTATGCATTGTGACCTAACTTCCAAAATTTTCCTTCAAAATAGACATTAGTCGATTTAGTACGGCTGTCATTGATCGCATAAACTTACTAATGCTTACACAATGGTTGCCTTGAGATGATGTATGGGCCCAAGAGGGGTGTAGGGGTTACACCTATTAGGGTGACTCACCTATGTTGAGTCAACATTGACTTTCTGATCACGTGGCATCATCTCACTATACATGTAGGGTTAGGGACTACATGGCTTGGTTGATTGGTCATGGTTGATTTAGATCAAATAGGGTTTGATATGGCAGTTCACCTCACTTAGTCTCCAACTGGCAGTTTTCTCAACAAAACCACATATGAGGTAGAATTAGGGCTTGGCTTATAAGGGAAATGGGATCTTCTATCGTGATCAAGTCTTAAATGTAAGGCATCATCTAAAGGAAGGTGATTAAGGATAAAAAAACTTTAGGCTATGATAGGATGATTGTCAGGGTTATAGCCCCTAGGAGTCTCAAGGCACTGATTAATTAGTAGGTCAAGCAGACCACGACACATCAGCTAGCAAAGGCCCAAACAACCGAGGCTCAGCTGAGCCAAGCAGAACAGGCCTGACGCTAAGGACAGGGTCGGCCGCAACCTCTCCTTCCATCTCAGATGCATGACACGTAAGAGACTCATGACCTCAGCACCATCCTGATCCCTAGGAGGAACGAGGAGAGGTCAAGCCCAACCAAACGTGCCTACTCTAACAAGAGTAGGCATGTCACACTAACCCCGCAAGGACCGAGGGGATAGTGGTCACCTCAGTCTGGTCAAACACCACCCCTGCACCATGCAGCTCAGATAAGACAACACCGCCCAAAGCGGTGATGGCCGGTATGGTGCCCACTGGCTAGATATAGCCTGACAAGACACATGTTCAATTCTACCCACTATGGGATGGGATCCACGATGAAGGCCTTGACCAAGAGGCCATCTGGACCAGTGGGAGCCATGACCCCAATGCTCGGTATCATGGCCATTAGCTCCACAAGACAACCAGGTGATTGATGACCTAGGGGTGGCTACCTACTCCTATACGACACCTCTGGAAACCAGGAGGCGATGACAAAGACCATGGCAGAGACTACGTCACATAGGACGATTGGCGAACCACCACCATGCCTACAGTGCCACCACGGCCGACATAGTGGCACCATGCCACACCTTACTACGATATGGATGCAAGACCATGATGACAGCCATGCCCAGACATGCACCACAAGATGGTGTAGCTTGCAAGCCAAATTAGCTAGGACCCTACCTCAGGCTCATGACCCCTCAGTTGGGAGAACCTTCTTCTTTGTATCAGCCCTAGCCCCAAACTCTATATAAGGGCAGCCAGGGTGCCATGTTCAGATATCTTGACATTCTCTCATTCATTCGCACCATAGTAGGGCTCCTAAAGCTTCCCTTTGGGTGGACGATCTCCTAGCTCCAGCTCCTACCATTTCCACCATTCTTGTAACCCCCATTGTTAGAACTTCAGAGCATTCAAGCGAGGAACACGCACTCGATCATCTCTAAGACTGGACGTAGGGCTCTAGCTAAACTAGTATAAATCCTCATGTCTTTTAGATGCTACTATCGTCTTCCTAGAGCAGCGCAACAATCGTATAAATTTACTAGTCTGGTTAACAACACCAAAAGTTGGCACGCCAGGTAGGGGACAGTTGCACACTCTCGATTGTTGAGAAGAAAGTGATGGCTCCTCACACTGTCGGTGGACTCGCTCATGGAATGGCCCATGGTGGCCAAATCCACCACAAAAACTATGAGTTCACTAGCGTCGGAGGGCCAGCGCCCATGTCCGCCATCAGCCATGTCCCAAACGTTCACTTCGGAGATCTAGACCCTGTGGTCTATGGTAGACACACTCTCAGAACTACCCTCGGCGATAGCATCCTAGAGTTCACCTATATAGGGGGGCCAGCACCCTCCCTCGCCACCAACCACGGCCAATTCTTCAACCAAGGAAGCCAAATGCCCATGGCTAAAGGCAAGCTCGCCTAGGGAATGGCCTCAACCAGCCACATCCTTTTGGGGAACCACAAGGTCATTTGTGCTAATGGGTCAACACCCATCACCAGCTTCTACCCCATCAAGACCGACTGTGTGGGAAGCTCGAGTTCAATGGTAGAACCATGTCCCGGGCAGCGTCTCCGCAACCAGCAGAGCGCAGCGTGTCAGGACATGCACGAATGAAGAAATCACCCACCGCCATGCATCAGTGTTGTTAGTGATCAGGTGGCTACCCGATGCCATGCCTCGTAAGGCTGAGCCTAGAACCAGGACCCAATCCTACATGATGGACAAACCATAAGCCTTCACTCGAAGGCACGTGCATCCAAGGAAGCGGGCTCCCTGAGCGCACCACGCGCCACGCCGAGTGGACCAACTCACATTGCCCTCAGAACCCGTACCCACAGCGATAGCTCACGTCGGCTCTTTGTCAAGAGCGGCAACCACACCCATAATCAAAGGCACAATGACCGCGACGTCATTATGCCATGAAGGCTCAACCATCAGAATGCACGAGCCCTCCTGGCCAGAAGCCACAGTGGGCTAAACTCAAAGAAGTCACCCTTGAGGGCTCGTAAGCCCGCTGAGGATGGCGTGCCAGCAAAGGTCGACCCAAAGCCATCCGAGAGGTTGATCTATGCTGGTTGCAATCATTCAAAGCCCTAAAGAAGTGCCCTCATCAGTTCATGGCTTGAGACCACAACGACTTCATCACGAGCAGGCGCTTGGGGGCTCGCCTCACCCTGAGCGACGGTGACCAGTCTCACAACAGCTTTCATTACATCGGTCAGTCACATCCACTTTGACCTTAGCCTCACTACCCAAGCACGTTCACATACACGTGTAGGCTCACCCATAGTCTCAAAAAACTTAGAGCCAACCAAGGAACACGATGTCTATACATTTCACCCTAGCAACGTCCGAGCTCCCGAGCGATTTGGTCCAGCTTGCAGTAGCGACCGAACACGGTTCACTCACAGGGATAGTACACATAGTCACACACACATGATCCATGGCATAGCACTTCTTGTCATTGTCCTAGTGACCGATTCATCCTCGAGTTCTTTCCAACTGCGCCTCAAGCCGTGACGAACTGGTGACCCAAATCCTGATTTCTCGCTCGCACCAAAAGGGTCTACACATGGGTTTGAAAGGAAATGGGGAACTCATTCGCTCTAAGGAGAGAAGAACAAAAGGAAAAGAAAACTCTAGCCGCTCGTTCACTTTCTTCTTGCATCGCACCGGATCTACGACGTTTTCCAACGTCTTGCCGTGCGATCGGGTCGCACACCTTTTAGCCCCACGGGCCAGCCCCAAGCTCAAATGCACACCCACATGCACAGGACTAAGGAGGATGGCATACATTCCTAGCTCGAACTAGAAGAGAGCGAGGAAACGACAAGGTGACAAAGCAAATATGCCAACCACATACCATACATACACGAAACCAATAACATGTTCACCATAGCAGAAACACTCATACATTAGAAGACTGGCACTGGAGGTGAATGCTTGTAGTGGACATCTTACTCACGAAAACCTCCATGCCTCGAGCGGCAGCGCTGTCGATGGCGAGGACATCGTTCTCGGATTTTCTCGACGCATACCCTCGTCCAATGGCATCAAAATCGACATTGCCATAATGCGAGCCGATCGATGTCAAGGCGACATGAGCGCCATAGTGAACTCCCTCAAAAATAAGGGAATCCACTTGGAAATGGGCCTCGCCAAGATGAGGCACCAGCTGGGTACTCCCTCAGTTGGCGCCAAGCACGACATCGCAAAAAGCTTGTCTGGTGGCGGTCAGCGCCACTAACTGGTCATCCATCTCTAGCATCCTCTAGTTCACGACCGTCTTCTCCTCCTAATCCGGGAGCGCCCTCACACACAACCCTATAGAAAGATAAACCGGTTCATGACCGGGCATAGCAATAGAATGGAGATGCAATGCAGAGTCGACGAAGACTCGCCTCTATAGGCGGAACGCAGACTCTGGCATTCAGCTTCGAGGCGCTGGCACCCCTGCTCGGCCATGTCCCGAGCAGCGCAGGCTAAGAAGAGCTCTATTTCTTATACAACCATCATGTCCTTGAGACCAGTCATCTGGGATCGAGCTAGCGCTTCCTAGTGAGACAGATCCTTCCTTGACCTCAGGGAGACCTCCAACTCCTTGCACAAGTGCTACTCCTTGGCCTCCATCGCTTCTAGATGGTTGCGGTCGGTGGCACCTTCTACTTGTGCCTGATAAGCCAGACGCAAGAACCAGGACTTCCCCTCTGAAATCTTCATCAACCCCTGCAGAAAACAAGAACGATCAAACGATCACGACAAAAACAAAAAAAGTACGATGAAGTCAGAAGGCTAGAAAATCCACCTGCATCTGGACCCCCACTTCATCGGTCATCTAACACTGGGCCTCTACACCCAACTAGGCGACCACAGCGATCACATCACCCATCTTGGCCAAGGTCGTCTGGACCGCCTCGTGGCCCCGGGAGGTAGCCTCCCTCGTGGCTCACTCAGCCGCGTCGTCCACCACGAAGAACGCCTGGCCAGGGCACGTGGGATGGGGCCACGTGAACGAGTCCTTGCCTAGATCAAGCCCCTCTTCAAGGGGCAAACATAGGGCTACCATGGAGGGGAGCCCCACCATCGCCCTCAAAGTAGCGTTGTCGCCCAACGACTCTGGCCACGTTGGAGGGTGCACACCGCTCCCCAAGGGACTCAGAACTATGAGCCCCAGGAGGGGCCCTCTACATCATGAAGATGGACAAGATCAGACCACTGAAGTGTCTTCAATAAGCACAATAAGGAAGAAATCAAAGAACGGCGTACCTAGTGGAGCGTTCCACGAAGGGCAGGTCAATCTGCCTTTCACATGAAGTCTAGCAGAGGGGTCACGGTAGGAGGCACCACTGCCAGCGCTGCTGGGGCACCCCTAGCAACATCGGTAGTGCAGGTCTCTCCCTTGCCACGATTCCCAATAGCCCCTGCATCCCTAGGCTTCAATACCCCCAACGAAGTGCACTAGGGTCACAGGGTGCTCAACCACCGTGTTGGCACAAAGGTCCTAGAGGAGACCTTGATCCTCTCCCCCATACATCTCTAAGGAAGGGTAGCAAACCTTGTTGTTCACCCTGGTCATGGCGCTCATCTCTGTCATGCTCTCGGCATTTTCTCTAGGGATAGGAGCCTCAAGCTCCATCAAGGAGGGGGTGATAGAAGCCATGCGCGAAGAGTCCTAGCCACCCTCAATGGCGGTGCAAGGACACTTTGGGCTTGGACCCCTTGGTAGTGATGAAGCCACCCGCTTCCAAGCAAAATGCTCCTCAGCTGTGACACTCACCAGGCGATCGTCACCGCTCGGCCCGGCGCCACCGCCGGATCTATGCGAGACATCGAGGGTGCTCTGAAGGATTGCTGGGTCCTCATCTTCTCCCACAGAGCCCTCCTCATCGTCATCGTCATCATCGTTTGACAATGAAGCTCCGCACTTCTGATGCTCCATATGTTTCATTCTCCTCTCTAGCCTGAGGGGCTTCCTCTCCTTAGCGGTGGCCTATTCCTGGGCGGCGCGCTTAGTGCCTCTAGGACAAGGGAGATGGAAACAAGAGTTGAACAAGGGCATAGGCTATGGAAACAAAACCAATCAACCAACAACCTTCAATGAATAAAGGAAAACAAACCAAGGCAGCCTACTAGATTGGGCCAAAAGTTCACCGAGAATGCCCTCACCGCGCCTTTGACCACAACAACAGTCCTAGGAGAGACCAAACCCTCGACCTACTTCATGACCTCAGAGACCTTGAGCATCTCCATGGTCTCATGGGTTGGGTCCTTGACCCTAGAATAATCGAACAACAGGGTCACTCATCCGCTTCAGCGGCTGAACCCATCGTTCAACCATAGTTCACAAAACCATGACGCCATCTAGGCCGGCCGACACCCGACCTTCGAGGATCTCCAGGATCTCCTTCACCTTTGACAACCGTGTTTTGTCGCACCCCCAACTCCACAAGGCCAGTCCTCACTGGCATGATGCCAGAGAAAGGAGGAAGGGGAGCGGCGACATCATCCCGAATGTAGAACTAGTGTCCGTGCCTAGCCAGAGTTCGAAGACTTCAGCTGGCAAGCATGGGTAACTATGAGAGACCCCATGTCGCATCTAAAGGTTCATCCCGCCCATAGGGAGCAAGCATGCCACCATCAAAACCATGCACCTTGCGGGTTTTCACCTCGAAAAACCCTCTGGAGCAGGTCTTTGTTGGGAGTTATCCCCTAAGAAGGCCTCACACATGACAACGAAGCCCGCTAGCTACGACACCACATTAGGAGGAAGGTGTTGCAGCTGGACTCCATACTCACAAAGGAAACTATGGAGGAAGTCAGATGCCTGAGATCATGAACCAGCAGCTTGTGGAAGTCGATGAATGACACCACCTCCCCTAGGCTACGGGTAGGGGCACCACCCCACCTGACGAGAGCCCTCCATCCAGACAACCTCCTTCAGTAGAAGGAGACCCTTCGCCATGAGGCACTATAGCTTTGCCCTCCATCACTGATCAAGGTACCCACTCTCCCATCTTACGACGCAGGCGAAAGAAGGGGCAAAGGCAGTGAAGCAAATGTCGATGGCAGCGACAAGCACGATCTAGAGGTAAACCTCGTGAACTCGACCCTTTTCCTTCTGTCTCTCCTTTAGATTGTAGGAACGGCGATAGAAGGCAGAGAATGAGGTAAGGAACCGGCTCGAGTAGAGGGAAACTATTTATGTGGTGGTGATCAGGAAAGCTGAACCGCACCCACACAGAGTCTACCCTAATACGAGCCCCACTAAGCCCTTAAGAAACTGAGTTCGATGCACCATAACTGTGCAGGGACAGCCATTAAGACGTAGAGAATCTAGGGAGGTCGACCATCCCTAGGATTCACGCTGTAGAGCAGCCCTCGGTCATCATGACCTGTAGGGCACATACGTGTTCACACGCCAACTGAACGCTGATAAGTCACGACCATGGCCAGGGAGGCCCGAAAGCCCCCAAGCACATGTGCAAGGCAATTGGTCATGACCATGACCCGACGTCATGCTTAGGAACTCACTCCTGGGCCAGTCCTTAGAAGGGCTCGATGCCACAAAGGGATAGGGGCAGGGAGGAGATAGTCCCCTGTGGCTCTATTTGGTGGTGTGGAGCCACATGACCATCTCTCCCTATGTTCGAGTCGTCCACTTCGAAGTCACCTAGGTTGACCCCCTCTTGGGGCAAGCCATCTTGCCCTCTAACCACTGCGGAGGCAGTCGAGGACCAACGGGTTTGACAGCCGATGATTTATAGGATGCCTCTCGACGAGGCATAGCCGAACCCCATGTCAATTGGGGAGGATATTGGGTCCCACTCGAATTACCCATTGACCCCGATGAAGTGCACCGCTCTGACCACATGGTTACCATGAACATGCCTCTCCCCATGCGGGGCGAAACCAAAATTTGCCAATAGCAAGGCATCATGACCCCTCGGGTCAAGAGGGGCATCAGGAAAATAAGGAGGTGGGCACCAACGACCCCACTATTAGGTCATGGCCCAGCCTCAACCGCCTCCTCCCTGAGCCCTGAATTCTCAACCCTCGAACGGATAGCAATGCATCCAACGAGGGCCACAATCCTAACTGCGCCAGGTCAAGACACCGACCCCTGGTCAGGGGGGATGACTTAGAAACCTTGGTGCTGCCCAAAAGCATAACTCGAATCCCATGAAAAACAAGAAACAATCCCAGGCCAAGACTCGTGAGATATAACTCAAATACAAACAAACCTAGCCGAGCACCATGGCATTCTACAAACAAGTCTTTCCTCCATTCAACATGGTAGAAGCAACCCAAGACTCAGAAGCTATGATGCTAGAAGGAGGCTTGCGGGATGCCCCCCTTTGCCATTACGAGCAAATGCAACGGAGAGGAGCACCGTGCAAACCTCCTCCTAACACCACAACTCCTGAAGCACATGACGTGGGGGAGACAATGGCAACAGCCGTCATCTCACAAGGATAGGGATGGTATGGTGGAACCATCCACAACAAGGACCACCTCACACATCCGAGCCAAAAGGCCTTGGAAGGCAAGGAGGTGGCGAAGCTGTGGTTCCAATAGCCATACCGCCCCATCCTACCCTACTCACAAGTCCCCTTCTAGCACCAGCAGTTGGAAGGGGCAGTAATGGCTTCCGACCACCATAGACAACCCTTAGTAGGACACATCATGGGAATGGCACAATCTTCCTCACACTTCTCTCCCAAATTTCTCTCCTTTCCTCACTCTCTCAACATCTAACCGCTCAGAGAGGCAAAAGAACAGTTCATAGCCTCAAATGGTAGAAATACCTCCATTTATAGGCCAGGAACATACTGCTAAACAGCCAAAGACCCCCGTGCCACATGATGAACCATGGGAGGTCACAGCCAATGTCAGATGCCTGCGTGAGGCTGTGAAAATCAAGACTCTCACAAAGGCAGGGCCGGTACAATGTCGATGAGACCACTCGATCCCGCCTGGGTCACGACCCTCGATACATAGCACACTGACACGGCAGGGCTTAGCGGTCATGTACCACATCATCAGGGCGTTCTGATGGGGTGGAACACAATAGTCACCTACCGCATTGAATGCACCAGCCCGCAAGGGGTCGAGCGACGAAGGTCGAACAAGCCACGAACTATGAACCAGCACCTGGCATGCACGCATCACAGTGCTTTCACGATCACTTTGTGATCGCAAAAACGCTCGGGGGCTACTGTTAGTGTTATAATCCCCGGGTGTCTCAATGCACCGATTAATTAGTAGGTCGAGCGGCCCACGACACATCAACCTGGTCTGACAAGAGTAGGCTCGCCGCACTGACCCCGCAAGGACCGAGGGGACAACGGTCACCTCAGTCCAGTCAGATGCCACCCCTGCGCCACACAGCTCAGACAAGACAACACCACCCAAAGTGGTGATGGCCGGTACGGTGCCCACTGACCAGATAAAGCCCGACAAGACGCATATACGATTCTACCCACTATAGGATGGGATCCATGATGAAGGCCTTGACCAAGAGGCCATCCAGACCGGCGGGAGCCATGACCCCAACACTCGGGATCGTGGCCATCAGCTCCACAAGTCAACATGGTGATCGACGACCTAGAGGCGGCTATCAACTCCTGTACGACGCCTCAGGAAACCAGGAGGCGATGACGAAGACCACGGTGGAGACCACGTCGCACAAGATGGCTGGCGAACCACCACCGTGCCTACAGTGCCGCCACGACCGGCACAGTGGCACCATGCCACACCTTACCACGACGTGGGCGCAAGACCATGATGACAACCATTCCCGGACGTGCGCCACAAGATGGCGTAGCTTGAAAGCCAAGTTAGCTAGACCCCTTCCTCAGGCTCATGACCCCTCAGTCGATAGAACCTTCTTCTTTGTATCTGTTCTGGCCCCGAACTCTATATAAGGGCAGACAGGACGCCATCTCAGGATATCTTGACATTCTCTTATTCATTCACACCATGGTAGGGCTCCTGAAGCTTTCCTTCGGGCAGCCCATCTCCTAGCTCTAGCTCTCCTACCTCTTCCACCATTCTTGCACCTCCCATTGTAAGAACTTCAGAGCATTCAAGCGAGGAACACGCACTCGATCATCTCTGAGACTGGACGTAGGGCCCCGGCCTAAATCAGTATAAATCCTCGTATCTTTTGGATGCTACCATCGTCTTACTAGGACAGCATGACAATCGTATGAATTTATTAGTCCGGTTTACGAAACACCGACAATGATGCTAGGGACACCACACCAATGGCTCCAACATGGGAATATATAGGTGGCCACAGTGTCCCTAATGGTTTATATAGTGCTAGGTGTACTAGAGGCATCGATGGACAGTTAGTGGAGGTCAAATCAAGGGCAGTATTAGGTTACCAAGGTGCTCCCTAGAGACCGCTAAGTACAATGGTTATCTGCATTGTAAATTGTAGTATACCTTGATTCCTAGGGACATAATTGTTCATCATGTGCTTGCACGTAATATAAATGCATGGCTCTAGCCTCCTGAGTGGAGCATGAGTCCCCGATTCTTGCACTCACATATATCTCACTCGGCCATGACTTGTTGCCTATCCCTAAGATATGAGTCTTCAGCTACAGAGGCTCTCCCCATACTTGTTGGGACGCCATTATTTGTACCAACATCCACTAAGATCGGTGTTGTGTGTTTTTTCTCCTTTTTCCATTGAGTAACATGGTAATTTCAATGAACATTAGGCTAATATGATGTCTTTTTTTTACAGTCAATAGTATTTAAGATAATTTGTAACATTTCTCCTTTTTATGGAAGGCAAAAGTCAAAGTACCATGGAATAGGTGCACACTCATTCTTCTTGTGCAACATAATAGATGTATCTATGTAATTCTTTGGCGTGATTTGATTTGGTTGAAATCGACCACCTTTTGTTTCCTACCTTTGACTTGTAAAGATATACCTTAATTTATGGAGTTGATGGCGATGCCCATGCACCATCCTTGATTATTGTTAATATATTTTTGTGGGGTGGTGATGACCTAACTAGCAAGATATTGTGAGACTAAGATGTGATTGACTGATATATCAGGAACGCACTCGAATCACTGGATTGTAAAGATCACAATACGAACTGAATAGGGAGATGTATATGTCAACAAATAAACAAAGTTGAACCTAAGTGTAGCTCATTTGTAGATTACTTGTGGTGAACATGCTTATCTGGGTTCAGGTCTTAAGATTAGCACGAGTGCTCATATCTGTGTTCATAGGTGAGTTTGTGTACATGTACGTGTACGTGAGTATCTACATGGATACTGTATTTCAAAAAAGCAAATAAATTAAGTTGAAATAGCTCTGTGTTAAAGAAAACAAACAAACAAAGTTGAGAAATGTATATATGTATATGGGATGCATCTCAGCAAGCGAATCCATGCACTACATTTTCACAGCCATACACGTGTATATATATGTATATGCTGGCACGTGCGCTATGCCTGTTGCATGCATGTATGTTGACATTTGATGTATATGTTTGGATGCGTATGTATTCATCTCAATCCACAACTAAATTCCACTCTAATCCATTTCAACACATATGGATTGAATTTGATACATATGTATCCAAACAAGCCCTTACGGAACACAATATTTTATCTCAATATATATAGTATTGTACAATTGGGGGTACGTACGCGTGTTATACTCGATCTCAATCGTTGAACGTTGATCATGCATATATACGTAACTTATCTAGCCAAGAACCAACAATAATGCAAGTCAAACACACGCTGGAATACATCGATCATACGATGCAACCGATCGATGGAACGAAGACCGGTCAATGCTTAGCTTGTATGCATGCGTTGACCTTGAATACAATCAAGGATTCAAGGGCAGAACTAATTAAACAATCCAGGTCTTCAGGCTTGTGTTTAGCTTGTGCGCTGAACTGATTAATTTTATTCTGTCAGATTAATAAGAGCAACGAGCTGAACTACTAGCCAGCTAGCCTAGAGGCATGCAGCAGCAGCGGCAGGAGTCGGCAGCTTCCTTGACTGGAGGAAGGTCTTGTTCTTGCCGTCGGCGGACGCGAGGTAGGCGAGGAAGGTGGCGAAGTCGGTGTCCATGTACCGCCGCGGGTTGCCGGCCTGTTCGTCCACCAGCTCCGGCGCCGGCCCGATCACCCGCTCCGCCGGCAGGCTGTGGAACGACGCCACCGAGATGCGCGGCCGCGTCGAGTTCACGCGCACCCGGTGCAGCACGCTCTTGTACCGCCCGTTGCTGTAGATCTGCATGCATACAAGACATGGTGCAGGGTCAACACAACTTTTTGGCGTTTGACTAGCTCTTAATTACTGGATTTGACTATATATCGTCCTTTCTAGTATTTCTATATATCCATCGCGGTTCAAAAGTCAAACCTGAAACAGCTTAACCTTTATCATATCAGTTTCAAGGCCAAGGTGATTGGCTAGCCTAGCTTCAATGATCCATGCTGTCAGTGTCAACAGCAACTAGCGACCGATGCATGTTGATGCTGTTGCCGGTCTCATCGATCATGTCGTCATCGTGCACTACTGTCACACAGCTAGCAAAACCGTACTACATACGTACGTATATACTACTCCGAATACACTACTGCTGTCATCAGCAGGTTGCTGCTGGCCGGTGGCACGTCGTACGTACGTACGTACGTACATACATACCTCGAGGTGGTCGCCGACGTTGACGACGAAGGATCCCGGGACGGGGTCGACGGTGAGCCAGCGGCCGTCGTGCATGACCTGGAGCCCCTCCACGTGGTCCTGCAGGACGAAGGTGAAGAGGCCGTAGTCGGAGTGCGGCGGCATCCCCAGCGTGAGCTCCGGCTGCGGGCACGCCGGGTAGCAGTTCACCGTCATCATGTGCGACGACGCCGCCGCCAGCTCCCCGAGCACGCCTCGGCTGCCGCCGGCGGCGGTCTGCTGGGGGATGCCCAGGGCCTCCAGCGCCGCCGCCATGACCTCCATGAACAGCGCGTGGCTCGCCGTGGCGTACCTGGTGGCCACGTCCCTGAGGTCCGCCGGCTGCTGCGGCCAGCGCGGGACCACCTCCCGCAGCGGCTGGCAGACGAGCTTGAGGAAGTCGCGCCAGCAGAGGACGGCGTCCTTGGCCTGGTTGAAGCTGGTGCCGTAGCGCACCGGCGCCCGCACGTCCGCCGACATGTGCCGCGCCCGCTCCGCCAGCGGCAGCTCGAAGAAGCGCCGCGCCACGTCCAGCATCCCGCCGCTCACGTCGCTCCCGAACCCGTGGTTCACCACCTGCGGTTGTTGCACGAGCAGGACGATGCTTGTCAGCTGCTGCTGGTGGGTGGTCATCAATAGGGCTGTTTGGTACACTTATAAGCTGCTTATGATTAAATAAGCTGAAATCAACAGCCAAATATTATGCTTTTTAGCAGCTTATTCCGGCTATGCTTATTCTGATAGCTCTCATTTATACTTAAAAAGCAGAAGCTGAATCAGACTAACTTATTTTGGCCGTCGTTTTTACTCTATTATGCAGCTTATGTAGCGAGCGTTTTCCATGCTAGGCTGTACCAAATAGACCCAACAGCGACGATATCCAGCTGCTGACGTCACGCGTGCACATGCAGACGTATGTCGTAGCAGTGGCTAGCTAGCTACCTCGGCCGGCGGCAGCCTGGTGACAGGTGATGTTACTGTATGTAGGTACGTACCTGAAAGAAGCCGTACTCCCGGCACGCGGCGTCGAGCGTGGCCAGCACGGCAGGCGCGCTGGGAGGGGTCGCGGAGGCCGGCGATGTCGACGACAGGGAGCTTGACCCTGCCGACGCCGCCGACGCCCGCCGCGGTGGACGAGGCGGCAAGGACGCTGGGGCGGTCGGACGCGGGCAGGACGTACCTGTCGGGCAGCCTGGTAATGCCGCTGTCCGAGAGGTGCCTCACGCCTTTCATCAGGCAGGCGCCGCAGTCGTAGGACGACTCCTGCTCATGGCCGCCGTCGTCTTTCGTGGCCGCTGGTGCTGCTTGCTGCAGCTGGGCGTTGGCCAAGTCGACGATCGCCATTGGCGCCGCAACCAAGCTCATATAGCTAGGTGACGCGTAGTCGCTTTGCACTACACACACTTCACACACTTGGTGGTGAGTGTATATAGGAGTAGTAGCCTAGCAAGCTATAGCTAGCTAGTGTTGGAATCGTGAGCTGTGGAAGATCACAATTGGTGCGGTATGTAGTGCGGATGGCGAGAGATGGGCCGGAGCTGCGGCTATTTATAGGAGAAGGCGATGCCGATGCCCTCTGAAACCGGACATGGTTTGCCTTCGACTCTGGCCTGTGGAGACAGCGGTTTTGGCACCAGGTCTCCGGGTCCTTTGGTCGTTTCATTTATTTATATTATTACTTATATATATCATATATATGCCTTCACCAGTTGACTAGTCAAATGCTCATTGTTCGCTCACGAGCACTCCAAACCAACCACAGCCTGACAGCCAGTCCACTTCAATCCAACTGCATATGCCACACACCTAGCGAAACACAGGCTACAGCAGTAGCTACCTGCCACGTCAGACGGCTGTGCGCCTTTAGCTCACTCCGTTGCTTTGCTAATGATGTAATTGTGATGTCCTCACAAGTACAATATTGTAAACAGAGAGGACTTGCGTACGTATAGAAAATATATTCTGGAGGAGCAGACCTTGTGTATATGGGCGTACGCAGTCTATACATAGATAATGAAGAAATATCTGCCAAAATTTACTCAATTATGTGGGAAACTATTTTGTCACAAGTATAGAGCGCACAATAATGAGATTTTTATATTCTGTGTGCGTACCAAAATTCAAGATGCCAGTGATTGAACTAAAAGCCCTCTTCAGGGCTGTCAATCCACAGTTTTTAACTATCCAACTTTTTAAAAAAAAATTTGTTGATATCCAATTTTGAGGTATAATATGGTTTATAATTAATTGAGGGTCAGTTTGGGAGGGCTTCTCCTCAGAAAACGGCTCCGGCTAATAACAAGGAGTCATTTTTCTTTCTCTTTGAAAAATGAACTAGGAGCCAATAAAGCCACTATTTCTGACTTCACCGCCTCCAGCTCCGACTCCTCTGGAGGAGCCAGTGCCAAAAGAAGCCTACCATAGATGACCTAATTAGATCTAACATTTTCCTAATAATAAAAGAATCATGTGTTAACACCCTAGTTTTTGTTATACCTTCATTGCTAAAGTTATTTTTTCTTCAAGAAACTAAATGGTATTCATAAAGTAACTATAATTAATTCCTGTATAAACTAACTATGAATAAGGTATAAATAAAAATTCAAATATAGGATGCTACTTTTCAAAACTGTTGGCAGGGAAATCTGCCCACCTTGTATTGATAAAGGAGGAGTTTTCATAAATCATATCATCAATTTCCTAAAGCACAAATTAAGGCACAGTAACTCAGGTGTTGGTGCCCTCTAAAACACTCAATTGATTTAACTTTTCCCTTGGTTTGACACGCCTAGTGTCTATATACACCAAAAGATTTTGTTCTATATATTGTTCAATAATGGTATTGATGAACGAAAAATGCCAAGACCACAACTAAGGGTATATCTACATATAATTTTGGCACAATTTTCTAACGGCCGACTAATACTCCAATAGCGCTTCTTATCGTTGCTACTATCTACCCCCTCCTATTGTAAATGTAGGTCATTTTAGACTTGCTTTTACACGAGGATTAGAAAGTAAGTCAAATGACCTTGTTGCCCTTTATTTATCATATATTGAGAAATGTGGCTTATTTATTTATGGGAATGGTTGCATTTATTAAGCAAGGAAAACAAGGAAGAAAATATAAAAAAGCACCTAGATCAAGCTTATAGAATGATTTATATTTAGAGAGTAATCCATCCGTTCCAAATTATTGTAAGCTGTTCTGCTTATATTTGCTAGATAAATAATAAAAACTACTCCCTCAATTTCAAATTTTAAGTCGTTCTGGCTTTCTAGATACATATCTTTTGCTGCATTCGTACGTAGACATAATTTATATCTTGGTGCGTAGAAAAAGTTATGTATCTAGAAAATCCAGAACGACTTACAATCTGGATAGAGGGAGTATTTATCTAGACATAGTGTATATCTAGATGCATAATAAAAACTATGCACCTGATGAAAAAAGGCTAAACGACTTATAATTTTAGAATGGGAGAGAGTAATTAACAAGAGTGCTAGAAATTAATTGGCCTACATTTAAACCAGAGGGGAGGCGGCATATATATCTCGGAGTACATATATCTGACTATAGGGTTATGAGGATGCTACGCTAGCCGGAAAACAAAATTCGACCTCATAAACCAGGATCTACTGCTAGTTATAGATCACGGGATTACCACTAGACGCGCAGGTGCAGCGGAAGCGACTCGATGTAGTCGTACGCGTTGTAGCAGTGCCGTGTAGTTGCAAGGTCGTCCGTACGTCCGTCCCCTTTGTGCGGTTCGTCCTTGTGCTCCAGATGCAGCAACTCCGAGGTATCCACACGTACAGGGAGGAAGCGTCGTGCCTCTGGACTGCTAGGTCCGCAAGGAACAGCAGCCGCGGGCGTAGGATGGGCGGCGGCGGCTGCCAAAAGGGCGTGGATACCTAGCCCTGTTGCCCACCCCACTTATTTATAGGCGTCCCTAATGAGCTCCTGAGTTGGAGGCCCATTAGTAACCCTAAGCCTTGTCTAACTCGGATCCAATTCGAATTAGACTTCCAGCCTCTTAAGCGTGCGACCCTATGGGTTCACGCACACATAGACATGGCCCGAGTACTCCTACTCAGCCATTAGTTGATAGCGGCCTCTAGCAAGGCATGTCAACTCCTATGCGTACGCAAAGATCATATCAGACGAACCACCACAAAACCACATACTTGTTATTCCCTTGCCTCACGATATTTGGTCCAACTCATAGGTTAACACTTAATCCAAGCACGGCCATGCATTTCTTGATCTAATCATTAGAGTGATCCAGTGATATCTCTCTCATATAGAGAGGGGCAAATTCCATCTTGATTGTCTATGTCTCATAGCATGTTTCCCGACAAACCCGGAAAACCACCTTTATAACTACCCTGTTACGGAGTAGCGTTTGATAGTCCCTGAGTAGGTCGTTTCACATCTTGAATACATACAACAATCTCAGGTCTAAGGACATAACGTACATGATGTGAATAGAGATAATAACGACATCTCACGTTGGGTCAGTCCAGCCCCATATCATACATGTGCCCACATTATTAGTTTGACATCTCCATGTCTATGACTTGTGAAACATAGTCATCAACTAATAATGTGATGATCCATTATTCATGTGTGTCCTCACACGAACTCTGACCAGGAACAACATTAGAATAACCATACAAGTAAAGGAGTTTCACAAACAATTCACATAATTGCTAATCGATACAGGTTGTCTTTAATGGAAATTTAATGAACTCATAATATATCATAGATACAAGGCAATATAATCATCTCTATGATTATCTCTAGAGCATACTCCCAACACTGACTCCTAAAAGTAGGTATATGCAGAAGGTGGAGATGCCATATCATGTGACCGGAGGCTTCATAATTGGACATTTTCTTGTTCAGCTGCATATGTATAGTTAAAAAAGGATGTGGCGAATATTCAGAGGCGAAAACACCGGGGGACCATTATCTTTGTGCAAGCCCGTGCTCGTACCGTCATATCGCCACTGTTGGCACCATCTTCTTGACCAGCATGCATGAGAGCATGGTGGTGCACCCCCAAGATCGAGAGAGCTATGATATGATGAGCAAACTTATATAATAATAAGGCCATATCAACAGGCTGCAAGCTCATCCACGTCGTCTCCATCGTATACTACACGGGTCTAGAGCTAGGTGATCGATCGAGAGATATATATATAATACAAGAAGTGATCTGATCCTACATGTTATCATCAGGAGAAAAGAATGTCCATATGGATACGTCGTACGTTGTAGGCCAACAAACTAGTGGAGACAAGTTGCTACTGATGCGCATGTTGGGTTTTGTATTTGTATTATATAGCATATATGTTTTCGATGCTGTGGGCACGTACTGTATATATATGAGATCAACTAGACACGAGAGAGGATATATTGCTGTACAATGTACAATGTTCCGAGATCCGAGCAGCCACCTGCCATGCATGCGTGCATGTGGAACTACTAGCTGGTAGCTAGCCACCTAGACCTAGGGGGGTCAATTATTGAGCATGCAAACTAGTGGGCAAGCTTCCTTGCTGCCTTCGCGTGCATTGCTTTACTCTGCGCTTCGGCGAGAGAGAATCCGATACCTGCTCTGCAGCTCGATCAAAACATGTCACGTCTGCGAGAGAATACTCGTCCCTAAATAACCATCATCGGACAGCGGCGGATCTTGCAAATATTCCAGAAGGGCTGAACAACACTGCTGCTTGATCTTAAGTCTTAGTTATCCCTATACTATAGAACTTTACCTAAAAATTCATGAGTGCTTTATAGTGGGTTCCACTGCTCCGATATGGGTAGGGGGGCTCGAGCCCCCCGCCCCTGATCATGGGGTACATGCTATAAATTTAACTTAATTTATAGAAAATACGTGCAATATTTATATCTCTAAATAAATTTATTAAAAAACTAGATTCAAAGACCTTGATATTAATTATGTACTATAAATTTTAATATATTTTTTTACATATTTAGTCAAAGTTGTTTTCTAGGAAGCGAAAACAACAGATATATTTAGGGACCAAGGGAGTATATGGCTATGTTCGTTTGAGCTTATAAGCCAGAATCAGCCCTACTTTCTCAGCTATGAAACGGTGTTTTTCTCTCACAACAAATTAGTTCTATAAATCAACCACAACAATAATAAGTCCTGACGAACAGAGTCGTCCATCGAGCTGCGATCGCAACATATTTACTCGCCATCCCGTGTGTATATATTCCGATCCCGGTGGCGATTTGGTCGGGTCGTCCTGGGAATATTGCAGCATTCACGAGCGGCTACCCAACTAGTACTTGGTTTACCTGGCGCCAGCCAGTGGCGATGCCATGCCGGCCTCTGCTGGAAACGACCACGCTGTTTCCGACGAACCCAAGGATCTTGGGCATCGATCGATCTCACCTCATCCCTTGCCTGTTCATCATATCTAGCTTGCGTACGTAAGGGAACATTATTAACGCGTGACAACAGGCCGTGCGATTCTCCTGTATTTGGCGCCAGACAAAATAAAGAGGAATGAGCGAGGTGTCGATGCCTCTACTGGAAATATGCACATTGTTTCCGACGAACCCAGGATATATCTTCTTCGGCATCCATGTCAACACATTCCTTGCTCATCCTATCTCTAGCTTGGGGTAAGGGTCCCGGAGCGTTAACACGTGACGGGTCGTGCGATTGTGAATCGTGCCGCCCTTTCTCAGCTCTCTCTCTCTCTCTCTCTCTCTCTCTCTCTAGCGTGCGCGCGCTTCCACCATCGGTCACCCGATTCCTTCCCACCTCCCGCTATATGCTTATAGCTGCCTCAACCCTGTCCTCCCCTAATCATGGAGACTCCCGTACCATTCTGCGCCGCGACACCCTTGCCGCTAGCCCCGCCCACCGCCCCCTGCCACCCCTAGCTACGACGACAACCTTGCCACATTATCACACCGCCAAGCCGTGGCCCATCGCTCTGTTGTGATTGCTACCCCTAAACCCCCTTCTAGGCCCGCCAATGATTGGAAACCCTAATTCCCATCCCTAAGCCCACTCAGGCACAGGTTGCACATTAAGCGCGAAGCTCGATCGACCAGACGCTCATTAGAGTTTACGATTGCATAATGTGTAGTATTGGTATGTAGGGAACTCAAGTGATGACCACCCAAGAGAAAAATGGTAAATTGCATCACTAAATTTTAACTTAGGGTTTTACTCCATTCATTATATATAGTAAGTTGTTTTGGCTTTTTTTAGGTACATTAGATTTTGTCATATGTATATTCTATGTCTAGATACATATTAGAAACTATATATCTAGAAATGCCAAAACAACTTCAATTTTAAAAGAAGAGCGTATTTGATTTCTCACTAGATAAACTAAAGCAACTAACTAGCAAGATGTAGGCTTATGTTCATTTAGTATGCTCTACTTAACCAAACCCGTAAGGAGTTTCGTGACCTAGAGCTAACAAGTATCAACTAGTCTAATAAGCTATTTTTTTACGGCAAAAACTGTGGGGGAGTTCCCCACAGTGTGATTAAATTATATTAACAAAAAGGAAAAGAACTTACTTACAACAAAACATTAACTAAAAGCATCAAGCCAAAAGCAGAAGAATGACCTAAGGTCCTCCTTGAATCTAAGAGGCTGTAACAAACATTGATTTTTGAAATAAGACAACCACATTGCTTTTCCAGGGGCGGTTAAATGACCTGACTCTACAAATGCTCTATGTTTACAGTCGATTGCATTGTAGCGGTTTTTCTAACCGCCTCTGAAGATCGATTTTAACCGCCCCTAAAAAACTTTTCTATACTAGTGAAATATGATAAGTAATAAGTAACTCTAGGGATGAAAGTGGAATAGGATTGGAGTGGATAATGCCATTCTTCATATCTTAGTCCCATTACCTTTTGTCAGATTCATAGCGCAATGGATCAGAAATGGTATAGGCGTTGGGCGGAGCAATAGCTTGGGGAATTGAAAGAAAAATTAAAACACACACGTGATAATATATAATATGTGTTCATGGTTGCTGATTTTAAATTTTCCCTACACCCAAAAAGATTTGTAAGTGTAAAGATTATATTGCTTATAAACATAGTACAGAGATGGGGGTCGAAAATCACTCCATTCAAGGTTTTGGAGTACCTGCCGCACATCATTACCACTACTGCAGAAAACTTAACCTAGGCGAGCAAAAATGATTAACCGAGGCGGGCATCCCATCCGCCTCCGCGCAAAGGTCATAGTTAATCCGGCCTTAACGGAGGCGGTTGATGGCCCATCTCGGTTAATCAAATAAAAAATGAAAACCTGTGGACAAGCCCAGCGAGCCCACCCACAGGCCCGTCGAGCCCATCCACAGGCCGCCGCCGTCATCGCTCGCCAGATCCGCCACCAGGAGGAGCATCGTCGCCGGATCCGCCACCAGGAGGAGCGTTGCCGCTGGATCTGGCCATTGTAGGGTCGAGATGGCGGACTAGAGGGGGTGAATCGTCCTTTCTAAAACTTGATCGCGCCGGCTAACCGAAACAAATGCGGAATTAAAACTATCGGTCTAGCCAAAACTACACCCATCTATCTAAGTTCACAAACACCTTATAAAGATCCTAAAGAGGCAACAAAGGTGTCGGGCTAGCTAGTGCTCACCTATCCAATCCTAGCTTACAAGGTCACACAAACCTATGCAACTAGTACTTCAAGCAAACTGGGGAGCACCTACACAATCTAGTAAGCAAAAGCACAAAGCCACCTAAGCTCACTAGCAATGCTCAATAACAAGGCTACACAAGCCAAATTAGAGAGCTCAAATTACTTAGCTACACAAACTAAGCAATATGACTAACAAGGTTACTCAAACCAAATTACTCATGCAAGGGAGGTACTTCTATGCTACACAAGCAAGAAGGTAACTAGCAAGCTTCACAAGCTAACTAAGTACAAGAGCAACTACACAAGCACAATATGTATGAAAGTAAATACAAGCTTGTGTAAAGGGGATGCAAACCAATGGGAAGACAAGGATGACATGGTGATTTTTATCCTGAGGTTCACGTGCTTGCCAACACGCTAGTCCCCGTTGTGTCGACCGTTCACTTGGTGGTTAGGCGGCTAATTGGCACCACACCAAGCCCACACGTTGGGCGCCGCAAGAACCTCACAAACTAAGTGAGGGTAGCTCAATGACACGCTTTACTAGTGTTGCTTTTCGCAGCTCCCGTGGGATGAGCATGGTACCCCTCACAATCTCTTCTCTAGAGCACCGCACAAACTTCTTGCGTGCTTCGACGGAGACTACCACCAAGCCATCTAGGAGGTGGCAACCTCCAAGAGTAATAAGCACCACCGGCTTACAATTCGATCACCTAGTGCCACTCGATGCAATCTCATGATGCAATCGCACTAGAATCGCACTCACACTCAATCGGATGATCACTATCAAGCGTATGTGAGTTAGAGGGCTCCCAAGCACACCTACACAAGCCACAAAGGCTTAAGGGTGCTCAGCAACCAGCCTAAGGCTGAGCTCCACCTCTATTTATAGCCCCAAGCTAAATAGAGCCATTGGAGCAAAGCTGCTGGTTTCTGCGAGGGCACCGGACACGGTGGTGCCCTCCCCAACGGTCGAAATCCAATGGCTAGAAACCAGCCGTTGGTCACCGGACAAGGGTGGCGGTGGCATCGCCCTAAGGGTGGCGGTGACCACCTAGCCAGCCACTCAAAAACACCATGTCTCTAGAAAAAAGGGGCGGTGCACCGCCCTCCCTATGGCGGTGCCACCGCCCTCATCACGGCGGTGCACGTCGGACATGGTGGTGACCGAGTCACCCACGCTGCTGCTCTCTGCCTCGGTCTGGTAGGCACCATCCTAGGGGTGGCAGTGCCACCAGACAGGCAGTAGCAGTGCCCCACCAGGGCACCAGCCAACTCCTCCCTCTCGGCCTCTAGGTGGGCATCGCCCTAGTGGTGGCGGTGCCACCGGACAAGGCACAATGGTGCTAGCTCCAACCCCTGCTCTTGGCCTCGACTAGCCGGTCACCGGCACTAGGGTGGGGGTGCACCGGACAGCTAGGAGCGGTGCCCACAGGGCAGCATTTTGAGCCCGACTTTGCCTCCTTTCTTCACCTTTTGACTTCTCCTTTGCAAATGTGCTAACACCACCAAGTGATCACCACCTTGTGCACATGTGTCAGCTTTTCACAAACATTTTTCCAAAGGATTAGCACTCTTTTCTCAATGCCACTCGATCCTAACAAGTATGCATAGTTAGTCGCTCAAGTGGCACTAGATTACCGATATGAAAACAAGTTTGCCCCTCTTGATAGTACGGCCATCTATCCTAAATCCGGTCATGCACTTCTCTACACAACCTTTGACCGGTGAAATGAAATGCCCTAGGTTATACCTTTGCCTTGCGCATTCCATTCTATCTCCTTCGATATCGATGCAACACATGCACCAACCAATCACCAAATGATATGATCCACTTCATATCATCATGTGACCGTATTGGTTCATCGATCTTGACTTCACTTGCTCTTCACTATTGCCTCGGTCCATCGGCGCCAAGTCTTGTCTTGATCTTCTCCACCTTAGTCACATGACTCAATGTCATGTCTCACATGCAATGAGCTCCTTCATCAGATGTGTGAGCTTTGCAACATCTCCAAAGCCATTTTTACCTCCATGGCATATGTTGCTCACACACATATACTTGTGGACTAATCACCTATGTATCTCACATTAAACACAATTAGTCCACCTAAGGTTGTCACTCAATTACCAAAACCAAACAAGGACCTTTCAGCCGCTCCACCACCAGATCCGCCATTAGGAGGAGTGTTGTCGCCGGATCAGGCCGCTCCACCACCGGATCCGCCACCAGGAGGAGCGCCACCACCGGATCCGACTGCTCCACCACCGGGAGGAGTGCCACCGTCGGCCCGTTGCGCTGTTGTGTGGGAGAGGAGGGAGCCTCCAAGCCATGCGACGAGGGAGGATGTGAGGCGCGCGCGTCGTCCTGCTGCGCCATCGTGTGGGTGAGGAGAGGGGCGCCATGTCGTGCGATGAGGGAGGGAGAGAGGGAGCGAGGAGGGGAGGCGGGAGGGAGGGAGAGAGAGGGAGGGAGGATGGGAGGGGCGCGCGCTGGGGGACGGAGCGACGCCTGCGCCGCTGGGGGAGGGTGTGAGAGAGGGTGTGCGAGAGAGCTGAGTGCGGGGCTGGGCGTGAGGGAGGGTGTGAGAGAGAGCTGAGACCCTAAGTCCTCAATTTATATAAGCCCGCTAGCTAGTTGGATTGGGCTGCGGCTGGGCCTCGGGGGTATTTAGGGAGGTGGGCTTTATAAGAGGCCCGCCTCTGAAAATAGAGGTATTTATAAGGCCCGCCTCCGTTAATAGATTTTAGGAGACGGTTATTTTTTAACTACCGCCGTAAATCGATTTTGTGAGGCGGTTGATTGTGATCGCCTCGGTTAATAAAAAACGACCGCCTCGGTTGATCACAGGCATTAACCGAGGCGGTTAACCAGCCCACCCGCCTCGGAGGGCCCTAAACCAAACGCCTTGTGAAAGTTTTTCTGTAGTAGTGTACATTGGAGAGAATGAGCTAGTGCTTCACAGAGTAAAAACAAGACCATAGAGTTAGCTTGTCAAGCTTGTTTAGCAAGTTTATTAGCCACTTTATTCATCCCCGTTTTGATCTTGCTTTTCGTATCCACCTTGTTACTTCTATTTTCTTTTACCAGCAAAGTGTCATAATGTGTGATCTTAATCCAAAACACAGACAACATTGACTTTATACTTATATTAGTAGAGTATTTACAAAATAAAGAATAGAGAATATCATGGCCTTTTTAGATAAATATAAGTATTCTCCATCAGTTCCAAACTATAGATCACTTTGATTTTGTCTCAAGCAAAATTGTACTGATTTTTGAACATAAGTTTATATAAAAAAAATATATTATCCTCTACAAGTTCAAATAATGCATTATCAAGACATACTTTATAGAGAATTTAATGAAACTAGCTATTTTGATGTTGTAAATGTTTTTATAATCTCGATTAAAGGTAGAGAAGCTTGACTTAGAACAAATTTAAAGTGGCCTATAATTTAGAACACAAAAGAAGTGTGGTACCATTTTATATTTTGAAAACCACAACCGAGGAGAACCTGTGTTGTAAGTGCAGTGGTCTTTCTTTTCTTGTCGACAACGTGCAAAGCACATTTTTAAGAAGTGGTCTTTCAATCGTGGCCATTCTTTCCCATGAAGCATGCATATACTCTATGATAACAAGATCTTTGTTTTGATTGTGTTCTTGTTGTGATGATGGTCTATGTGTATATATGTGCCTGTACGTCTCTCTGTTACACACACTTGGAAGGAGGGGAAAAGGCCCATCATTGAGCTAGCAATATAATCTATCAGCATATTTGACTGATCTCCATCGACCTTGGCCAAACACGACAAGTGTCCCTAATACAGATGCCAAAGCTGTGCAGCTACGTAGCGCTAGTGACCTAGTGTACGGCGGAAAAGCCCTTTTGATGCTACCGTGTCCGACAAAATAAAGCTATATATACCTGTGTGTGGTGGCCGTGCGATGCCTTTGCGATCGAAGAATATGAAGCATCATGTTAGTGTATACACGTGTCCACATATACATATATATATATCTGCTCACAAGTACTACTGGCTAGATGTGAGCATGCTTTTCTATTTTAAGTTGTCGGCCTTCTAATCTAGTCTTGATGCATGCTTTCGGTGACGGCCGACTTTTGCATGTAGAAAAAAATCAATTAATTTTCATTGTTGGCCAACAGAGATACTAAGAGCATATGTAGGGATATAAATATTGATCATATATACCTCTATATATAAAACCTGTATATTTCATCAATATATGGTACTCCCTCTATTTCAAATTTTATAAGACGTTTCGGCTTTTCTAGATGTATTACTTTTGCTATGCGTCTAGATCGACATACTGTATATCTAAGTGCATAGCAAAAGCTATGTATCTATAAAAGCCAAAACATCTTATAATTTAGGAACATAGGAAGTACTCACTAGTATAAAATCTATATATACATCCTAGGTCTAAACCCCATTTACAGTCGGGCCTTGAAGTGTAAGCAATGGGGTTTAGAAGAGGAGTAGCCTTTAGATCTTTGAAAGGATATTATGAATATGACACAAGCTTACACCTTATCAAAACAACATAGACGAATCTCATATAAAACCCTAGATTACGATGTCGAAGAAACCACAAACAAGAGCTTATTAGGACTTTGGTGATGAATCCGACCCACATCAATAAACAAAGTGCTATAAGAGTACAAGTGATTATCGCTCTCTCACAACCATACTTAATCCTCTAGAACCCTTTGATTCTTGCCCTACATAACAATCTAGTCCAATAGACGTGTCTAGCCAAATTCTTTTGAACAATCCTAATTGACCCTTATAAGCCTTGGATGAGACCTTTGTGTTGGTTTGGTTGATTCCTATCACCTCCACCCTTTGTTTATATAGTCCTTGAAAGGATCAAGATTCCCCAGAGGAGGAGGCATGGTGAATTGGGCTAATCTAAAATTCTCGCGAAATTAAAACTTATCACTTAGCCCATTTCACCCCTTGTGCCTAGTTTGTGTTTCTAACCTGCTACGCACAAAACTTTTGCACCCTAGTTCTAGCCCTAAGCTAACATGGCAATTGTAGGAATATAAAGACAGGTAAGTAATTGCACAAAAGTAAATGCTCAAAGCAAAGAGATGGGTTAGGAACACGATGATGTTTTTTCAATGTATCGGAGAGTCGCTAGTCCTCGCTGGAGTACCCACGCAAGGGTGTAGCTCCCCCTTGATCCACGCAAGAACCAAGTACCTCTACAGGTTGATTCTTCCCCACTTCGACACAGTGAATATCCCCCACAACCATTTAAACCATCACTTGGGCCTCTCACAATCGCCTCTAAGAGATCACCAAGCTTCTCAACACCACCAAACCGTCTAGGCGATGCCGATCACCAAGACTAACAAGCACAAACTCTCACTTGACCTAAACAAGCCTAATGAGGAAGGTTGGTGCACACTTGCTACTCGTTATGCGCTAATGGAGTCCTTAATCTTGCAATTAGCAAACCCAAATCACTCCATTAAGTGTGAACTCCCCCTTGCTCTCCAATGGGTGTATGGTACTATTCTAAATGGCAAGAGAGTGTCCATGGCCAAGATGGAGGGGGTATAAATACCCCCCACTCCAACAACTAGTCGTTGCCCCTCCACTCATTGAAAATGACAGCACCAAATTGGTTTGGTGACTCTACAATGGCTAAGTCACAAACTAGTCGTTACTGTACCAGGGCAGTAGCCTATAGTCCTAGTGCTAGGCACTAGAACAATCCGTTGGCCAATTTCCCTCTTTGGAACCTCTCTAGACAACACCGGACTAGTTTTTCTCCCATCACCAAATCAATCTAGTGAGCCCTTCACTTCACTACATAGCAAACCCTAGCTGCCCCTATGTAGCATATAATCTGGTGGTCCACTAAAGGTAACACCGGACCAATATGGTGACACTAGTAAACCATAGCTAGACTCAGCACATAGCATATTGTCCGGTGCTGCCCTGACCAAGGCACCAAATCAATCTAATGCATGCAGAAACCCTGCATTCTCCTCCATTTCAAACACCTTTGAGAATGGCTTCGCTTCCAATTGATTTTTGGGCTTCCTCTGAGCTATCTAGTGTTAAGTTTGCACAAGTGTGCACCACATCTACTACTCACAAGACTCATCTAGGTCAAGCTACTAGTTCATAACCCCTTATAGTATGGCCAGAGGAAAAACAAAGTCATAAACTACTCTAAGTGTCTTTTAATGCTAAACTACACTTAGAACTAGTATGTCCTTAACCTTGTCGACTATCCTTTGAAAAGTGAAATAAAATCCATCAATAGGGGCATGAAAACCATCGATTGCCCATTAAGTAATCATTGTTGTGCATATAAGAAAGAAGTGAGGTTTTCAACCACTTGGTTTGCATGAACTGTGAGACAATAAGAGTAAACGGGTTAGGCATGTTCATGCGAACCAAGTCCACAACATGTACACAAGATATATGAAATAAGCACGTGTACAACAAAAGAAGCTTGTTTGACATATATAAGATATAGCAGAAGCATAACATACGAGCAAACAAGGGTGACATGACATAATATTAAGTAGAGAGCACACAACGTCACATAGTAGACAAACATGCAACACACATAGTATCTCACAAATGCATGAAAGTAAACATGAATGCACAAAAGTAGCACACAAAAGAACGAAATTCCCCTCATAGGCGCTCCCCTATCTCACATTCAATTGTCAGCACTCTCCTCCTTTGGCGTCAAGCACCAATACCTAAGGGTCTACAAGGTGGGGACTTCTTTGGCCTAACCCCTCGTTGATTATCCGTTGTGTGTGTGTGTTTCAAGTGGTCGAACTGTCCATTGAAAGCTGTCACTTCTAAGTTGAATTGTTCATATCCCTTTTGTGTTCAGGCTTCACTTGTATTATTCTTGAGCTTCTTGTTTGTCTTCTAGGGTCTTCAATACTCCTCATTGATCTTCCTTTGAGGTGTTGATTGCTTAATCTCCACCTTAGCCTAGCTCAAGTCATCTTTGCATCCTATGGACTAATGTACCTTGTATACTAGCAAATATTGTTAATCCAAATAGGTATGTTGTCAATAAGTCATCGAAATCATTAAACCCTTACTAAGGTCTATATTTCTTACAAGAATCATTTTATAAAGATCATATCTTTACAATTGATGGTGTAATAACAAGTTTTGAAAACCGGGACCTGGAAAACGTTTTTGACTAACCCTAAAAATCATTTCCATAGTGGTCGTAGACTTTGCTTGAGTGAGGTTCAATGGATTCTACTGCTGAACATATACACTATTGTATAAAAGCTCCGTGTATTTTTAGCGCTATAGATCGATGGAGAGACTAGCTCACAGGCATATATCTATGGAGTGGTAGGGAAATTTACTCATTAATTAGGCCCTGTTTGGATCCATGGGGCGAAAGTTTAGCCCACCTCTTTTAGTCACCTTTTAGTCCTCATGGATCCAAACAGGAGAGCTAAAAGTGGTCCTATGGTGCAAAAGACGCATATTACCCCCCACTCATCCCTATACATGGCTGTGAATGTGTATTAGTTAGGAGCAAATGGATCATGGTAGTGTACATGGCTAATCTTTAGCGCCCTGGATCCAAACAGCCTTATGTGCGATCCAGAGGGGGGCTCAATGCAAGATGGACGAAGACATCATTCAACCTTGGAGTGGATGGAAATTCATATGCAAACTGCCACCTTTTCCCTTTGAGAATGACTGACTGGATGGATGAAGACATCTTCGGCCTGAGGCCATGTTTAGTTCGGCCAATTCAGCGCCGCCAAATATACTGTAGCGCACTGTAGCACTATTCGTTTGTATTTGGATAATAATTGTCCAAGCATTGACTAATTAGGCTCAAAACGTTCGTCTCGCAAAGTATAACCAAACTATGCAATTAGTTTTTGATTTCGTCACCATTTAGTACTCTATGCATGTACCGCAAGTTTGATGTAGCGGAAAATCTTCTTTTTGTATAGTGCCAATGTTTGAATTTTGGTGGAACTAAACATGGCCTCAAATGCAAACTGCCACGTTTTTCCTTTGAGTGTGACTGACCGTCCGAACGAGAGAGATAGACACATGAAGGATTTGTTAGGGCTAGCAGTCGAAATATCTTCACCACTGCATGTACATACACTGATCATGTCGAGCACCTCTATACTGTCTTTGTTCCAAAATAAATCTTCATCTCACATTTCGAGAAATCAAACAATCAAAACTTTAACCAAATAGATGTTAAAAATTATTAATATTTATGATACTATATAAGCATAGTTAGATTCGTCACACCATATATTTTTATAATGAATATATTTGGAGATACAAATGTTGATATCAATTTCTATAAATCTAGTTAAAGTTAAGATTAATTGACTTTTCGAAATACGAGATGAAGATTTATTTTGGATGGAGCGCGCGGTGTTTCTTTGTGAGGATGACAGCTATCAGGATTGTAGTGTCCACACGCATCAAGTTGCAACTAGAAAAATAGGTGTTGCCATTTTCTTCGGTGTCCGGACTCGTGTCTTTTGCACCAGATGCAGTGCATGCTTAATTCGCATTAACCACACCTACATCTATAGGCTCTACCAGATTAGTCACATCACATCACTTGACGTGGACTTACACAGACAGTACCGTGTTACCACTGCCAACCAATGAGCATACTAGTTTGGGCAGGCTCTCTGTTCTCTTGTCATAATGTACTAAGGTCTCGTTTAGATTGTAAATTTTTACAATCTGAACACTGTAGCACGTTTTGTTTGTATTTGACAAACTTTGTTCGATCATAGATTAACTAGGCTCAAAAGATTCGTCTCGTGATTTACAACCAAACTGTGCAATTAGTTATTTTTTTTACCTACATTTAATGCTCCATACATACGTCCAAAAATTGATGTGATGGAGAGAGAGTGAAAAAACTTGGAATTTGGAGGTGATCTAAACAAGGCCTAAGGTAGTGTTTAGTTTTCAAAAAATTTCAAGATTTTCCGTCACATTGAATCTTTGGACGCATGCATGAAGCATTAAATATAAATAAAAAATAAAACTAATTACACAGTTTAGACGAAATTCATGAGACGAATCTTTTAAGCCTAATTAGACTATGATTGGACACTAATTGTCAAATAACAACAAAAGTGCTACAGTACCATTTCGCCAACTAAACAAGCCCTAAATAGCGGTGGCAGGGGCCGTGGGAGTGGTCTCCTACGGCTATGACGTAGCGGGCCGTTATAACATTCTGTGATACTTCGTAGCGGCCGCAATATCATGATATGGTATACAACAACAAAAATAATTCTAGTTCACTTAAGGTACACAAATGGTTTAAGTGACCATGAGAATATCGATATTGCTACTTTTTGACAGTGATAATGAATGATGGTCTTATAAACTATTTATGGCTCTCATAATTTGTTTCTTCATAAACTCTGATGATGACTTATATAAGTTGTGGAACACTATGTTTCTTTTCTTAATTTAAGTATGTGAGACATCGGCTCCTTGAGTTGTGTACAGTTAAATGTCTATTTATACTCATTATTCATGATATATATGCTTAAATTTATATGTAATTATCATATACCGCTATTGGAACTTAGTGCCTGCAATAGCGCCCGTTGTCCACGATCTGCTACCTCACATGAATCCGCTACCAATCCGATGTACGCTATTTAGTACCTTTGTCAGGACAAAATGCAAAGCCATCAACATACTCAAGATTTCACCTCAGATCTGCTTATTCACGGCAGCTTGCGCACGCAATCACATACACTAGCCACTGCTGCCTGCGCTTCGTTGCGGGTGATAGTGCTTGGTATAGGAAAATTTTGAGAAATATGGGTCATATGTCTAATATGTTTTCTCATCGTGTTGGTACGGAAGGTTGGTCTCAATATTGTAAACAAACATAAAGGTTGGTTGTCATTACATGGTGCCTATTCTAGGCCAGCAAATCAATGACATGTTAGTGGAAAGAAGTATTTGATGGAGTTGGGCTCAAGCAACTAACACACTTAGATTTAAAGCACAACATTGGACAGGATTACATTATAGGTGGAAATAGCAAAAACTACAACACAAGTACTTCTCCTAACGCGAGGGTTTACAAAAAAGTGAATTAGGATCCACTCCCCTTAGGTGAAACTACAACACGCATCCAACAACTACTGGACGACAACAACGGCAAGAGTACAATACAGGAGGACAGCGACGAAAAGCACTACTACTACGGGTACTAGCATCCTAAGGTAACTAATCTACCTTGGAACCACGCATCTTTATTCCAGTGCTCGGCGAAGTCTTCTACCGCCCTGGCTATGGATCTGCATCTTCTCAGTGGCAATGACTGAGTGAGAGGAACCAAGGGTTCTGCTTCTAACACTTCCGAAGGTGGAGGTGCTGGCGGTTCTGCATCACCGGTTCTCCTTCTTTCAGGCGGGTGGATAGGGATCCCCTCCAAGATCGGGGCATCCTGCCTTTCATCAACCAGCGTCCTCCGCTTGGCCCTAGTGAACAGATAGGCCTCACCCAGCTGATGAACATGCCGATCTTCGGCCTCCTTCAGAGCTTCTGACATGGCAGTCTCCCGGCTCTCAGCAGCTGCAGCACTGGCATGCGCTTCGGCGAGCTGCACCTGGAGCATCCGAGTGAAGATCTTGGCTTCTTCGGCGCGCCGAAGGCACGCCCTCAGCTCCAAGGATTGCCGATCATACTGCTCCTCCAGAGCAAGTAGGTACGTGGTCAAGTGCACCACGGTAGGACTATCTTCTTGCGCATCCCACCCTTGCAAAGCCTCCATACGAGTCCTCCATGCCCGCCGATTCCTATCTAAGGGTGGAAAGAACCTCATGGGGGTACGGGCAATGGGCTCTTCATAGAGCTGGCAAAGGTACTGCAAAGCTTTACGGGCCACAACCTGGTAGGTGTCGGTGAAGCTAAACCCGTTTGCGGTCACACTCCAGGCGTTGGTGATGTCGGGGAACTCTTCACTCTTCCCAATGTAGACGGTAACCTCACACCGATCGGTGCCATGCTTCTCATACTCACGGCCCTCATACTCAGGACGATCTTTGACTCTGAGCTTTTGCAGGGTGGCATGTAGGATTCTAGAAAAACCCTCAATGTTCAGGCAGTAACTACTAACCTAGGCTCCTGCCATTTCTGGCGGTGGCTACAAAGAAGGGCTGAGCAAAAAGCTTGCTCAAAGGGAAAACCTAAGCGAGCTAAAGCGCGCCGAGTGGTGGTACCAATGGCTAAGCCAGGCTCTGCTTATAAAGGCGGAACGGTCTGTGGTCCTAGCGCGGTTCACTAGGGTTCCTGCGCGGGATCACTACGAACGAATCGACCAAATTCCGCGCGTTCGAGGCGAGTGACGTGCGGTGCCATTACTAAGTAGTACGACTGCAGGGTAAGGGTCCGACAAGAGCGTAGAAAAGGGGTATGAGGAGACGTGGGTCACTACTTACGTGACTCACGGGCGAACGCGGAGCACAAAACCACAGCGCAGACCTAACTCTATAACAAGAACGAGTAGGCCATGCACACTACGACACGCGTGACACCTATGGATGGCGTATCTGCCAACAATACAACACAATAATGCACAAACAGGATATGCTTGAATGCACGTCCTATGCGTTCGAGTAAGCGATGTCCAAGGCCAAGGCCATTAATGACTATACTGGCTGCAAGCCAAGGTTCTGATAAGAGCCCAAAAAAGAGTGCGGTGAGACTTGGGTCATGGTAGGTGTAACCGCAGGCGACGCAAAGCACAAAGCCACAAGGAATGAGCGCCTCTGCAAGCATGGATGCAGATGCAATTATGGTAGCTGTAGTAATGGCGACCAACCCCAACCACCGACCATCTCAGGAGCAACTGTGCACACAACCCAAGCCATGTCTTAGATGCATGGATGCATGTGTAAGTACAAATGGCCCTGCATGGTCGGTGAATCATTTTTATCTGATGGTAAGGAGGAGAGGCATTAAATGTGTCCACCTGGCCGACTTGTTTTTATCTGATGGTAACATGAAGGGGAGGCATCAAATGTGTCCACCTGCTGTTGACCCACCTTGCATAGGTGAAGATGTCTAGTGCTTTCAAACTTACTTAGTGAATTTCTGGATACCTTAGGGAATGGCTTCGGACACTGCTCGTTTCGTGCGCGTAAAAATCCTGCCGCTTTCCTTTTATTGGTCTCCGCGCTAGACTTAAATAGTGGACTGCGCCAGGACCAATGACCGCTCCACCATTACAAAAGGCCTAGCCTAGCCACTTGGTACCACCACTCGGTGAGTCTCAGCTCACCGAGCCTTTTTCCCGAGCAAGCTTCTCGCTCGAGCCTTCCTTGTAACCATCATCCACCAAGGATGGCAGGAGCCTGGGTTAGCAGCTATTGCCTGAACACTAAGGGTTTTCCCAAAATCCTGTATGCCACCTTGCAAAAACTCAGAGTCAAGGATCGCCCTGAGTATGAGGGTCGTGAGTATGAGAAACATGGCACTAAGCGATGTGAGGTCACTGTCTACATTGGGAAGAGTGAGGAGTTCCTCGATATCACTTAAGCCTGGAATGTGACCGCAACCGGGTTCTGCTTCGTCGATACCTACCAAGCTATGGCCCACAAAGCCTTGTGGTATCTTTGCCAGATCTATGAAGAGCCAATTGCTCGTACCCCCATGAAGTTCTTTCCACCTTTGGAAAAGAATCGACGTGTATGGAGGGCTCGCATGGAGGCTTTGCAAGTGGGGGACGTGCAAGAAAACAGCCCAACTGTGGTATATCTGGCTAGGTATTTGATTGCTCTGGATGAGCAGTATGACCAGCAGGCCTCGGAGCTGAGGAAGTGCCTCTGCCGAGCTAAGGAAGCCGAGATCTTTTCCAGGATGCTCGAAGTGCAACTCGCTGAGGCGCACACCAATGTGGTAGCCGTAGAAAGTCGTGAGACTGCCATGGCGGAAGCCCTAAAGAAGGCTGAAGATCGGTGCACCCAGTAGTTGGAGGATGCTTATCTGGTCACAAGGGCCAAGCGTAGGACACTTGACATAGAAAGGCAAGAACCCTTGGTCTTGGAGGGAATGCCTGTCCACTCATCGGAAAGAAGTAGAACTGGTGTTGCAGTACCACCAGCACCTCCACCCTCAGAGGTATCAGAAGTAGAGTCCTTGCTTCCCCTCACTCAGTCACCACCACAAGATGAGGCAGATCCTTAGCCAGTGTAGAAGAAGAACCAACCGAGGTCAGGAATGAAGTCGTTTGGTCCGACAAAGTAGATGAGTTGTATTAGGGGACATGTACCCATAGTTAGTAGTGCTTTTTCATCACCATTCTCTAGTGTTGTAATCTTTCCATTGTATTTCATCCGTAGATGTTAAGCATCGTTGAGTCGTAGGAGACAAACAATGTGTCCAGAATGGGAGAGTGAGTGCTTGTATGTTGTATCCGTATAAGGGCGTTTGGGACGTGCATTTTGCTTTATCTGTTGTGTTTGCTATGTCGGTTTACCCTTAGACCTCGTTAGACTTACTTAGGGCTCTCGAGGCAAAAAAAAGGGTTACAAGAAAAGCAACCATTCAGATGCAAGCAGACCAGCTATGCTTGGTTGACATAAAACACTGTATCAGCTACTTGTGGGTGTCCCAGCAAAACACTTGAATTTCCTTAAAAATTAAATCCGTTGTAGGATTTGATTTCCTGGCCCCTTGTCGTGAAAGGAACCCTTGTTGTCTGAATCTTCCCTTACAATCCATTGTTAGTTTTGTGGCCAGTGACCCCACTGCTTGCATCTGAATGCTTGAGATAAGTGCTGAGATACTCCACACTTCACAAGCGCTAGTATAGAGGTGGTTAACCAAGCACCTTTGCCAAGTTACACCATCGTATAGCTCTCGCAACAAAATATTCTCCTTTGGAAAATATCCTTGTGTTCTAACGGGAAATCCACAACGGGTTGACGAAGTAGTGCTTTTTCGAAGTAACTGAGTTGGAGGAATTCTGGAGGAATTTGGATGGTTTGGAGGAAAACATTGTTTGGAGGAATACGTTTCAATCACCGTATTCCTCCAAACCATCCAAATTCCTCCAGAATTCCTCCAAGCGAATAGGCCCACTGGTTTCTGAAGAGAGAGAAGAGCAACAAGGAAAAATTAGTATTCGAGTAGTCTAGAGTGATTGAAATGCTTAAATTGACTGCCATGTCCTAATCCCAATGTCTGGTTTGACCGCGCTACGCACGCATCGACACCTGCGGACGCTGTCAATACCAGGGACCCACTTGCGTTCAGCTCTCGTTTGGCAACCGTTGGCAAGGCTCTACCAACCGCTGCTGAGAGGAAGGCTGGTTGTGACGCGCTTCATCTGAGCTGTGGAATTTCTATCTAACGCACCAACTAAATAGAACGTACGTGGACATTCTGGGAGGCCGCCAGTTTCGGCGCGCCATATATCTTTGTTGATGGGAAGCATCTCTCTGGGAATCTAGATTTCCCATCTGCTTCACTGTCCAAATGCAGAAGCCTTACAACCATTGACATACCAAACAATGCGTTCATAGGGAGGCTACCAACTTCAATTGCAAACCAATTTCCTTCGGTGAACTCTGCATGATGATATATCTAATCTATCCAGAGATTTATTCCATGGATGAATACCAGGTTCATTCGGCAATATACTTAATATTGAGGAGTTGGATCTATCCTCCAATGCACTTTTCGTTGCCATCCCAAAATCCTTAACCAATCTCACTTACCTTGCCAATCTGAACCTTTCCTTTAACAGGCTGGATGGACACATACAAGGAGGATTGTTCTCAAATATCATACTCAAATCACTGATGGGGAATTCTAAAAAAATCACTGATGGGGAACAATGCATTGTATGGCCTTCCCCGCCTTGGTATAGCACAATGCCAGAACACCAGTAATCAGTCAGACCAAAAAGTTCTGGCTAGCTACCTTAGCCACTATGGTTTTCTCTCTAGTTGCAAAGCAACACTTCTAGAACTGCACTTTTGATCTCATTGTTACAGGATATTTTCTAAGGGTGACATATTAGGATTCCTTTCATCGAAGAAAAGTACACGCAAGGCCAACATAAAATAAAATATCTTTGTTGTACCTAATAGATGGACAAAACCATACAAACTGATGGGAAGTGGACAAGGTTTCAAGAATGTATAAGCATGCATGAACCAGAACCATCACAGATGTCAGCTAAACTTTTCAAAAAAATATCACTGTAACTCAAGCCAGTATACCAGCAGAAGGGATCATGGGTATTCATCATATGTATAGAACCATTCCATTTAAAAAGGCATTGGATGAAACTTGAGGATCAGTCAAAGCTCTATGCTCAACTGCAGTTTACTACAGTCATTAGCACCGCTCACTTTGGGCTACAAATTACATGATTTCTAGAACTCTTGCATTCAAAAGTGCAAATCGGATTAGTGGAAGTACAACATACATGTTTTCTGGAATCATGACAACTTTATGGGGTAAGCTGAAATTCATTAAACAAATTGTAAAATATGAAAGGATGGTGTAGTCTAACCTGTGCATATACATGGTTTGACAGATGATACACATAAAGGACAAACTCATGTATCTGCTCACAACACTATCAGTTATGTTACCACTCACACCACTATGAGCCTGTTACCCATAGGCTCTTCAAAGCACATAAGTTTTATGGTTCATACGACCATGTTTTCACACATGTTTCAGTATTAAGCATCCAAAAATAATCTCTATGGAATTGAGCAGGCTAAAATAAGAGTGATAATGCTAATGTGACATGATGAAGCAAACTTTTCTCTCCATTCATCATGTAAACACCAATATGAGAATTACGTAGTTAATACAGTGCACTCCCTATCTAAGATAGCAATTCATTGTATGGAGCCCTTCATAAATGGCATCATATTCCATACAGTGCACTAAATAAAAGAAAATTACATTTTAACTGGTCAATGCTGATATGTGCACTAAGGTAAAATTACATTTATCGTCCTGGGTATAAGCCTCCATCAATTATTCATAATATTTTGTTTTAGCTTTCATTATACATGGGAGCAATGTTGTCTGATACACTGCTAAATTAAAAGGTATAGTAGACTGCATAAAAGTGAGAAGATGTAGCAAATAGCTTTACTTGAATAGAAACAAAGATACGAAGGACCATTCATTCTCATTTGCAACAGCTCTGCACCTTTATCTGTACTTATACATCTACAGTTCATAACAGAGCAAGATAAAATCATTACTCTTTATATTACCCAGTACCTCAGATAACAGAAGGAGCATCAGTAAATCTATCTAAACTGAACTAAACATTTTGGCTCCTAAGCAATATCCATCCTTGTGTGATATCTATCCCTGTGCGATATCCTGAAAAGAGCATTGCACATGAGTTGAGATTAAACTGTAAAACCCTATTTTTTGTCAATGAAGATGAGATTGAACCAACTAAGAATGCAAAGCTAGGCAGATGAGCTCACACAAATAAAAAAATCATTAGCATCTATCTCCAAGCACTTCTGGTTGAAAGAACCTCTTTAACGTAGATGCTAATTCTCTTTCAAATGACCGAGTGATGCTAGTCTTTGAAATGCCTGAGTGAAGGTGTGCAACCACACTGAAAGGTAGTAACCATGGAAACCAAGAACATATATTGAAAGAAACTGCAATGAATTTATCAAGTAGAACTGGCATTTCATCGAACACCTAAAGTGCAAGCAGTAGCAGCACAGAGCAACAAGCACAGGAAAATCACATCCAGCGTGGCAACCACCCGAGTGTCTGGGCCGACCAGTAGCAAGCACAGCTGGTAGCGGCCTGCTGGCATGGCTGGATGCCTCGGCGAGGGCGAGGTCGATGGAGGGACCCAGGATGAGAGAGAGAGGCCTGGTCCTACCTGTCGGCGCGGGGAGGATGCGGCGAGCTGAACCTTCGCTTCTCACCCCAGTGTGGTCGCCGTCCACAGAGAGGGAGCTCTGCCCACATCTTCAGTGAGGACTGATTAAGCGAGGTGGCACTCGTCGTGCCGGTGCCGCACCAAAAAACTAAAGGCTGCCCACCGTTTTGATTGTGAACCTCGGCCGACGGCCGCTCCTCACCCCGTCAATGGCATCTTCCGGCCGGCATCGTCTCCTGTACGTGAGGGTGAGGCGACCACGATCAACGAACCTCAGCCGCGATCAACTAGGGCGGCGATGGCCCTGCCGCGTGGGTGGCGCACGCCTGCCCAGGCGTGGCGCAGCTCCAGGGGCCACCCACGGCGGTGCGCCGCTCACGCAGGGGCTTGACATGGCCAGCTCGCCCGTCATCGCTCCGGAGCCGCCAGCGTCGGGGGAGGAGAAGAAGAGGACGCCCGCCGCCACTCCGGGGGCGGCCCGCGTCGGGGTAGGAGAGGAAGAGGGTGAGGTACCGCCAGATCCAGGCGCCGAGTTTCGTCGCCGCCGCCGCCGACGGCGAGAAAGAGGCAGCTAGGGTTTCGTCGACCACACGCGGACCGGCGGGACGAGGCAGTGCCGGGGGAGAGCAGGGGCTCGGACGCGGCCGCGGCCACCGGCGTTGGACGGCGCACCATGGCGCCATGCCGGGGGACGCCGCTGCGCCGTGCACAGGGTGCGGGGAGCCTCGGCGGTCGCGACGAGGAGCGAGGGAGAGAGCGAGAGCGCCGAGAGGAGAGAGAGGAGGGGAGGAGCGGAGCTGCTGCCGCCTGCCATTTAGCCATTTACACGAGAGAGAAAGAGGAAGGAGCACCATTTTACGTGAGAGGACCATGATGGAGCCCAGCTCTGCAAAGCAAGCCAGGGCCGCCAGCATGCATGCACCCGTATTCGGATGCGTGCCGACCACCATGCTAGTTAGGCACCGGCCATGCATGTCGAGAATCCACCGTCCTTTGCTACGCGCCACCGTCCATTTGCGTGCCGCGTACGATCAGCAGGAAGCCGTACTTTATTTAATGCGTGCAGTTGCTTCATCTATCTACTGCTGAATGCACGGAGAAAGACCGGTTGTGACGCGCCTCATCTGAACCGTGGAATTTCTATCTAACGTACCAAATAAAAAAACGTACGTAGACACCCTGGAAGGCCGCCGATTCGCCGTGCCTTCGTATCTTTAATTCACAGGTTAAACCTTTCCCGGATACATCCAAACGATGTTCATGCTCTCTCTAGGAGATGGAACTATGGAAGGAGTGGAGGATTCTCCTCCTGGACACAGCATTGCTCATGCTCTGCCCAAGACGGCAAAACTTCCACAGTGGCAACAAGTTGCTCTACCGACAGACCCCGAATCGAGTCAGTCCAGAAACATGCTGTACAGAGCTGCAAATCAAACGAAGCCCACCCGTCTCTCACTCAAAAGCCGGTACTGCCTCTGTCAGATGCTGCTGCCAGTGCCATCGAATCAATCCATCCCGTCAGCAACTTGTTCCAGGTAGCACGGCGAGGGTGATGTGGCCGGCGACAGCGTTATGCTTCGTCTACGTGAGATGAACGGACGCATGCAGATGCCGGGCTTTCTCTTCTTGACGATGAACAGGACAGAACAGGTCGCCTCGTCGTCGTCACCCGCCCCCAGATTGGCGATTACCATGGGCGGCAGGCAACGGTCCCGGAGCATCGTCTTTGTCTTAAACCGGTTTTGCCTGCCTTGCCGATACAACAGCACGCCACAGTTTCAGGATGGCACAAGCAACGGCTCATGCCTGCTTGATAGCCAACAACAGACTGTACCTGCCTGCCTTCTCCATAGACGCACAGGAAGGCTGGCACCTGGAATCATGATGTTGCATTGCGCACCTCCAACACTCCATCCAGGAAGGACAAACTTTTAGTCTTTCTTGTTATCTTACCCCATTCAGCAGGACACACTCACTGTCCAGCAGATTTTCAACAACTCGGCCGGTCTCACATGCATCTCAGATAAGCTCGCACAAAGATAGCACACTTAGATGGTAGCATCAACAACTTAAACTAGATCACAAACGACATTACAGCTTCCTTTCCGACCTTACATTTTTCCCTTTAGAACAGATACAGACACAAGGTAAGTGCACAACAACTTTTTCCTTTAAACGAACTTCTTTTGCCTCAACCCCCCACTAGTTTAGCAACCTACCTTTCCTCAGCTGCAACCATCATCACCAGAAACCCGGACCAAAACCATATGGCGGCCTCTGCACCAACCTATTGTCGATGCGCGGCACTTGCTGAGCACCATTGATACCGAATGGGTGAAGAAACCCATTCGCCATGGGATGGAGGATGGGTGGAGGGCCAAAGAAAGCCTGGCCTTGATTCTGCAGCTGAATACCAGGATTGAAATGAAGGAAATTACCCTGTGGTTGATCTACCAATCCTTGATTAGGATGAGGATGAGGATAGGCTGGATGCAGATGTGGTGGTGGCAACCCATAACCAAAAGCAGAAGGGCTGATCAGGTGCTGAGGTATATGCGCAAACTGATCAACAATTGGCTGGGTGGGCCGATGTGCTTGGGGGATAAAAACAGGGACGAGGCCTTGAACTAGAAACATGAGTATTAGCAGCACAGCGGGTGGATACAGTAGCCCTCACTTTCTTTTGTTGCACATGACTGCTTCCTGAGTCAGGTCCCACCTTGCTGCTCTTCTTATCTTTCTGTCCGGGAGGGATGATTAGCTTCTCCAGCCCAAGGGACTTCTCTTGATCAAGACGCTTCTTGTTATCCTTCTGGATGGGGGAAATGACTGTCTTATCCTGCACAAGGGGCTTCTTTATGTCATCTTTCTGGCCAGGAGAAATGACTAGCTTATCCTGGTCAAGGGGTTTGGTCTTAGCATCTTTCTGAAGGGGAGAACTAACTGACTTCTCCTGATCAAGGGGCTTCTTACCATCTTTCTGACCAGGAGATATGACTAGTTTATCCTGCTCAAGGGCCTTCTTCTTCTTAGCGTTTTTCTGAATAGTGTTAGTGCTTGTCTTATTTGGATTAGCACGCTTCCTCTTAACAGTTTTCTGACGGGGATTAGTGACTGGGTTAACCTGGTTCAAAGGCTTAAACAACAGGGCCTTTAGCTTGGGCGCAGCAATTTTACCCATAGAAAACTTGCTCAAATCAGAAACAGTAGCCCTTAGGCATTCACAGATTTTCTGCATCTCCTTCATCCCTACCGATCTGACGAAATTCTGAGATCGGTCCAAGAAGTGCCTCAACCTGCATGAATTGTTTCGCTACATAAACAAAGTTTTGCATGCGCCGTCCGAATACAATGTTAAACCAAAATTCATAGGAGAGACTTACATTCAAGTTGCCAACACCCTTCGCCCAGGTCTTCGATATCCATGACCCTTCAAAATTGCTTGCACAGAGCCCTTGCTCCCATAAACCCTCCACTGACACTAGCTGCACCAAACAAGGCCAAGAGTATACGTAAGTGAGCAGAATGAGCCACCATAATGTGTAAACTTTGTCAAAAAATACAGTTTCCACAACAGTGTATATGCAGCCACAATACCAAAAAGAAACAGAAGAACTAGAATTTAACTGTAACTAGCTACATGTTAGAAAAACATTTTTTTTTTAAAAAAAAGCGACCTAGGAGGAACTGAACTTGGCAGGCATTTTATTAATTAAGAAGAAACAGTTATCATATGGCGGCCAGGGGGGCTGGTACCCTCCTTATCTTAGAGCGTTGCATGTGATTGGCATCAATTGTCTTAATGGAAGTCAGGTTCATAGTGGCATGGTGAAAATTATTTACAGGAGTTAATATGTTGTATCGCCCTCTAGAACACAGTTGATGTATGACAGGTTTTTTCTGTAATCCAAGTTCTGATGTGTTCAGAACTTATATATGTTGTAGTATGCATAGTGTCCTGAAAGGTGTTTTTTATGGTTCCCATTTTATATTATCTGAAACTGAAAAAATATGCTAGAATAGCATGGACTCCGGGCTGGACAGGTTATATAATCAGCAACCATTGAACAGAAAAAAATGGAATCCGTAGCTTCTACGAAACTGAGAAATTATGCTATAATTGCATGGACTGAGTTTTTTTTCAGAATATAAGTTTAGTTACTATTTATTCTCAGCACAGATTAAGTATTTCAATTAAGTTGAGTTGATTAATGTTAAATTTCCATTATTTTTTAGTTGAGTTTATGCTCATATAAATTTGCTCACTGATTTTATGAGTTCCCCGGTGTGGCTACTGCACTAAGGAACAGAAAAGAAATAAGTAATTGAATATTAAATTTATAGCCGGGTATTTATACTCATGAGTTTAGCTGAATCTTAGTCATCCGTTGAGTTAAATAAATGAGATCATCTTAGCCACTAAGGTTTTCTAAGTGGTTATTTATTGGGTTTTTAAGGGGAGAGCGACCTGACATGGTACTTTTGAACTACTGTTGGTCCTACCCTTTAAAAGTCAAACCAAGTTTTAATTTTAGAATATAAGTTTGCCCAGCTACTTAATATAAGCACATTATTTTTTAAGTGCTTTTATTAAGTTTAAAGTTATAATGGCCTCATTATGTTTTGTTTTTTAGCTTTAGTGTCAGCAACTTAATTATTTCTTTAAGTATTATAAGTTTAATGGCCTCATAATGATGTATATTCCCACTTCATATATAGCTTAAGTATCCATTTGCTTTAGTAATCTTTAAGTTAATATAAGTGTGTTTTGGGAATATGTTGCTGAGAATATTTTAAGTTTAAGAATTGTTTTTAGTGCAATTTACTCAGTTAACTTTTATGCACCATTTAAATAAGTTTTAAGTTTGAGTTTCAATTTTTAGTTTCAGCATTAAAATTTATGCTTTCATGAACATTTTATATTTTTAGTGATGACCTAAGATTAAGTTTTGCATGAATTTGCATTCAATAATAAGTTTTTTATATACATTATCCACCACTGTATAGTAAGATGATGGTCTCTGGTTGAATGGAACCAACGAGAAATTTAACTGGAGATTACTCATAATTAATTTCTGACCAATGTTGACTTCAATTATGAGTTATTAAGATGGATTTTGGTTTGTTTTCTGCCCAGCGGTGATGCAAACTAAAATTCTTAAGCATGTTGTTAATACTGACCAACGTTGTTTTAACTTCATGCTTTAAGTACATCTTATATACTGCTTACTAATTGAGACATTATTTTGCTTTAAAATTTTCAGTAAATTATGCAGACTATTTAAGTACTATAGAACCCCTAAGTTGCACTAATTTTTCTACTTGGAATAATCAGGTGCATGCCATTCTCAAGGAGCTAGACATTGATTATGCGCTTCATGAGAAAAAACCACATGCTCCTTCTCCTATTTATGAGTATTATGCTAAGAGGATGAAGAAGTATATCCCAAAATTAGAAAAAAAATAGGAGAAATCCGACAGGATTGCCAAAATGATAATAAGATGCTCCCTCTCAGTTAACATGATGAGGAGGTTTCTTTCTAATGGAAAGAACACTGAGGGATTAAGTGCTAAGGAGCTTCACAACTCCATAAAAGCACACTTTAGAAAAGGTTTTCTGTTTTGATAACTTAATTAATTTCCGTTATGATGGGATAAGTGGTTTGGGTAACCACGTTAAAAGCTTCTTTGATATGGCTTATGAATTGAAGGCACTTGGATTAGATGTGTCCAATAAGTTTATGGTAAATTGCCTTATGAATTCTATGCCAGAAAATCATGATAAGTTTCCAATGGCCTGCAAATTTTGCAAGTTACCAAATTGATGATAAGTATAAGAATGGCTTCGAAAGACATGTAACTTAAGTTGTCTCATAAGTTTTACTTAAGACATTTCCCCAACATATGATGGATTAACTAAGGTGCAACGATGCACGTCTTAATTTCTCCTCAGGTCTTGCCAAACTATAAGTATAAGGGGAGTAAGGGGAGTAAAGTCTAAGGAGCCATTGATGGAATAAATATGAAGTCGAGCCTTGGAGCTTCGTATTAAATCAGATTTAAGTTTAGCTTTTGATGATGCATAAGTTATCTTAGTTTTTGATAAATCCATTGTATTCTGAACAAATGTTCTTGAGTTTGGAGTTTATGGATACACTATCAAATTTATTCCATTATGATTTATCTTATTAGTTGGCAAAGAGATTTATTTCGTGTAATTTGAGTTTTTTATGTCAGTTTTATCTTTAAGTTAATCATTAGTCAAGATGATGAGATCTCATTGAAATTGTGTCACTACTATTAAGCCACATTTCGAATGGGAGAATGGACTATCTCATCAGGAAAGAGATGCTCTATTATCAACCAAGCACAACTTGATTGACCTCGCCAAGAAGGCTTTTCCTGCAAGCGAATCAAAGAGCACAAGCAAGAAGGTAAAACACGCAATCTGAAATTGCAAATATGAATGACACGGATATCAATAGAGGATTCAAGAACTCGGTTCTAAAGGACTAATCGACACAGTGGAGGAGATCAAGAACAGGGGCCCTGGATCACTGTAAAAGGATTTGTCACCACAGTTACAATGAACGATTTAGTTCCTCGATGAAAAACTAAACTCTAAATAAAACCCAATTGTGTAGCAGCGGCAGCGGATGTGTTTATAGTCTAAGACTCGACCTAGGGTTGGGGACGGCCAGGGGTTGGGCGCCCACAACTTGGGCTTAAGGCCCGACACGATATATGGCCAAGTTGGCCCAAATAGGTGACGCAGCACCTTGCCGTGGTCACACAGAATGATCCATGGACCTTCTGGAGCTGGGACCAGATCCAAAACGACGGCGTCGTTGTCCCCTTTCCAACGCATCCAAGAATGACCCGTTTCGATGTCGTATGAGGAAGTTATGACCAAAACAGTGACGACGTGTCTGCTGAATCCGAGGGCGACGTGGCAGCTGAGTTGGGAACGAATTGGAACGTGGGGAAGACCATGGCGTCGGTGTGTCTAGCGTGACGATGTCCTCATCATTCTCCCCTTCTCGAATTGGAGTTGTCCTCGACTCCATCTTGGTGATGTCCTCATCATCCCCTCCTTATAGAATTGGAGTCGTCCTCGACTCCATCCCATCATCAGCGAACTCCTGCAAAAGGTTAGTGACAGCAGGCAATGCACCAGACATAAAAGGTTGACAAAACATAGTATAACATGGTGCATCAGGATTATCACATAACTCAGCAGTAGCAGGAGTTGTAGCAAGAAAAGCACCTCCTTTTAACTTAATCCCATTATTTTTAGCAATGTCTGTTGGAGGTTTATTTTTTATCTCATTAGCATGTTTAATAATATCCGTAGGAGACAAAGGCAGCAATGTAATTTTCTTGTCCTTATGTATGATAGTGTATGTATTAGTTCTACCATGGTGTAAAGCATCATTATCAAATTCCCATGGGCGACCTAACAAAATGGAACAAGCTTGCATAGGGACAACATCAAAATCAGCAGTATCATGATAAGAGCCTGTGAAAAAGCTAATACGTGCTGATTTAGTTACCTTAGTCTTACCACTATTATTGAACCATTGAAGTTTATATGGATACAAATGTTGTCGTGTGGTCAAGCCAAGCTTGTCAACCAAATCTGAACTCACCAAGTTGTTGCAACTCCCGCTATCAATGATAGTGAGAACACGACAACCCTGCACAATGAGATACATGTGGAATAAATTGTGGTGTTGGATCTTCATCTCTTCTTCATGACCCACACGTGTACTCAACACACGCTGCACAAGAAGGCTAGGGTAGTCCACGGCAACAGCCACAGAGTCAATGGTGATGGCCTTTTTGTCTTGATCGCCCTCGGTGGGATCTGCATCAATGTTAGCAGCAAGGGCTAAATCATCTTCAACATCACTAGCACTTACATATCCATCCTTGGTAGCAATGAAAGCGCGACGACTAGGGCATTCCTTCATGACATGTCCCATGCCTTTGTATCGGTGGCAAATGATTTTAGAGCTGGACGAGGAGGAGCTAGTAGAAGCACCTGGAGTGCCACCTTTCTTCAGCTGTGGAAACTGCACATTAGACAATTTACTTACCCCGGAAGAAAATGGAGGTGTAGATGGCTGTGGTGCAACAGAAAGCTTGGGCGTCTCTGGCTCAGAACGTTGCTGAAAATTCCTCCCATTGTTAGACCTGAAAGGCTGGTGTTGTTTGTGTCCCTGTACTTCTCGTTCGGCCTTAATAGCAAGATGATACAATTGGAAAAAATTGCGTCATTCTTTGTAATCAAGTATGTTCTGTATATCATGGTTTAAACCACCAAAAAATCTAGCACTAGCATCATGATCATCTTCATTTATACCACAACATGCTAAACCAATAAGCAATTTTTGATAGTATGCTTCTACTCCTTTATCACCTTGTTTTAAAGTTTATAGTTTTAAACGTAAATCACGTTGGTAATAAGGAGGAACAAAACGAGATGTCATACGTTGCTTTAAAACATTCCAAGTTTGAGGCACAGCAGCAGCATTATTGGCATTGCAAAGATCACTCCACCAAAATAAAGCAAAATTAGTAAACTCACTAGTAGCAAGTCTAACTCTATACTCAGCAGGAACATTATGAGAATCAAATTTTTGTTGAACAGCAAGCTCCCAATCTAAATATGCCTCTGGATCAATATTACCAGCAAAAGGAGGTAGACTAAATTTAATTTTAGCAAAAGGATCATTATTACCATGATTATTACCTACCATACCGCGACGATTGAAGTTGAGGCGGCGACAGGCACCACCGTCAGCATACGCATCTTCATCACCAAAAGCATCCACATCTTCATCATCAGCACGATAAGGTGGAGGACGTTGCTCAAGCTGTTCAATGCGGGTGACCAGATTGTTCACGTTGCGTGTCAGCTCGGTCATAAGATTACGTTGTTCAGTCATGAACGTTGCAAGCTCGCCCTTGGACACGCACTCATTGAAGTCCGTCGGAGTTCCTGCCATGGTTAGAAGATAGAAAAAAACAACACCAAAGTATCATCCCTATCAACTAAAAGGAAACAAGTGGTGGTGATGGTGCTGAAAGTGGAATGCAAAATCACAAGCGGCTTACCACCGTCTTGCCTGTATTCTTACCAACGCCAAACAGGAGCAAAACCAAAGTGGCGAAGCAATCTGTTGTTGAGCGTGGGTAACAGTTGCAAGATGAACCTGTGCTGACAGAAGAATATGTGGAGCTATGGGTAGGCACACAATATGACAGCAAGGATTAGCAATTAACGAGTGCAGAGTAACGATTGTTCAATCCGGATCCAAAGTACAAATCACAGGTGCTGGCTAAGACGTGTCGAGACGTAGCGCAACAAGGTGAAAACAAAGGACGATCGAAAGAACTCACAGAACAAGCAAATAGCCCGGATTTCTCCTTTTTCCTGAATTTTTCCCGGATTTTTCCAAAAGGCACCAGTAGGAAACAAACTTTTTTTTCACTACTTTTTTTATACTTTTCTCTGAACAAGGATCACAAAAGATGCAACCACAAAAATTGGCACCTACAACTGAGGTGGGATGTGGTCTACAGAAATTCAGCACGTTCTCTGAAAAGCGTGCAAAAACTTTGACAATTTTTTTTCTATATTTTCTCGAATTTTTTTGGCAATTCTGATGAAACCAAACAGGGCGAAGTTGAATTTGGGTCGGGTCCAAATGGTGTCAAGAAGCTGCTGAAAAAATTTCAGATTTTTCTGATAAACGAGCGAAAAGTTATGCCTATTTTACCGAAGGTATCTCAAGGTATGTTTTCCGGGAGGCACAACACGGCGGCGGTAGTTAGGGCAAAGTGTCCCTAAACTCTAACACCGATCACAGCAGTAGGTATTCGCCTGATGATGTAAGGAGGGCTGCGATGCAGGCAAAATAAGAGCGGCTGGCAACCTATCTAGGGTTTGCGCGGCGGCGAGAAGTTACACAAGGCGGCTAGCGGGGCAAGTCGAGTAATGTGGTGGCTTCGACTTGTTGTTTGGGAATGGTGGATGGGATAGCGGCGGAAAACAAAATCACAGCAACGGGCGATTGAACTACGACCACGAACACAATCCTAAACCAGCAACAAGACTCGACCACGGACACAAACTCAACAACACGAATCTGAAACGAAATTGCAAAGGCACAAAGGGCGATAGGACAGCAGAAATTGAAATATTTTTGGGCTTTTTGTGGACTCTAGGTAATGAACAAATATGAATCTAAGGCAAACGAGATTATACCTCGCGGTAAACCTGAAATATCTGATACCAATTGATGAGTACAGGCCCGATCTTTCGAGAGGTAGCCGGTAAGTTCGATTTGTGGAGATCTCGACGTTGGTGATCCGGCTTCAAATCAGACACGATTCGAACTCTGCAACCGTTACACCACTGCTCCGTTGGTTATCAACCAAGCACAACTTGATTGACCTCGCCAAGAAGGCTTTTCCTGCAAGCGAATCGAAAAGCACAAGCAAGAAGGTAAAACACGCAATCTGAAATTGCAAATATGAATGACACGGATATCAATAGAGGATTCAAGAACTCGGTTCCAAAGGACTAATCGACACAGTGGAGGAGATCAAGAACGGGGGCCCTGGATCACTGTAAAAGGATTTATCACCACAGTTACAATGAACGATTCAGTTCCTCGATGGAAAACTAAACTCTAAACAAAACCCAATTGTGTAGCGGCGGCGGCGGCTGTGTTTATAGTCTAAGACTCGACCTAGGATTGGGGACGGCCAGGGGTTGGGCGCCCACAACTTGGGCTTAAGGCCCGACACGATACATGGCCAAGTTGGCCCAAATAGGTGACGCAGCACCTTGCCGTGGTCACACAGAATGATCCACGGACCTTCTAGAGCTGGGACCAGATCCAAAACGACGGCGTCGTCGTCCCCTTTCCAACGCATCCAAGAACGGCCCGTTTCGATGTCGTATGAGGAAGTTATGACCGAAACAGTGACGACGTGTCTGCTGAATCCGAGGGCGACGTGGCAGCTAAGTTGGGAACGAATTGGAACTTGGGGAAGACCATGGCGTCGGTGTGTCCAGCGTGGCGATGTCCTCATCATCCTCCCCTTCTCGAATTGGAGTCGTCCTCGACTCCATCTTGGCGATGTCCTCATCAGGTTTCAGTGCAGAGTCTCTAACTTGATTCCTGGTAATAGGGTCATGTACTCCCAATAAGTAATAAGAGTTCTAACAAGGTATTGCAGTGAACTATGGGTAATGGGTTCCTAGTGGTGATTAATGCTGCTGGCGACGCATTGGTCTGGTCTTGCTATAGTACTGAGTGTGAACATAAGTGTAAGGCGAACATTAGTTGCATAAGTGCATTAGTCGTTAGATCAAGTGGGAGAATGTTGGAATGTGATCGGTTCGGCTAATCCCAAACTTTATTACGAGATTAATTAAGCATTAAGTTTTTTATCCACCTCTCATTTGTTTTCAACTAAATAAGATCTACCGTGATCGACAGCAACCCTTAGATATTCTAGGGTTCGGCCCCCTGGCCCACAGTGCATCTATAAATAAGAGAAGACACCCCTGGCAGCTCCATCCATGTGAAACAAATCACACAACCGGTCAATTAGGCGTTGGAGGGTCTAGGAAGGTCGTCTCCCACGTCCATCTCGTCCAGGTACATCTCGACGGTATCCAGAAGGCCACCGCTACCTGGCTCCTCACGTTCTTCACCAATAGAGGACATTCAAGTTCTCAGGCGGTGAACTCAAATCATCTGCTACATCTACGACCTCCATTGCATCTCCAGCGACATAGATGGCGTCCACAGGCTCTGGTTAGTATCTAAGATTAGTTTCCGCATTAAGATGAGTTAGTGATCACGTTTAGGCTAAGATAAGATCCTATTTATGCTAAGTTCTAATTCAACAGCTACTAAACATAACTGCCGACTTGTCTGTATTAATAATTTGGCCGGAACAGTCCTCATAGATCTTCAAATGCTCCTTCAAATTCTCAGCTTCTTCCTCACTCGACTTGCACAAGATAAGTGAGTCGTCGGCAAACAGCAAATGTGAGACTGCCGGCGCTCCCCTGCAGATGCTTATTCCATGGATTTTCCCCTCCAACTCAGCCTGTGATAAAAGAGCCGAAAAGCCTTCTGCACATAATAAAAATAATATATGGCCATATCGGATCACCATGTCTCAGCCCGCGCTCCTGAATAAACTCTCCAGTCAGCTCGCCGTTTACCCGGATACTATATTTCACTGATGTGACACAGGTCATGACAAGATCAACCCACCGCCGATCAAAGCCCAGCCTTTGCATCATCTCCCGCAGAAAGGGCCACTCAACTCTATCATATGCTTTACTCATGTCCAATTTAATAGCAGCATAGCCCTCCTTCCCCTTCGTTCGTCGCCTCAGAAAATGAGTTACCTCAGCGGTCCTGGGCGACTGGCGCGGCAGCAGCTAGCCTTGTTATCAGTGCTAGCTTGGTGTGGCAGCGGCAGCTGGTCGGAGGCGTCTCACTGTGGTCGTGGCCATGGCGGCTGGCAACGCTTTGCGTCGGCCATTTCGGTATGGTTGCGGTGACTCCTGAGCTTGGTGGCGCTGGGTGGATACGGTGGCAGTGGCAACGGATTACCACCAACCTTGGAGTATGTCGGAATGTTCGGCTGTTGCGACCATTGCGAGCAGATGGTAGTGTTGTGAGTTTTCCTTGTAGGTGATCTGCAGTGGGCTGGTTTCTGTTGGCTGACAGCGCTCTGTTTGGACCGGCGCGACGGTGACTAGCCACGCATGCCTATGGCCGGCTTACCGTCGCTGCGACAACCAGCAGAAGGCAACCCTTTGTGGATGGCGGCCTGCGGAGGGATGCTCTTACCATTGCCTTGAAGCTTGATGGGTTGCAACTTGCAAGGTACAGTGATGGTGGAGCTCCTTGCATTGGTGCAGGAACAGGGAGTGGTGCTTCCACAGTGGCTGGTGCTAGGCAGGAAGGAGGCGGCCTTTGTAGGTCGGCGTGGCGGCGACAGGTAACGCATGCCTGTCACCTTGTCGTCGCGGCAACGATCTCCTGCTTGTGGTGGCTTGCTGTGATCGTTGTCTCGATGGCTTGTCTCACTTAGCGTTTGGCAAGTTGGTGTTGCAACGATTGGTCCACTTTGCACTTGGGTGTTTGTTTAGTGGGTGGGAGACTTTCGGGTGAAATCCCTGCTTGGCTTCCCGCCGGCGTCAGCAATGGTGACGCCTTTGGTGCCACGGTCCTTGTTGGAGGCATTTTCGTGAGGTCTCTACCCCTGGGGTTTTAGGTTGAAAAACCTTGGTCCCTTGATTAGCGTTTGGTGGCATCTATGGATGTGGTTTCCTCCTTGGAGGCATTGTCGTAGGGAACATCCCCATACTCAAGCTCTTTGCCTGTTCGCTGTGGCGTGCGAGGTGGCTTTTGTTCATCGCTGTTTTGTTAGCTTTGTGGGCAGTTTTTTTATGGTGGTTGTTGCGTTGTTGCTTCCACTGTGTGGGTGGTTATTTAAGTGTATTTTGTTGTATGTTAATTCTTCTCTATTAATACATGCCCGGCAATTCTCTTGCACGAGGCTTTTTTTTTAAAAAAAGAATATTGTCCATTATCAATCACCCAGGGACAAAAGCACTCTGAAGAAATAATTTCCGGCAATATTTGCTTGAGTCTATTTGCCATCACCTTCGACACTAGCTTGTAAATGACGTTACACAAACTTATTGGTCGCGGGTCTTTTAATATATGCTCAGGCCTCTTCACCTTCGGGATCAACACAACAGTCGTGTCATTCCATTTGCTTGGCATGGCACCTCCTCTAAGAACATTGAGGACAGTTTCAGTCACCTCATCTCCCACCACATCCCAGAAACTCTTGTAAAACAGCGCTGGATTTCCGTCTGGCCCGGGCGCTTTTAAGTTGCCAATGGATTTCAAAGCTTCCCACACTTCCTCCTAAACTGTGGCTGCCTAACCAGTCTCATAAACCAAGCATTTGACAGAATATGTGTGGTGATGACACACCCGTGCGGTGTGGCATTTTAAGGAAGAGAACCAAACAGCTATCTTTTTTTTTTTCCCCCGTTCGGCTTACCTTATAATCTGCATTTGACAGAATATGTGTGGTGATGACACACCCGTGCGGTGTGGCGTTTTAAGGAAGAGAACCAAACAGCTATCTTTTTTTTTTTTTGCCCCGTTCGGCTTACCTTATAATCTGACTTATTCGGCTTCTTTTTTTAACCGAAATAGTATTTTTCTCTCACAACAATTCAGCCGGAACAGTATTTTCAGCCAAACGAACGGGCCATGTCCCCTAACTAATCCAACCAGGATCCAACAAGTGTCAGAAAAAACATGCAAGACCTGCATGCTCACCCGTGCATGCTAGCCTAGGATTGCACGCTAACCCCAATGCACCATGAGTCGTGCGTAAACACACTTCATTTCAAAATTGCTAGCCAAAAACTTCTGACCCCAGTGCTCGTATCGAACAGTAGGTCATCCTGTAGTTGATAATTGGCCCACGTCACAAAATCGTGCACCCGTTGTCCTTCCCCGTGCGGCCAACACTCACGCTCACCGGAGAGCGAACCCAACACCCACCCTCATGTCGCGTCGTGCGGTTTAGGCATTAGTGAGATAGAGGAGCCGGAGACACATACACGGGTAGATACAACATGGAAACATAGTCATTGAAACATCTGAAATCGCCTTATGAAACATTAAGAGAAAGCTTATTGCAACACAGTAGAATGATTGAAACAAACTAAAACACTTGTTGCGCCATTGCGCAAAAGAATGATTGTAACAAACTAAGTCACTTGTTGCACCATCACTACTGGAAACGCGTGCTTTGCCGAGGGCCTGAGGCTTTGCCGAGGGCCAAATCTCGGGCACTCGGCAAAGACACTCTTTGCCGAGGGCCAGCCACAGGAGCCCTCGGCAAAGAACGGCCCTCGGCAAAGAGGCCTTTGCCGAGGGTCCGGCCCTCGGCAAAGACAGGCCCACGGCAAATCAAATCTTTGCCGAGGGCCGCGGCCCTCGGCAAAGATGCCCTCGGCAAATTAGGCCCGTTGGGTCACGGCGGCCATTCCCGTCAAGCTTTGCCGAGGGCCACCCGTTAGGCCCTCGGCAAAGGTTTTTTTTTTCTGTGAAACCAGTTTTTCGGCAAAAAAAAATTTTAAAAAGTCTTTGCCGAGGGCCCTAGACCAGGCCCTCGGCAAAGATTTTTTTTGGAACCAGTTTTTCGGCCAAATTTTTTTTTATAAATCGTCTTTGCTAGGCCCTCGGCAAATATTTTTTTGTTTTTTGGTTTTTTTAGCCCAGTTTTTTTGTGGTGCTACAATACATTGTTTTGAACTCAATTTTAAAATTTGGGCCAATTTTGACTTTTTTTTGTATATTTCCTTAATTTATTTCGATTCTTTGATTTTTTTTCGAATATATCAAATTTGAACTGCAGGTGCATGTAATATTGCAATATAGTGTTTCAAAAAATATTATTCATGTTAATTGGTGCATGTTGAGTCCCTATCCACGAACTCGCATCAAATTTCGCGCATCTTCTTCGCGTAACATGACGACCGACTTGCCGGAAAAGTGTTTTAAAATTATATAAAATCCATACGAAATCCGAAAATCATGAAACTTGACGAGATGTCATGTTATCGCATGTGTAAGCTGTGGTAAAAATTTGAGAAGGTTTCGAGCAAGTTGTGACTTCGGATGCCTAAAACCCAGACATCTCCATATGTATAGGCTGCATGTCACATGTGGAGATGTCTGGGTTTTAGGCATCCGATATCACAACTTGCTCGAAACCTTCTCAATTTTTTACCACAACCTACACATGCGATAACATGACACCTCGACAAGTTTCGTGATTTTCGGACTTCGTATGGATTTTATATAATTTAAAAATACTTTTTCGACAAGTTCCTCGTCATGTTACGTGAAGAAGATGCCCGAAATTTGATGCGAGTTCGTGGATAGGGACTCAACATACACAAAATACCATGAATAACATTTTTTGAATCACTAAATTGCATTATTCCATCCAACTGCAGTTCAAATTTGAAATATTCGAAAAAAATCAACGAAAAGAAATAAATTAGGAAAATATATAAAAAAAAGTCAAAATTGGCCCAAATTTTAAAATTGAGTTTTCAATAATGTATTATAGCACCACAAAAAAACTGGGTTCAAAAAACAAAAAAAAAATAAAAATCTTTGCCGAGGGCTTAGCCTGGCCCTCGGCAAAGGGGATCTTTGCCGAGGGCCTGGCCAATAGCCCTCGGCAAAGAAAATTTAAAAAAAATAAAAAAATCTTTGCCGAGGGCCCTGAATTTGGGCCCTCGGCAAAGGGCCCAACCCTAAATCGGCCAGCGGCCTGGCCCAAAATCCCCGCCCACATTTCATACGCCGCTGCTCGCCCCGCCGCCGCCCCGCGCGCCCGGCCGCCCCGTGCCCGCGCGCCCCGCCGCCCCACCACCGCGCCGCCCAAGGTCACGCGCCAGCGGAAGCTGCGCCACGTCGATGTTGGCAGCGTCGACGTCGAGCCCGGGGACCTCGGCATCGACGACGACGTCTCCGACAGGTCCTCCTCCTCCTCCCCGCCGCAGCAGAGGGGCCGCTCCTCCGCCTCCGAGGCCATGGGGATCGCGGTCGGCACCCCCATCTCCAGGTCCGCCAGCTCCAGGGAGGGCGGCGCGCAGCCGCCCAGGTCCGCGTCCTCGCCCGTCCTGCACCCGCTGCCTGCTGCCCTCGCCCAGGCTGCCGGACCCGCTCGGGATAGCCGATGGGTGGGGCGACAGGACGACGCTCGCGGCCAGGTGCGGTGTTTTCTGCTTCCAAAATAAATCACCCCTTTTTCTTCTTTCGCCCAATTTAATCGGAATTCAATTCGATCGCATGGATGACTGTATGTGTAGCATGGCTCGATTTGATTGCCTGTAGATTCTACTCACGTGTGTAGGGGAAGTGCTACATTTGCAGTCAATTTGCAATTGGCATTGTAGTATGATTCCGTAGTTCCAACAATCGGTTGAGATGTTACTTTCAGCTAGTAGTTGAAAGGCGTTTATGATTATTCGGGGATCCTTAGCATTTATTGAGATGTGGAAATGTAGGAACAAAGGGGATTGGGACTGTCTCTGTACTAGAATGTTTGTTTCAACTGAATTTTCGAGCAGTTGACAATTGCTCATAACAGACATCTACTACTATTGCCCTACAGTTCACCTGTTCTGGACAGAAGTCAACGAAAAAGGGGCTCTGCTTTTTAGTTCATCATGTAATCTTTGGGGAGTCTTGCAGATCGAAGATCGTTTTTACATTTACCTGGAATACGTTCGCCCAGGTTCAATTAATAAGTATGTCAAACAACATTATGGAGCAATGACAGAATCAGTTATTCGCAACTTCACCCGCCATATTCTAAGGCGTCTAGCATTTTTGCATGGCCAAAAGATTATGCATAGGTATGCAAATCCCTGTCATTGTTCAAATGCATTTTTTTTTGTGCCAGGTCAACTGGTATGTTGACTTGTGGCTTGGTTCCTAGTTCTTCTGTCTTGCTTAGGAGCTTCTAGTAAACTTTCGCAATTTTAGATTTTCCCACACAAAACTTTTTAGGAGAAACTTTCCCACAAAATACTTATTTGTATAATTTTTCTCACATAGATCTCCATGCTATTTGCCTCTTTTAGTTCATGTCGCTATGTTCTTTCTTATGTTGGCTTACTAGACTTTGGTATGCAAATTGGTTATTGCATCCGAGATCCAAATGCATCACTGTTGGAGTGTTGGTTATATTGGTCATCCCTTATCATGATACCTTGTCGTTTCTGTGGTCATTTGAACATATATAGGATGGGAGATGAAGGAGCTATGGTCTCATTAAAAAAAAAAGAGTACTCATGAAAGTACATAAAAATAGGAACTTTGTTGACAACCATGAGCAGAAATAAAACTCAAGCCATCTTATTCAATGCCTTAGCTCACCTAGGCGAATATATGAAAAGGTGGAGGGCATAGCTTGTGTATCAAAGCTGAGCAACCTCAAACAAAAGTTTTCAAAAGAGTAACATGGAGTGCACCTCTCAGTAAGGTTTTGATTGCTATATACTAATGCATCTGCTTTCAGTTTGTGTCATTTATGTAAAAGGCAATGAAAATATACACTTACAGGGATATCAAAGGAGCAAATCTGCTAGTTGATGTTCAGGGTGTAGTCAAATTGGCTGACTTTGGAATGGCCAAGCATGTGAGTATAGACTCATGAGTTCAGTAACATTTTTCATGTGGCACCATTGACACCATTTTCTCCTTTTACCAGTTAAGTACTGCAGCCCCTAATCTTTCACTGAAGGGAACACCATACTGGATGGCCCCAGAGGTATCTTAAGATATTCCTTGTATTACTACCAACTTTTCATGCAACTAAGTATCAATTTAATTTTCTATGTACAACATGTGACCCCCCCCCCCCCCCCACACCACACACACACACACACTTTGGTCTGTATAAAATTGTAATGTTGCATAACACGATAATACTATGATTTTTATCTAACCTTACACTGTTTTCAGCATGGGTTGTCAATTACAGTGTGAACTCGAGTAATATGCTCAGGCAAGATCGTGAAAAAAAAACATTGGGAGCTCAGAAGTTCTGTACTTACTGAAACTGCAAAGTACAGTGAGACTCCAGAGCCTGTTGCATGGGCTGCTTAAAGTCAGTGTGTGCAACAAAGGAATAAGAACATATATTATGTTGATGGGCTATGAAGCTCTCTTAACTTTGTACGAAATGCATTTGTAATCAAAATAAATATTATTTGATATATGAACTCACAAACGGGCAGTTAGTTAGGCAACCAATTGTGAGACATACAAAATAAAACAACAGTAGCTCATTTCTCTAGTTCACAGCTTGGGTGGCAGTTTTTTTTAATGAATTAGTTAGCCTTTAGTAGAAAGCCAATTTGGCTTGTCAAATGAGCCTATTACTGTATTTTGCTGCTTCATGTGTTTATTTTTATATCAAAGTTAGTAACATGCTTGTGACTAGAAATTTATTTGTACTGTTATTGATAAATTTTTTCTTTCTTCAGATGGTTCAAGCTACACTAATGAAAGATGTAGGCTATGATCTCGCTGTTGATATATGGAGTCTCGGCTGCACCATCATAGAGATGTTCGATGGAAAGCCTCCTTGGAGTGATCTTGAAGGGGTAATAACTTGAAGTATGCTTATATTTTACAATAAATTCTAGCATGTATTTGCATGACTCAAATTTTCCTAGTGTGCTTAAGCTCACTTAAAATGAAGCACTTTCCCTGTGTCATCCTTCAGTTGTGCTATCTGTGCTCCCTTCGTTACAGGCTTACGATATTTGCCCCATAGTGATCTCGGGATCCTTGACCAACCAAAATTATTGGTGCTTCTGGAAGCACCGAAGCAGTACTTGAGTCTTACATACATACCTGTTATGCTAATAGTCCTATATATATTTACATAATAGGTGAGGCCATCTGATTGCTCAAAGCCACAAGAATTGTGAAACTATCATGTCAATAACACCCACTGTTCTATACAAGAGAGGTCGAGTGTGATAAAGTTCCAAAACTGTTTTCTCCGGATTACTCACACATGCAATCTCTGCTTCTTTGTGCAGCCTCCGTCCGCGGGTTCCAATCAATTTGGTAGTGCGTCACCGGGTGATCCCGCCTTTTCTTCACCACCGTCTCATAGGCTACCTTGATGAGGACTAGTGCTAGGTGATGTGGTTGGACTTTATTGTAATATTTGTGGTTTATGGTTCTGACTTGTGCTTGGATTTCATGAACTTGTCGTAATAAACATGTGAATGATGATGAACATGTGACTTGTCGTTGTAATATATTGTGATTTGTGGTTCACAATTATGGTTGTGATATATTGTGAGAAAATGGGTCCTGTGTGATATATATATGTGATGGTTGATATATATATGTATATATATGAAATGCTTGTGTCGATGGAATGCAAAAAACAAAAAAAAATTAAATTTCTGCCTCTTTGCCGAGGGCAATGACCAAGGCCCTCGGCAAAGAAGGGTCCTTTGCCGAGGGCCGTCCCATTGCCCTCGGCAAAGATTTTTTTAAAAAAAATAAAATTTCTGCAACATTTCTTTGCCGAGGGCCATGGTTGGAGGCCCTCGGCAAAGATTTTTTTTTTAAAAAATAAAATTTCTTTGCCGAGGGCCTGCGTGGAAGCCCTCGGCAAAGATTTTTCAAAAAAAAAAGAATAGTTCTTTGCCGAGGGCCGTCCCATTGCCCTCGGCAAAGATTTTTTGGAAAAATTCTGCACATTTCTTTGCCGAGGGCCATGGTTGGAGGCCCTCGGCAAAGATTTTTCAAAAAAAAAAGAATAATTCTTTGCCGAGGGCCCCCGGAGACGGCCCTCGGCAAAGACTCCGTCCCAGGCGCCGGCACCGTGACGGCTGCTTTTCTTTGCCGAGTGCCGCTCCAGCCCTCGGCAAAGGCTTTGCCGAGTGCCCGATAAAGGGCCCTCGGCAAAGACCCCTTCGCCGTCTAAAAATTCCCCGAGGGGTCTTTGCCGAGGGCAGCCCTCGGCAAAGCCTTTGCCGAGGGTTTCTGGACCTTTGCCGAGGGCAAGAGGCCCTCGGCAAAGCATGCGAGTCCAGTAGTGCATCGAGAAACATGCTACTTCAACTTCAAAAAAGGCATCTGGATCTCCATCTCCATCCCGAGCAAAACAAACTAGCAACATCCAGAGAAAAAGTCATTACAACAAAATCAATCTATATTTGGGATGTCTAGTTATAGTTGGTGCAACATCCAAAAATGCATCTTGATATTGTTGTGAAGGGACCATGATGCCTAAGAGGAGGTGAATTAGGTCATTAAAATTAAGGCCAAAAGTCACTTACAAAAACATATACAATATCTATCTAGATGTGCACTGGAGTTTTTTTTTCTGAAAGTGTTGTTGATGCTTAAATTTGGCTCAGTTCTCATTTACATGGACACAATTTGATGAGAAGAATGCCTTAATTCTTGGTATATTAGTTTGATTAATTCAGCTAATATTTAATCATTTTTTGGCCGATTACTTGAGTTTGGGATTAGTTTAGTCAAGCATAAGGTGAAAGCAAGGATAAGGATATATCATCAATATTTGTGACGGATTAGTAGTTTGTCTTGATGCTTAAGTTCTAGACATAGGCTGCAGATGTGTACAAGATTTTATAAAGACCGTATACCAGCCATACATGTTTACTCTTTCATAAGAATTTTGTTGGGTCCGCATAGCCTATATGCGACTTTGTCTGGGATCTGCAGCGGCTGGACCTTGGTTGCCCATGGATGTGCTGCACGTACTTCTTGTTTTATAGAGGAAGGAAAAGGAAAGTTAAAGTCCAATGCGTTGATCAATCGGAGTGTTTGCATGCATCCATACAATGCTAAGACAAAGGTACGAGCACGAGCACGAGCACGAGCACGGAGCGTGGGTCACAGAGAAGACGGACAGATGCGTGGGCATTCTGGGAATAAAAATAAAATCGAACTAAAGAATCACTTTGCTCTTTAATATTTATTATACTAACAAACGTGTTTGTGTGTTGTACGAAACCTAATACGTCTTGAAATCGGACTCTGTATCGATAGACGACATAAGTGTTCTAACACATGTGCACAAATAAAAAATTTGGGTCATATACGGGATATGGAGGGCACAGAGGCAGTTTAGGAAATAAAAAAACAAGAAAAAACAATTTTGCCCTTTAATATTAGATATAGATAGTCATATCTCTGATCATATACGGGATACGGAGAAAATGGGCACTGTGCCTCGTCCGGTGCACTTGTTGGGTGCACACAGGGCATGGTCCGGTGCATACAGAGCACCACCAAACTCATCCAATTCAAACAACTTTGAGTTTGGTTTAAATTCCAATCATCCCTGGACTTCATTTATGATACACAAGTGTGCATCAAATCCACTCACTAAACTAAAGTAGGTCAAGCTACTCATTCATAACCCCTTTCTAGTACGGCCAAAGGAAAAACAATGATGCTATCAGTGCTCTAAGTGCACCTCAACACTATTAACACTTAAAACTAGTCAATCCTTAATCTTTGCCCTCATTCTTTAAAAACCGAAATGAATACAATCAAATAGGGCATGAAATCATCAATACCATCAACTACACAATCAACTACAGTACGCAGATTCCATGTTTGTCGAATACAAGACTAGCATAGATCCGAAAGAAACAGAGAACCAGGGTGCAACTGCAACACGGTCTGCAAGGCTTGTCCGTATGTAATTCCTGGGCATATTACCAAATCAACAACCTTATATGCCTATGTCCAATGGAATCCAAGTAAGTTCATGGTGCACACTTGCAGGACGGACGATACTAACTTGGGACTGCTTCCAGGTTGGTCACCCACAGCCAACCCCTTGATTGTAAAAGTTACGATGAGTCTCTCACAGGTGCCTCCACTTTGGCATCCGTTTCTATGTTGCCATCTCATCATCACCCCATGATCCATACTGGTAGCAGTCTGGCCAGAAAGAAAAAAAATGATGTAGCAATAGTCAATCAATCAAGGAGCGACAGCACTGTATTTATGTGCTAACAAAGAATGAAAAACAGCCTGTGTCAAAGAAAAATAATGAAAAAAAAACAGCCTAATAGATAAGCTAACTACTCTTCATGGGTTGTATGGATTAGCTACCTACTCTACAGTGTTTTTCGTTGACTGTTAGATGCTACATACTATGGCCCCCACCCCTCTCTCTCTCTACCCCCCCCCCCCCCCCCCCCCCCCCCCACCCCCCCATACCGACATCTGCATTCACTCCATCATGGATCAACCAAAGGTTGCCTTGCAGCAGATTATCGGATCGCTCCACTCAGTCCATGGGATCCTGGAGAATATCTTCGACATGGTTTCTGATGGCAAAGCTGACAGAATTTGTGAGCGCTTTCATTTGGATCCCAATGATGGCCTGAAATTTCTGGCGTCAGAGGCCAAGAACATTCATCATCTAGCCACAGAGATCGAATCCAACCTCTCAGGGCGCATAGAGATGCAAAGGAAGGATATAAGTAGGATGGAGAGCAAAGTATCAAGTTTAATGAAGGAGAATCAGGAGATCCGCAATATGTTGAAGGTTGCTATAACTGAGAAAGAGGCGGCGGAGAACAGCATCCATACACTGAAGGGTGACAAGGAGCAGGGAAGAAGTTCCATCTTGCAGATTGCTGAGAAAGGATTGCACAAGGTAGGCTTTGGCTTCATCATGGAGGTGATAAGTGCTGAACCAGCAAGCCAGGAGCCGAGCACCTCAGGTTCCACTGTAACATCTAATAGAACAGAAAATGAACATGAGCACATCAGTCTGGTAAATAATTATTCTCCTCCCTAGCTTCAGTCTTCAACCTTCACTTATCTGTTGTACTTCTGTTCCAGATCTAATAAAGTATACTATAAACATTTGCCCTTATAAAAGTTTTATACTAGATTCAGTAGTTTTGATTCAAGAAATAATTATTCTGCAAATACAACCCTCCAATTAGTGACTGTTCCCACCACCTTAAGCCTTTATTCTTTATAAGAAAAATTACTAACCTGGCAAAAAAAAAAAAGATCTGACCATGTATGCCATGCCACTAGAATTGACATGAGCCTTTTATTCTCATTATAAGTTGTCAGCTAAAATCATTTCTCACTGGGAAACTCATCAGCTAATCAAAATATTCAAACTGTTCCATTTCAGGCTAGTATAGTTGAAAACACAATGAAAACCCTGCATTCCGAGATCAGTGATCTAAGGCAGGCCTTTGACGAGTCCAGGTAAACAAAAAAAAACAATGACTAAAGATGGACTCCTCAAACAAATAAAAATGTTTCCTGTGACTGTGATCTGTGCTAGCCAAATATAAAATTTCTTTGAATAGGTCAGACAGTTATCATTTCCAACTTCTTGCTACTGAATGGGCTCAGAAGATATGCAAATATGAATCACACATAAAAGAATTGGAAGAAAGGGAGAGCTTTCTGGTTCACAGGGTAAGGATAAATCTATTTTGTACCACTTGTTATTCGCTAGCCAGGTAAATCTATTTTGTACCGCTTGTTATTCGCTAGCCAGGTAAACCAGAAGGACCTGAACTCTCTTTTTCAATGCCTAAGGTGGAAGACCTCACTCTAGAGACAAAAGCAGTAGGACAGGAGGCCACAAGATGGAAGGAGGCATGTCAACTGGAGGTAGAAGCTGGAAAATCTGCCATCAAAGAACTCAACCAGGAGGTAATCCGTCAGAAATAAGTTTAAATCTCACCTTCATTAAGATGATGTCATGAGGCGTACTTCACATGCTGACAAATGACATGTTTTCATGAGCCGCCTTAGTAAAACACATGTCACCGTTTTTTTTTTCTCTCAAAGTACGCAGCAAAGTTGCGTGTCATTTCACTAAGATAAAAGAAAAAATACAACGAGCTGAGTTTAGAAAGAACCCGGACTGGAGGTCCCCAACGCACACACAAGGCAGACTATGCTTGTTTCAAAACAGTGTCACCGTTTACTGACATAGAAAATGCACAAGTTTGATTTCCTTTGAGTTCTCAGTCATCCTCATACCAACAGGGGCAAAACATCTCTAATGGATTGATGGTACCTTATTGATAGTCATGTTATAATGTGATACCATTTCAGATTACCTTGCTCAAAGAAGAACTGGGAAGGGTAAAAACAGACTTGGAGGCTGCAAACAGCAAGATACAGCTAAAAGAGAAATTAGCAGCCAGTGCAATGGCAGCACAAGCTGCTGCAGATGCATGCCTCAAGCTTGCTGACAGAAGATCTACTGGGCTGCAACAAAGGATAGAAGAGTTGACGAGACAAATAGAACAAGAAGATGCACATGGAAGACAGGAGATAGGAAGTACTCACAGAAGATTAAGATACACCTGCTGGCCATGGCAGCGACTTCGAGTTATATCATCATCCTCTCGAGCTAGGACATGGTTTGTTGATCAGAATGGTAGATTGCTACCAAGCACAGAGGCACTTTTGCAAACAAGAATCTAATTTCTCTTCCCACACATTCCCTAGAATAGATTCATGCCTCACTGGCTCCGTATGTTGCACTTTCTTCCCCACTCATTTTGCAAAAAACGATTTTTATGTTCACGCAATTGCACATATCTATGGTGTTATACTGTTATGTACTAACTTCTTCTGTACTAAGTTCAACTAGTGTTGACATCAGATCTAACTTTTCTAGCTACGGCATGAAGACAAATCATCCAACTTCCAGCTCTTTGGAGGGAAGACGGGGAAGGGGGCCTGGGGCTCTGATACCATGTAGAAGATTGGGATAACACCTCACTCCATTAGGGAGGGGTGGATCTCATATATATAGCCAAGATACAATATACATGAGCTAGACTTATACATATCTCTAATAACAATACCATTTCAGAGAACAATCAACTATAGAGAGAAACAAAATAGTGAAAATAAATGGGCATGATACTTACCTTATGAAATACACAAAGACAAGAAAATATTTGAGCATTGATGTAACGTTGATTACTATCTGGGTTTTTCCTGTGCAATGTAGCAGCGTGGATTTCTCATTCACCCATATGCTCACTAGTCACAACACAAGCATAACTGCATAAGAAACCTTACATTGGTAGAGATGACATTTTCTACATATACTCCTGTTGACTCTCTTCCGTTCTCTCAACAGCAGCTGTGACACTGCTGCATCAAGATGGTAGACCCACCATATATTTTTTTCTGTATAGGAATAGGATTCCCTGGAACTAAATAAAGAAAGAAACACAGAAGAGATATTTGCATTCCAGGAAAGAAGAATAAACTCATTTGCCACACTTCATCTAAAGGTGGAGACATTATGATATAACATGATGCACGAAAACTTTTAAAGCATTGTTCCTTTAAAACAATCATGACAGCAAAGGTTTAATTATATTGCACTTCTGCGCCTTTAAATTGCCATTCTTGAGAAACAATTACATGAAATTTTATTAAAGAACAATGCAACATAGGAACCAACATAGTAGACGAAACGCTAAAAGCGAGCGGGCATGACATTTGAATCGAAGGAAAAATAATCAAATGAATATCGCAGTGTATTTATCTTTGAACAGAGAGTATGTGAATTTCTGAATTGGCAATGAGCATTAAAGCACAGCTATCCCTTTAAATAGCATCAGTCTTGGAGTTAGTAAGAAATGCGAGCAGAACAAGCTGATCACTCAGATAGTCTATGCATACAGCTTGTCACTTTGCCTTCTTCCCTAAAGGTGTAGAAGTAACTGAAGGCAGTGGCCTCTTCTTGTTAAAGGCACCGGTCCTGCTTTCAGGCTCATCGTCGTCACTAGCCTCATTCACCTCCTTAGCGGTTCTATTTTCATCCTCCAAGGCCTTTCTCTTCTGCGCATTCACCTTCCCAAGCAACCTCCTCTCAACTGGGTCAGTGGGAGCCGCACGTTTCACACCAGGTGCCGCTTTAGCACCAAGACCGAGCCTAAAAAAATTTTACGGTCACTGCCAGTTATCCAGGTAAAAGGAAAAATCAATGAATCATATACCTTGCTGGCCGGCCCTCGAAATCCTTATCGTTGGGTTCATCCGGCTCCGACGCACTCATTTTGCCACCCATGTCTGCGCCTGAGAATGATTTATGGCATGGGTCAGATATCTGCTTCTGTAAATTGTCCACCTAATTCGATGCGGCATGACGCATCTAGGCGCGCACGGAGACCAGGGAATGCGAAAGAGACAGTGCCTAGCAACCGGAGAGGTTGAATTTCATTTTCCATAGTCATTGCGTCTAGCAAATTAGAGGCAACGTCTACAAAACCTAACGCTGGTAGTAGAAGAGAACAGGAGAAAGCATTGCATCACACACCACTGGAGGAAGAAACCACGCTCCAGAAGGAAGGAACAGGAGAAGGAACTGCGGAGCCGAGTAGACGGGGACGAGGAGCTCACCAGCTTGAGGGCCTTATTGAGCGTGACCACCTTGGGGAGAGGCACCTTCTTCTTCTCCGCCGCCGGCGGCGGCTCGGTTGCCATCGCTACCAGCTGGCTAGTTAACGCCGCCACACGACGAGCAGAGAATCACGAAAGGCAGCGGCGCGGTGGGCTGGGACTGCGAGGCGAGGAGGGGCGAGGGAGGGGAGCGGCGGCGCGGTGGATTCTGGCAATCTGGCCGGAGGGTGGAGGAGAAGTAGAGTGGGCCGGTGGACCAGGTCTAGTAATCCAATCGTGGGCCGGTCCAACTGTGAACAATGCGGCCCAAGAAAAACTGTTATCCCCTTAATATTTTTTTTATTCATCCATTGGGAGTATATTTGAACGTTTGAGAATTTGAAGAACATTTTCCTCAAACCGATTAAAGCACATCTCAACATGCGCAATGCCGATGTTACTACTTACTAGCTACAAGATTGTTCTGTTGTAAGCTTGTAGCACTAGTAAACCACCTTTATTGCACTTTTACTCCATGGGAATTTCAGAGTCTTAGCAGACGCTCAAGTGCCAGTGGAGGACCAGAGAACAATCCACAAGATCATCTCTGTGAACAAGGCAGTACGAACAACGGGATTGCTAGCGCCCGGATGGAATCCCACATCAGGACGCCGGTGCCAGCACCCGTTTCCTACGCCTGCACTCCGATGCGCCCACGCGGGGCCCACGCTATGCGGACCGCATGCACCACTCGGCCGACCGACAACACGCGGAGACCGCTCGTGCCTCGTACGGTTTCCACGCGCATGCATGCGGGGATAGTTTGGCCCACTCGGCGTCGCCCAACAGCTGCAGCAGGCGGTTGCGGGCCTACGGCAGGTGGTCCAATTGCAACGTGTGCAACACCAGATCTACTTTTACAACATCCAGATGAAACACTTGCAACATACGTCCGAAAACAGTTGAGACACTTGGAACATACGTCTGAACACTTGTAAAACACCTAAAAACACTTGCCATTACAAACGCATGCAACATCCAGATCTACTTTTGCAACATCCAGATAAAATACTTGCAACATACGTATGAAACACTTGAAACAAAACGCTTGCAACATGCGTATATAGTCATTGCAACATACGCAACATCCAGATGAAACACTTGAACACATACATCTGAAACACTTGAAATACATCGCCGGTGGACACGGCCTACCTTGTGGGAACTGGGGTAGCCAGCAAGCAACGCTCGAGTGCAGTAGAGAACGAGGATGGCGGCAGGCGGGCGGCTCGGCGCGGTGGAGAGAGGAAGGATGGCACTAGGTAGGCGCCGGGTGCGCCGCGGCGGTCTTCGTAGACCACGACGAAATCCGCGACGGCGTAGGCTCGATGGCGAGTGGTGGCGGCCCCGACGAGCGGCTCTCGTGGTGGAGGCAGTGGCGACGGTCAGGCGGGTACGGCCTCCCGCGACAAGGCGCCCCCCCCCCCCCCCCCCCCCCCCCCCCACTAAGGTCACGACAGGCTAGTGTCGTGCCCGCGGCGAGGTGCCCCCGCAATGGAGAACGTCACGGCGAACGGCGCGGTGGAATCTACCACGTCAGTCGACGGCGTGGTGCGGCGGTGAAGAATGCCGCGTCAGGCAAGCCACGAGGATCGGAGAATCGGCGTCCAACAATTGTGTTTTAATAAATATCGAAGTGCGGGCCTATTGGGCCGATTCGTTGCACAGGCCTGGGAAGCCGTTGTCCGGACGACCAGACGTACTACAGGAGCATTTCCTTACAAACAATGCGACAAACACAAGGGAGAGACTGAAAAAGATGTGATTGCTCACAAGCTTGAACAGACCGATTACACTTGATTATTCAGCAGTTTCTGCAGCATTGCTAAGCTCTTAGAAACCGGCATTTTATTGTTATACCTGCCACATGCAAACCGCACTACCATGAATCACTCTAACAGGGTAATTGTTCCTGGCAACAGCTTTTGATTGACAACACATCATGTGCACAACCTAACAGAATGTAACACATCCTACTCATCAGTGACGCATCCTCTCGACGCTGGAGCCACAAGCTTGATGTACTGCAATAGTATATGGAAAAGAGACATTCAGCACGGAGCCAAGGATTACTCTGATGCCAACAAGGCTGACAATGTTCAAGCTACAGTACCTTCCAAAGAGCTCCACGGGTGGACTTGTATGGCGGTGGGGTCCATTTCCTCCGTCTTTCTTCTAGCTGCTGTTCGGTAAGGTCAACATCGATTTCCCTCTTACTTACATCGATGGTGATTACATCACCACTCTGGACAAGGCCAATTGGGCCACCTTCCTGAAAAATAGCTCCTTTGTGAATAATACAAACTTTTTGCAGTTTATTTTTACTATCATGCACCGCGGTGAGAAAATTAATCTTGAACTGCTACTGAAAAGAAACTGGCACAAAACTCGCAGCTTAGATTAAATTGTCACCACTGCTTGAGTGCCACAAAGCAGTACCTGTGCTTCAGGGCATATGTGACCGACAACAAATCCATGTGACCCTCCAGAAAATCTACCATCTGTAAGCAGGGCGCACTCCTGTAATGGAGATTGGGCACTGGTTAAGAGGTTGCCAGGCACACATGCAACTAGGTACCAAAACTTAGGTAGCACCAGATAATGCAAATATAAAGAACATGGGCAAAAAAAAAATCTGATCCTTTGTATTGTATTTAAGAATGTGCGAAAAACTCTCATTGCTTTGAAATTTCAACAATTTCTGGAGAGCAGTAAAACATCAGAATTGAGCATCATCTGAGATGAGGAAGATGGTGCATATAAGTTAGTCAAATTACCAACTACTTCAACATCATTCATGAATGTCAGTGCTACAGAGGTGAGATGGCAAAAACCTTGTTTTAGTACGCTACATCTAAAATACCAAATAAAATGTTTAGTATAATTGCTGAAAAATGCTAAGCTATGAGCTAAGTGGTACCTTTCCAAGGCCAGCACCCATTATTGCACTTGTTGGAGTCAACATTTCGGGCATCCCTGGCCCGCCTTTTGGTCCTTCTCCTCGGATCACTACTACCTTTCCCTGTTGTAACCATCAGGGCAATAAAATGATTTGTCATAAGAATGCAAAACTTTCTCTGAAACGACATATTCCACTAGCAGAAAGAAGAAAAGGCAATCATGCTCTCCAAAAAAAGGGAAGAAATGGCAAGCAATAGTGACAGTAGCACATGCAGAAATTACTTGCATCGCACATATTACCTTGAAATTCGCTGGGTTTTCTGAGATAGCTGTAATCATGGATTCTTCACCCTCAAAAACTAATGCAGGGCCTGACATTTTACCACATAACAGTTAAATTCCACACATAGTGCGGAGGCTTCCAAGGATTGGAGATAGAAGCAACAAATCACCTGAGAAGAACAGTCCCTCTTTGCCAGTTATTTTTGCTACAGAACCTTCCGGTGCAAGATTGCCATAAAGTATTTGAATATGGCCAGTTGATTTGATAGGATTGCCAAGTGGTCGAATTATTTGCTGTGTCAGAAACAAATATAAATGTCACGATTCAAGGTGTTAGCCGACAAGGCTAAAGAACTCACAATTGAGCATTACCTGCCCTTCAGACAGAGGAGGGAAGATTTTGGCATTCTCGGCTAGAGTTTTCCCAGTGACTGAAAAGGGAAAAGAAAATACCATGTTATTAACTAAAATATAGAGATCTTAAATTATACAATAGCAATTATTGACTGTACCCACCAGTCATGCAATCACCATCAAGAAGACCTTGCTCCAGAAGACAATGAATGACTGCAGGTGTTCCACCAATCTGTAACATGTGGCTTATTCTCAAACACATTGCATTGATTAATTTAAGTTTATAGATATTCTCGCTTTATTGGCTTAATCCTTAACTTTCCATAGAAATTATGTGAAGAAAATCACAATGTGTAAGTACATTGAAAATATAACATAGCAGAGCGATAGTGGATTGAAAAGGTAAACTGGAAAGTTAAGCTGGATTGAGTATGGCACAAAACCAAGTGAATCTTAGTACCATTAAGCATTTACCTTATGCAGATCCTCCATGACATATTTGCCACTGGGCTTGAGGTCTGCAAGGAAAGGAACTTGGTCACTGACCTTCTGGAAATCATCAAGAGTCAAATGCAGACCTACAGACCTGAAAGAAGACAACCAATGAGCTTTTGTCAACCTAAGTAGAAAGCACATGAAAGAAGATGTTAACTCACCGAGCAATGGCAATCAAATGCAGAACAGCATTAGTCGAACCACCAAGTGCCATAACGATAACCATTGCATTTCGTAATGACTTCTCAGTGATAATGTCCTTAGGCTTCAAATCCATCTTTAGCAACTCTAAAAGATACTTCCCAGCGAGACGGCATTCTTCTAGCTTTAGCGGGTCTTCAGCAGGTGTCGAAGAACTTTGGTACATAAAAACAGCAAGATTGATAAAATGAAGTCAAAATACATCCTCCAAGCATATTTACAAAAATAAAAACCATATTTACTGTTTAGTGACAAATGAGAAAAAAATCCAGATACAATTCACACCTGTATGGAAGGCTCATGCCCAATGTTTCAATAGCAGATGCCATAGTGTTTGCTGTGTACATACCACCACAGGCACCTGCCCCTGGACATGAATTGCGGAGGACGTTCTTTCTTTGCTCATCAGTGATTGAACCACTAACATATTCTCCATAGCACTGCACAAAACATCAAAATGCAAGCAAGCCTTAGCTGTACAATGTACATTGCCAAATAAGTACTTCTATTCTATCAAAGAAGTAGAGTTTCTGAACAGAACAAAGGTGATAAACATACCTGGAAAGCAGATACTATATCATAGGAATTTCCCTGAAAGTGACCAGGCTGCATCAAAAAAATCCATCAGAAAATTGTCAATAAGAAGCAGTTCGAAAAGCCATGCATATTTAACAGATTCTATCACTAGTTAAGGACTCCAAAACACACACGCTGGCAATTGCCAACCATGTTAACCTGAATTTCTAGCATAAATTACTCCACTGTATCAATCAGTTATTCAGTTCTCATTGTACATCGCACTAATGCGATGTCCAGGAAAGCAGTTTGTTCCATCACAATTAACAAATGTCATATCCTTATTCAAGAGATCCAAATATTCTGTTGAAGAACAGCACATTACAGAATTAGTAATAACACAGCAAGAGACCATGGGGGCATTACCTTAATAGTTCCGCCATATATCATGATACTAGGTCGATTAAGCCGTCCCATTGCCATTATTGTACCTGGCATCTGCAAACAAAGGACCTGACCGCTAAATCCAGCTGCAACTAAAATCTAAATGTGCATGATTATTCTAGGACAGAGTAGAACAAAGCTAGAAATCTTAACTCCCTCCTACTAGTTCGTAAGCTAGGACTAAACAAACAGGTCCTATCACCTCAGCACTCATTCCAACAACAAGCTAGATACAAGTTTTTTTACCAGAGACATGGGAAAGCTTGTTGCTTTTCAGCAAATAATGCAATTTTAATTTCATCCAGAAAAAGACTGATGAGATGGCCATGGAGCATAGAAGAAAAGTTCCAGTCCTTGTTGCTAATTTTTATTCCCCTTTCTAGAACTGAGCTGAAATTGCCACCAACTCTGAACGAACACAATGTCCAGCAGGAAATAAACGCTAGTTCGAGACAAGGATGAACAATTTAGTGGCGTTTGAGTCTCATGTAACAATTCAGGGCTTTGATGTGCAGATTATGAGAGCAGCAACCTTTGACTCCACTCCCACAGTCCCACCGAACTAACTGGTGTACGAACACATTTCAGAACACCCAATCCATCATATCAGCGGAAAGGAACTCACGTTCTTGTCGCACCCAGGTATGGAGATGTTGGCGTCGTAGTGCTGCGCGCCCATGACGGTCTCGATGCTGTCGGCGATGAGGTCGCGGGACTGGAGGCTGTAGCACATGCCCCGGGTGCCCATGGAGATGGCGTCGCTGACGCCGACGGTGTTGAACCGGAAGCCGACCATGCCGGCCTCGCGGACGCCGTCACGGACGGCCACGGCGAGGCGGAGCAGGTGCATGTTGCAGGTGTTCCCCTCGTACCACACCGAGGAGACGCCGACCTGCGGCTTGCGGAGGTCGGCGTCGGTGAGGCCGACCCCGTACAGCACGGCCTGCGAGGCGCCCTGCGACTTGGGCTCCGTGATGCGCGCGCTGTACTTGTTGAGCTTGGGCTCGTCGGAGACCGCGGTGGCTCGGACGCGCTGGAGGCGCCGGCCGGTAACGGGGCCGGCCGCCGGGAGGGAGGGGGAGGTGAGAGCCATGGACTGCATCGCGGCGGCGTTGAGGTACGGAATGGGGTTTAGGGTTTTGGGTGGTGAATTGGTGGAGTGAGCCGAGTGAGCTAGGTGACGGGGAGTGACTGGTGAGTGGATGGATACGGACAAGTGGAGAGGCGGGCGGGCGGCGGCTGGCGGCGGCTGGAGGGGAGGAAGGCGACGAGACAGCACAGCCGAGTCGAGAACTGGACAGGGTGGCGCGCCCGTGTTGTTGCCTCGATCCCATATAATTACCCAACAACCTTTTAGAAAACCGAGGTCCTTTTTGTCTAAAATTGCGTAGAAAACATGAACTTTTTCTCTCTGTCTTTACTGGTTCAGCATGCCGTTTGATCATACGGAAAATTTTGAAATAAACAATATAATGGTTATCAAGAGTTGTGAAAACTGTTTGCGGAAGATTGATAAACCAAACATGAGATATTGCCAAGTTTCGATACTAAATCAGATGGCAATTGAACACTTGGCTTACACGCTTAGGGCTCGTAGCTCCGGCTCTATGCTATAGCAATCAAGGACCTATATAGTATGAGAAGTTACAATAGCTTCACCAGGCTCCTAGTGTATTTTGCAAAATAAAAAAAAGGCTCCTATGAGCAGCATAAGAAGTTGTACCAAACATGTCCTTATTTTGACTCTAAAATTTTAGCCATCAATTAATCATAAAATCGTAGAGTTTGCTTAGTTGATTTTTAAAACTTGACCAACAAAAATCATCGTAAATCAAAACTTAGACTTGTAAAAATAAAAATTTAACGAAGTTAAGGGAAAAAATGTTGCCAACTTTCTAGCAACAAACCAAATGATAGCCAAATTTTTTGGCATACTTTAATAGGCAAGATTTGGAACCCAATCAAGTAGACTCGTAGTTTTTTTATACACATGATTTAATTTTACTTGGGCAAGATTTAGAACCCAACCAAATAGATTCGTAGTTTTCACCTTCTGAGCTTGAATTGTTTCAACTAAGGTTCAACAGTTTTTTTTATCTTCTGCGTATTCTAGATAGATAATTTATATCTTCTTTTTTTGTTAGCGAGAAATTAGAAATAGGGAATAGCAGAGATCTATTTTTTTTAGGGAACCACATGATTCCATTAACCTTGTGAACCAGATAAATCACTGGCCACCAGCACATGAATACAATCTGATAGATTACCAGGTAGAAACACTATATCACCCTGACACGAACTATCAAATCTAGCCAACTCATGTGCTACTTTATTACAAATACGTGGAGCATAAGAAACTCGAGCTTCAGAGAACTCCGTAGCGAGTAGATCCTTAAGTTCATACACAAGACCTCCCATCGTCGATAACCTGAAATCAGTGGATTGCAAAGCTTGCGTAACCATCAAGGCGTCTGTGTTCAAGGACAACTCTGTCCATACCCAAGTGCATTGCTGCCTTGATCCCCTGGATGCACGCCATCAACTCAGTTTGCCAGGGCTGTAGCGCGTGCGCTATTTTCCCTGCCCCCGCTTGGATAACCTCTCCTTCATCATTCCTGATCACATAGCCCCAACTTCCTTACTGAATCCTCCATCCACATTTATCTTCAGCATACCAACTTGAGGGCGACTCCATTTTGCTCGGGCATGGCCCTGCTGCACCAATTGTTTGGGCTCCACCAGCTGTCTGAATTCCCAAAATTGACGCCAGGTGATCCCAGCAAGTTCCTGCTGCTCCCTTCCACTATCACCCTCCCTCACCTTATTACTTTCCCACCATAAACTATTCAACAAAATAGCTACCAACGCACTCTTCTCAGGTTTCAGACGGAGAACGGCTTCTATGCACTGTTTGGCGTCCGGCAAGGTGCACAGCTGCAGTCTGACGTCCTCCAAACCCAACTCCCGCCACAATTTCTTAGACCATTTGCATTTGAAAAAGAGATGGGCTCCATCCTCATCAAACCTCTGGAAAACAAAACAAAACAAATCGTATCAAGTTCAGGTTACATTTCAGAGCCAGAGAGTTAAAAAAGCTGCTGGAGGTATTTTTTTTTCAAAAAAATCTATTTATCTATTTATATAGTTTGAGTTCTCTAAGCGCACAGCGCACTCGAGCGGCCCATTTTCCTACCGGTACCGGCCCAGCAGTGCTCTAGTCGGCCCCACGCCACGACGTCCCCCGAGCCCGACCGCCTTTCCCTTCCGATCCCCATCCGCCATCCCCCGTTCTTCTCCCTCAGTCCGACCGTCCCTCGACAGTGCCGAGGCGGAACCTAGCAGCCGCCCGCCGCCCCATCCACCGGCACAAGCGCAACCCGCAAGGGCCAATCGACCGCCGGCCTTCTGGCCCGGCCGTCCAGCGCCTAAGCCAGGCAATCGACCGCCGGCCACTGACTCCGATCCCACCTCTAGTCAACCCCAGGCAGACCGATCCTCTTCGCCTGACCAAGACGGCCATCTCGCACGCACGCCTACTTCCACCCAACTACACAAGTCTTCTCTCCCAGGCCTAACCTTCCTCCCTGCGGCGCCGCCTCTACTGGTTTTGCACTGGCGCTGCCGTGACGCGGAAAGACCTGGAGATCCACCGAAAATTGGATTGATTTCTTCCTTCCTCGGTGAGGAACTCCAAACCACCCTGCTAGGTAGGATAGGTTCCCTTGTTCAGTAGTTTGCTTTGTTCTGGGGGATCTTCCCTTCTCCCTTTTTCCAAATTCTTTACCTTGCCGGCCGTGTTTACTTCGTGTTTGTTGTAGTATTTCTCTAATCCATCCACGGGTCCAACAGGTTCTTCATCCTCAGCCTGCGCAAGATCCGTTTGAGTTGGCCGCCCCCCATTGGACTACCCAAGGTGCGGTGGCATCCACCCAGGTTTGAACACTTCTGTTGTATCATGCTGTATAATTACCATAAAAAATGCACCGGAAGCTGTTTTTTGCCAAATAAATAGACTGACCCCCCATGCTGAATCTGCCTCTCAGAGAGTTAAATTTCCAGTAAATTTATCATCTTTGCTGCAAAACCTTCGATCTTTCTCGTCAAACTAGAGTGATTTGTTTAGGAGCTTGCACAATGATTAATTGGAAGGAACATAGCAAGAAATACAATGATTAAATGGAAGGAACATAGCAAGAAAAGAATCAGAAGGATTAATCATGCTTTATATGTAATATTCGCTAAATAGCTATCCTTGATGCTTCTTATTGTTTGCTGTTTTGGTATGGCAGGTTGAAGATACCTGGGTTGGGTAAGTCGGAGCATAGAATAAGCGTGGACTGCTATTGATTTTCCATACATAGGATGGAATCCTTGTGGAAATTGACCTACTTGCTCGAGCCGGCATCACTTGCTCTAATTGCCACAGCCATTTCTGTGGCCTATGCATCAGCATCGCGTGCTCTGGACTATGGCAAAGAGATGGAGAGGAACTTGGATTTTTCAGAGGCTTCCATTACATTGGATCGGTCGCAGGCTCTAATGATTCCCCTTGCAAGCTCATGCAGTCTGTTGCTGATGTTCTACTTGTTCTCGTCTGTCTCACATCTCGTGACTGCTTTTACTGCTGTGGCCTCAGCGATGGCACTGTTCTTTTGCCTGTCTCCACACATCACCTATCTCAAGACACAATTCAATCTAATGGACCCATTCGTGTCCAGGTGTTGTTCAAAGTCATTTACACGGTTGCAAGGTTTGCTGATGCTCTTCTGCATAGCCACAGTCTTAGCCTGGTTGGTTTCAGGGCATTGGTTGCTAAATAACGTACTGGGGATTTCCATATGTATAGCGTTTGTCAGCCATGTGAGGCTTCCCAACATAAAGATCTGTGCGCTGCTTCTTGCCTGCTTGTTTGTGTATGATATTTTCTGGGTGTTCTTCTCAGAAAGGTTCTTTGGAGCAAATGTCATGGTCTCTGTTGCCACTCAGAAGGCATCTAATCCTGTTCACACAGTAGCAGATAAGCTCAGCCTGCCTGGGTTGCAATTGATTACAAAGAAGCTGGAGCTTCCAGTCAAGCTTGTATTTCCCAGGAATTTGTTGGGTGGGATTGTTCCAGGAAGCAATCCTGGTGACTACATGATGCTTGGCCTTGGAGACATGGTAACCCAATAAATTGTATTCTTGTAAATATTTCATGCTTTTATTTTGCTTTTAGTCCTTTTCCTTTTATAACGTCTGTTGTTAGTCCTTAAACCCTTTATAGAATAAGTAGCCTTGAGTGCTTCTACTTTTAATGCCTCAACATTTGCTGAGCTTCATATTATTTGTCTTGTCTATGTGTATAAACTCTATTTTGTTTTAGAATAAGACCAAATGACATGTCAATTAACATTTTTAAGCTATATAAATGGAATTGACATGCAAAGATAGGCCATACCAAAGAAAGAAGTTACTCTATGTGAACTCAAGTTCCACTGTTCATTGTCTGCCCTTACTCCCTTTCTCTCTGTACAGTTTACTTTATTTAAATATATATACCAACAGTGGGGGCTTCCCCTGCTGTATTTATGGCTCAAAAAAAAAATGTTCATTTCTGTCACTTTTTGGCAAATCTTAGTTTATCAAGGTAGCAAGCTATGCACTGCGTACTCCTCTATCAGTTCGATAAAGATTAAGTTTTGGTTTACAGGAATGCACTTAACTACTGTACAAATCTATATCTAATTGGTCAGGATGCAAGTGGGTACCCACTTTGTAGCTGTGGGTCACTTCCAAGGGCCTGTTTGGTCAATGCCTATGCCACAACTAACCTTAGGCAAAACGTGGTAGCTGCAAGAAGCGGAGAACAATCAGTTCATTTGCATTCTATTTTTCTTGCTTTTAAATCGTATAAGTTCATTTTGATGAGTTTTGGGTCAATCCAATGACCCAGAGAAAAGAGAACTTGCATCCGTGCTAATTGGGAAAATCTGCTTCCTTCCTGCATGTTGCTTATCCAAAGTTCTCGGTTCAGAGATGAAACAGATCAAGTAACAGCTGTGGCGTTATAAATAGCAAAAGTATGCCTGATCTTGTAAGTTTTTGAGCTGAAAATTATCCAGTGACACTGATGAGAGCTACGTTTTGTGTATTCCTGTGGTTACAATATACAGTACACTTGCTGCTGGTTATTGATGATTTGTGTATTCACCACATAGGATTTTTTTTTTCAAAAGCAGCATGACTGCATCATAGTGATTTGAGTCTCTTTCTGCCTAGTCTGTAACTTATCAACTTCGCTCATGCTTTTGAGTAAAATCCATTCGTACCACTGATGATTTGAATTTAACCACCTAGATTCTTGTTTCTCCCTGCAGGCCATTCCAGGGATGCTTCTAGCTCTGGTACACTTTTTTGATAACCGGAAGTTCAAGGATGTGAATGTTCCATCAGACATGTCTCCTCCAAAACGGCGGAATTATGTGTGGTATGCTCTAACAGGGTATGGCATTGGGTTGGTAGCTGCACTAGCTGCTGGGATCTTGTCTCAGTCTCCCCAACCAGCCTTACTGTACTTGGTAAGTGTTGTCAGGTTTCGAACATCACTGCTGTTTTTCGTTCTGTTAAATTATGCTTCTCTGACTTGGTCACGTGTATGTATCTCATAGGATTGAGTCATGGTATAGTATAGTTTCAAGCTATGGTGTGATTCTTATAGCATGTTTGCTCTTCATTCTGACAGTTTGTGGCTTTCAGGTGCCATCGACACTGGGGCCTGTCATGTACTTGTCATGGTTACGGAATGAGCTGTGGGAGCTATGGGAAGGGTCTGGGACGATTCTAAATGAGAAAGCTCGTTTGCTGGAGGTCTGAGATCCAAGTGGACAATAAAAAGGATCTGAGCCCGCCGTGATTGAATCTAATTAAACATTACTTGAGCTCCTCATACTGAAGGAGAGTATTTATAAGCTAGAATGTTCTAGTCATGTAAGCTACTATGCAGTTGCCCTCGCAAGAGGAAACACAGACAAATGATGTAACTATTTGTAATAGAAAGTTTCAGTTCAATGCATTTCATCTTTTACCTATGGGTTCTCTTGTCAGCGACTGCTTGAAGTTGTGGCTGATGCCATCAGTGATGAAGTGTGAAGAGTGTACTTGTGCGATTTTGCAAGATGATAAATTGATGATGGTATGATGCTGTATAGAACGGTTACTTGCTAGCTAAGCTAGCCAGAATTGGTGTTTGGTTGAGCCAGTTAAAAAATTTATAATGGTGGGGTTTCCACGGCATCTTAACATCCGCAGAGGTCTTTGCTCCATTGAAGAATGTGGAGGATGACTGAGCAACTGCCGCTGAAGGCTCTTATTTCACTATTTGCCTTTGCTAAATTGCGATGCCATTTCTGGGTTGTAGCCTAAGCACAATATCTCAACTGGTGACGCATGGTACAGCCATGGCCAGTGTACTACCAGCAAACAAGTTGTGTTCATTCCCAAACAGAGTAGGATGCTGATGGTACTTTGGGCTACAATTCTCACACAATGGGAGGCTAGCCGAACAATTTCTCACACAATGGTCAAGGAAGCATTACAATTTCTCACACAATGATCAAGGAAGCATACAATTTCTCACACAATGATCAAGCAGGAGGCCAGCAGACCAAAACGGCAGCAAAAACGGATTCTCAAGAGTGATGTAGGAGTAAAACACAGGCCCCACTTATGGTTGCCTCTGGACATTTCCTAGTCAATTTAGGAGAGGCCTTGCACTTCTCATGCACTCGCACCAGACAGATCACAGAGACGCATGCTTTCACTTGGAGAAGTTGAGACATCCCATGGGTTTCTTCAACACGGCTGCCACTTTTCATTCCATAATATTGCATATATGTTTGCTAGATTTAATACATCGCTGCCCTTAGAGCACTAATAAGTAATGCTAGTGGATAGTGGAAACAACACAACTGATCGACTCCCTTGACACTATGGCTTGCTAACAAATGCTTGAGGCATGCAGATCAAGGAAGCAACATGATTAATTCTAGTAACTAATAATTGCGTCAACCATCACAATGATCAAACCATGGAGGACAGCCTAACAAAACCAGCAGCAAATTCATGGATCCCCAAGAGTGATCCTACCACAAATCCCACCATGAAAGATTGACCGCACGCTTCCTTCTTGATTTAGGAGAGACTATGCACTTCATGCATTCACACTTGGTCCCTCATCTGTAGATGCCGTTCCCAGTGCTGTAGAAACACACACAAAAAAAAATGAAAACAGCATCAGCAGATTGAAGCAGGAATTTGCCATTGATGAAACATTTGTTTATTCATAACCACAAGGGCCCACAAGGTCCTGCTAATGGTTAACCAAACAGCGCTTGCATTGTAAAGTCGATAAGATAAGCTAGGCTCAAAATCTAGAGAAACACCTCTCTCTGCTCAGCATATATCATCCACATTCTTCATTTGATGTTTAAAACTGCTAAATCACAACAAAAGGAACATATATATAAGGTTAAAGGATGGACATGACAGTAATATCTATCCGGAGGGTAACTCATGTAGGCAATAACTTTTTTGGTCTTTATCTGCTAGATAAGTTCCAACCTTGGCCAAAATAATACCAATCATCAGAGCCCCACATCCATCGATCAGCTACATGTATATCAGATGACCCAGTTTGACACGAGATTGTGATAAATAAACTCATTGTAACACACCATGGTTCATAAATCTACTGTCCTACTCATTCTGATAGTTCTGGTAAGTGAAGCATTAAGCAATTTGCCCCACGTACCTGGAGTGTAGAAGCTCACGTAGGGAACAATACCACTGCAGAAGTCAGGGCCGTCTACAAGCTTGTCGATCCGGCCAGACTTTTGATCAACGGAGAAGCAGCCATCAATCGTCCCCACCAAAATCATGCTAAGGCCATCCGCAAATCCAAGCAAATCGATGACGGGGAGCGGGCTCCTGAGGTCAATTAGTCTTGTGTCCATTCCATTGCCAGGTCAATTAGCCTCCACTGACCAAAGGCCGGACGGGAAAACGAATCCGGTATTACGGGATATCGGGAACGGAATATTTCGAACGGGAACGTGTCGATTACGATCGGGAAGCGGTAACACAAAACAGAAGCATCGATATATGTAACCACTTGAAACAGTGAGCTCGATGCAACAATAGCAACCATGCATAATCCATATGCAAACAATAGCAAACAGTGAGCTCGTCAGAATATTTATGCAAAGAAAACTACAGAACTACCAGAAAAAGAAAATGGAAAAGAAAAATGAACAAAGGGCCAAACCTTCATGCTCCTGTGCTCCATGCGTGAATTCCTGGGCCAAGCAACGATGGGCAGCATGCATGACTCGTCAACTCACTGTTCCCGACGGTATCACTGGGCCAAGCATGGAACGATGGAACGTTGGGCCGTTTGCAGGCCTTAAAAACGGGAATTTCCCGCGGGAATTTTCCTGAGCAAATACGGGATCCGCTAATTCGGTCGGGAAATCACTCTAACCGATTTCGATCCCGGATTCGCCGAATTTTCCCGGATTTCTTCCCGAACCCGTTTTATCCCGAGAAAATGATATCCGGTCGGGAATTTCGGTATTCGGTGTCGGTCAGTACGGGAATTTCCCGTTCCCGCTTTCATCCCTGCATGCATGGTGGCGCGGCATAGGTCTGACGTGGCGACGACCGGTTTCGGTGACCGTTGACGTGACAGCTCTTGCCGCGCCACCGACCTTGGCGCGGCAGTGTCGCGCCCTGATCCGTGGCGCGGCAGAGCCGAATAAATACCGCGCCCAGTCCCGCCTGCCCGAGCAACAAACCCGCCTGGCCGCCGCGCCCGCCGCCTGGCCGGCGGTACCTGAATGGTTTAATCCGAATGCGTCGCGCCGATAGTGGGAGTTATTATAAGTATTGCTTGATGTAAAATCAATAGTAGATTTGTTTCTATCTTTTGTTGAAATTTTTTTACAGCCGAATAGAGAATTTGATAAGACAATGATTTGTTTTCCGTCTTTCGTAATATGGTTAACCACCAATTTAACTAATCGATTATAAAAAATTGCCACCAGCGTCGAGAGACGCCGGGACTGCCGGTTTCCGAACTAGTTGGTACTTAATCTCGTCGGCAATTCTGCCGCGACGCAAAGAAACGAATATGAAACAGATAAATGAAGTCCGTGCGCAAGTTGACAAGCTGCCACATAACATTTTCATTGTTTTGACATAAGTTTGACATAACATAACCAAATAACCCCGCAAGTTTTGGACGCCAATATTCGTTTGACCTAACAAACTAAGACACAGAAGTGTAAGGATCCCTCGGACGTCTCTGTCTCTTTGGATTTGTTGGCAACACATTGGGAGTGTAGCCAACGTCGGTATGGTCGCGTCGACGGTGCGTATGGCTCGTACCCTGCATGTCGGGTTCATAAACCCGGAGTCCCTCGGGGACCGGATTCCACGCCAAGGCTCAACCCAAGAGTCTAAAAAACAACAGGGCAAAGGGACGGCCCAGCAGCCGACTGGAAGGTCTGGCCCAAGAAGAGCGACACCCGCTCGTCAACTTCTTCGGACCACCTATCTGACCGGAGCACTCGCTCCAGGCTCCAGTCGCCTCCGAACGGCCTTTCCAATCGGAAGGCCTGCCCCGAGCCCTACTTCCGACTCCGACCCCGTGTCTCTCCGACCGGGGTACGTAAGAACACTGCTTCCTACTCTGACCCCGCGTCTCCGACTAGGGACCCTGTAGGAAGCCTGTTTACTACTCTTCTCTGACTAGCGCAGCCAGGGCCGATTGGGGCCATCCGACCGGGGACGCCTGCTCGGAAGGAACCAGGGGCGAACGGAGAAAGCAGTACACAAAGTCAAACCACGATACTAGGACCATACCCTGCACGCCTGCGGGAGCAGTACTTCACAACCACCCTGACACAAACAATATTGTAGGCGCCTACATTTGTGTCTATAGTATTGTAGGCGCCATTGAGCTCCCATACGGCAAAAAGCCCCCATGCCTCTGGGCATCAATAGTGGGCGCCAGGGTTCACCATACCTAGTACTCGTGGTAAGGGCTCCTCACATAATAATAGTATTTTGCAGGTACCGACATCCACCCTTCCTGAAGAAGCCAACGTAACCTCCCATGTACACCTGACATTCTACAATAACATCAACAATATTGTGGGTGCCTACCATCATCGCTACCCTCGTCGGCATGGGCAACAAGGCATAGAAACATCCGTACTCAATCCCTCTCACTTGTAAAGCCATCCCCTTTATCTATAAAAGGGGATGCGCTCCCTCCAACAAGAGAGGTCGACTTCTTCAAGTTCAGACTCACTAGATCGATAGCTCACAACCCCTCAAGCGCATGCTTGGACTTCTAGCTTATAGTGGAGTTCCGGTCGCCCTCGGCCCTTCCGGTCGGACCCAACCGGACCTCTTGAACACCCCTCCTTTTTCGTTCTCGTTTGTAACCCCACTACAGACTTTGAGCACCTAGGCTCAGGAATAAAGTCACTGACCGACCCAAACTGGACGTAGGGCACATTGCCTGAACTAGTATAAATCCTGTGTCATTGAGTGCTATGCCACCTCCGATCACAACGTACAGCAAAACTACAAATATTTACTAGTTAGTCACTTTCTATACCGACAGTTGGCACCGTCCATGGGGAAGACGCTATATGTTCAACACTTTTTGGTCATCGAATGGCCCACCTTTCTGCTAACCTCGCCGTGGCGGGCTCGGGTGATACGATTTGCTTCGGCTCGTTGGAGTTCCCCGCACTCTCGCCCGCTGGGATGCGAGTTCCACCCATCTTCGAGCCATCCTAGGCCTTCCTCTTTGGAAGCCTGGACTTTGTCGCCGGCCGAGTCGGTGTACTCCACCTCCACGAGAAGGCTCGTGGCCCGGCACCCGTCGGAGGGACGTCCTCCATCGACTCTGGGACGCGCGACATCTGCGCTTCATTCTGAGCAAACTCTATGCTCAAACCCCACTATAAGTAATACGCGTACTTTTATTCACCCTTTATTTACTACCTCCCACCAATCACCCGGGGGGACTACACCACAAATACCATATGGTCGGTTCCCCTATGGCCTCGCATCCTCTACGGATGCTTGCGCTCGGGGCTCCGAAGGGCACCGGTACGATCCCCACTCACGTCTGAATTCGTAGGAATGGCAGGCTTCGCTCCTGTCGTTTCCCACAAACTCCCAGATAACAAGGGCAAGAGTGATGGTTCTAGCATCGGTGATGTGGCGCCCCACCACCATCCGTCCCAGGAATGCGCTATGGCGAATGGTCCAGGACAGCCGCCCGTGGTTGCAGAGTCTGTGCAAACTCACACCCCTTTGGACCCACGTACGGAGGCCCCTGCGTCTGCACAAGCGCACACCGAGGAATTACGACAACGGCAGCAGAGCCAGCCGCCACCTACACCGACACGATCGGTGCGGCACGTTGCGCCCCATGCGTATGGCCCGGCGGGTGGCGCCTGGGGTCGCGCTCGTCAGGTCCAGCACGACATCATGAACGCGGGGAACAATGTCCCACAATTCGCCCGGGCTGGTCAGAATATCACTGCTGCAGCAATGCTTCTACGCGGTGTTCCTGAGCTCATCGACCCCCAAGAGCGAGCAGTCTACTAGAACCTTCGGGTTCTAGTAGAGGCCGTCGCCGTCCAACAGGCGAAAAGCTTCGCATCGTGACTCCGACCCGTGCCCTCTCTCCCCACCGAGGGGACGGGGACGCGCTAGCCGGATCGCTTCGTTCGCTCGCCGCTGCAGCCGTCAGGCTTAGCTCGGGGTGCGGCAGCCACGCCATGATCCGACCAGGCACTTGCTCCACACCGACCGCCGGTACGCGAGCGACCTGATCCACACCAGGATGCTCATAGTGTCATCAGCAACCAGCATCAGGCTCGACATGACAACAATGTCCGCCATACGGCAGTAGGCGACACGGATCTTGGCCAAACCATCAAGGGAAGTGGTGAAACGCGCCCCAGGCGCGGTCACCGGCCGGACGACCAGAGCCCCAGACCTAAGGGCTTGGGGCCACGGGCCTTCAGCCGGCGCATCCGGAGAGCCCCATTCCCATAATATTTCCGGCCTCCCTCCAACATCACCAAGTACACTGGGGAGACAAACCCAGACATTTGGCTCGAGGACTTCCGGCTCGCCTATTGAGCCAGAGGAGTGGATGATGACTATTTCATCATCCAATATCTTCCTATTTGCATGGAGGAACATGTTCGGGCATGGCTTGAGTTCCTTCCACATGATAGCATCCGTGACTGGGTGGACCTTAAGAGGATCTTCGTTGGGAATTTCTAGGGGACGTATGTCTATCTGGGAAACTCCTAGGACCTCAAGAGCTATCAGCAGGAGCCCAGCGAGTCCCTGTGGGATTACATCCATAGGTTTTCTCAACGATGCAACTCCCTCCCTGATGTCATCGACGCAGACGTCATCAGCGCGTTCCTTTCTGAGACAAACTGCGAGTCCCTAATCCACAAGCTTGGCTGCTTAAAACCTTGTACCACCTGCGATCTGCTCGACGTTGCCACCAACCATGCCTCTAGCGAGGAGGCGGTCAGAGCGGTCTTTAGCGGAGGCCGGGACAAAGGCAAGCCCAAGCACGTGGATCTAGATGAAGGCCCCTCCACTCAGAGGGGCAAGAAGAACAAGAAGGATCGGCGCCGGTCGGACAACACCGTGTTGGTCGCTACGGCAGATCACACACCCAGGCAGCCCCAACAGGGACTGCCTGACCACTTCAGCAAACTCATGGATGGACCGTGCCCCAACCACGCCTATCCTGTCAAACACCTCTACAAGGAGTGCGAGCTCCTCAAATGTTTCCTCCGATAGGCCGACGGGTCGAAGGAGGGAGATGGCAAGGAGCCAGCAGCCAAGAGGGGAGGCACGACAGGCAAGGACAGAGATGGTTTCCCCAAACCTAAGGAGTGCATCATGATCTTTGGCGGGTCCAACGCCATCTGGACTAAACGCCAGCACAAGGTACACTATAGGGAGGCGTGCGCCGCTGAGACGATCGTCCCCTCCTTTCTCAGCTAGTCGGAATCCCCGATCACCTTTGATCAGAGGGACCATCCCTCCTACATCGCAAGACTAGGATGCTACCCGCTCGTCGTCGACCCCATCGTCCGCAAGAAACACCTCACCAAGGTGCTGATGGATGGGGGCAGTGGTCTCAACATCCTATACATCGACACCCTCGATGCCATGCGCATCCCCCGATCGGAGCTCCACCTGGCGGGCTCCCCTTTCCATGGGGTAATCCTGGGAGCATAAGCATACCCGCTCGGACAGATTGATCTACCCGTCATGTTCGGCAGCCGGGCCAACTTCTGCTCGGAGGTCCTCACCTTCGAAGTGGTGGACTTTCCGGGGTCCTACCACACCATCTTGGGGTGGCCATGCTACGTAAGATTCATGGCGATCCCCAACTACACCTACCTCAAGCTAAAGATGCCGAGACCAAACGATGTCATCACCGTGAGTAGCGCCTTCTCACACGCCTTCGAGTGCGACCATGAGCACTACGAGCTCACCACCATGGTCGTCAACTCATCTGAGCTCCTACAGCTCGGGGAGTCATCAACCCCAGTAGTCCCAAACTACAACAAACCAACCTCCTCGACGGCCTTTCGCCCGCTCGAGGAAACCAAGGCGGTGGGTGTTGACCCCACCGACCCAGCCAAGATGGTGCGAATTGAGACCCAGCTCCTGGCCCATTAGGAATGCGAGCTCATCAACTTCCTATGCGACAATCATGATGTCTTCGCAGGCAGCCTTCTGACATGCCGGGGATACCACGGGAAGTCGCCGAGCACTCACTATGCCTTATCCTAGGCTCAAGGCCCGCCAAGCAATGCCTGCATTGTTTCGACAACGAGAGGCGTAGGGCCATAGGCGAAGAGATTACCAAGCTCCTGGTAGCCAAATTCATCAGGGAGGTTTTCCACTCCGACTGGCTCGCCAATCCCGTCCTTGTCAGAAAAAAGATCAGGAAGTGGAGAATGTGCATCGATTACACCGAACTTAATAAAGTGTGTCTGAAGGATCACTTTCCTTTACCACGCATAGACCAGATAATTGACTCCACCTTGGATTGCGAGATCCTCTCCTTTCTAGATGCCTAATCAGGCTATCACCAGATCACGATGAAAGATTCCGATCAGCTCGTGACCTCGTTTATCACCTCGTATGGTTCGTACTGCTACGTGACCATGCCTTTTGGTATGAAGAACGCTAGCGCCACCTACCAAAGGTGCATGCAGCAATGCTTCGCCGACCAAATTGACCCACCTAATCAGCTTGATCAGGCTGAATGGCCGAAACCAACAATCGCCGTCTATGTTGATGATATAGTGGTCAAAACGACTCAAGCTTGTGACCTGATCGCAAACTTGGCCGCAACGTTCATGAACCTCTGAAGGTTCAATGTCAAGCTAAATCCCAAAAAATGTGTTTTTGGGGTTTCAAAGGGAAAGCTGCTTGGATACATCGTATCCAAGCGCGGCATCGAGGCCAACCTCGAAAAGATCACAGCCATCTCCAACATGGGCCCCATACACAATGTAAAAGGCGTACAAAGGCTCACCGACTACCTGGCAACCCTTAGTCGCTTCATCTCCTGGCTCGATGAACAGGGGATGCCACTTTATAAGCTCCTTAAAAAGACAGACGCCTTTGTCTGGACTGAGGAAGCCCAATAGGCTCTCAAAAGCCTCAAAACATCCCTGACATCAGCCCCGATCCTCGTCGCTCCCAAATGGGGAGAACCCCTCCTTCTTTACATCGTGGCAAGTAACCATGTGGTGAGTGTCGCCCTGGTCGTCAAAAGGGAGGAACCGGGACACCAGCTCAAGGTACAGCGACCCATATACTTCATCAAAGAAGTACTCATCGACCCCAAGGTCTGGTACCCCTAGGTGTAGAAACTCCTATACGCTATGCTAATGGCCACTAGGAAGCTCCTACACTACTTCACCGACCACGAAGTCACAGTCGTCACTTCATACCCACTCGAAGACATCATCCGCAACCGTGACATCATGGGACGAATCTCTAAGTGGGCCCTTGAACTCATGGCCCATGACATTAGGTATACCCCCCACACCGCAATTAAGTCTTAGGCTCTCATGGATTTTGTCGCTGAATGGACGAAGGTCCAGCTACCGGCCCTGGATGTCTCCCACGAGTACTGGACAATGTACTTCGATGGGTCCGTAATGGTGCCCAACTCAAGGGCTGGAGTGGTTTTGATCTCCCTAGACGGGAGTAGGCTCCGCTACACCATCCACCTCCACTTTTTGGCTTCAAACAACATCGCAGAATACGAGGCCCTTATCAACGGACTACGCATCGCCATCGAGCTCGGTGCTACGTGACTCTATGTCCACGGTGACTCAGAACTAGTCGTTGATCAGGTCATGAAGGAGTCCTCCTACAAAAGCCCCCTCATGACAGCATATTGCCAAGAGGTGCGTAAGCTCGAGGACAAATTCTAGGGAATCAAACTACATCACGTCCCTCGAAGGGACAACAATGCCGCCGATTTCCTCACAAAACTAGCCACCAAGCGGGATCCATCCCCAAGCGGAGTCTTCATCAATGACATCCACGAGCCGTCCGCCCGCATCCTAGAAGGACCAACCTAGACACACCCCGACGGCTAGCCGGCGCTCGGGGGCTTCGATCCTAGTACCTCTATAACGACATCACCCACGGACGTCATCGTATTGGCACTCGATTAAACCGACTGGCGAGTACCACTACTCGCCTACCTCCTCGAGGAGGTTCTCCCACCTGAAAGAACTGAAGCCCGATGAATTGCTCGACGCGCCAAGACCTTTGTCATGCTTAGTAACGAACTCTACAAATGGAGTCTGTCAGGAGTGCTCATGAAGTGCGTTCCCGCTAGCCGGGGAAAACAGATCCTCCTCGAGGTCCATGCCGGGATCTATGGGCATCATGCGGCCCCAAGGTCTCTGGTCTGAAAAACCTTTTGCCAAGGTTTTTACTGGCCCACCATGCTACGAGATGCAAAGGAGGTCATCCGCAGGTGCAAAGGATGCCAGTTCTACGCTCGACAAACCCATTTGCCGACGCAAGAGCTCCAAACCATCCCAATCACCTAGCCATTCGTGGTTTGGGGCCTCAACATGGTAGGACCCCTCAAGAAAGGCCTAGGCAGTTTTACTCACCTACTCGTAGTAGTCGACAAGTTTACCAAATGGATAGAGGCCAAGCCCATTGCCAATCTCCGCTCGAAAGAGGCGGTCAAATTCTTCCTTGACATCATCTATCAATTTGGCGTTCCTAACTGTATTATCACTGACCACAGGACTAACTTCACCGGGAAGAAGTTCCTAGACTTAAGCAATGGATATGGCATCAGAATCGATTGGGCTTTGGTTGGACATCCACGAACTAACGGTCAGGTCGAACGCGCCAACGACATGGTCCTCCAAGGACTCAAGTCGTGTATCTTTGATCGACTCAACAAACATGTTGGGCGATGGGTTGCAGAGGTCCCAGTGATCCTCTGGAGCCTAAGAATGACCCCAAACCGATCCATGGGATTCACACCTTTCTTCCTGACCTACGGAGCGGAAGCAATGTTGCCCTCCAACCTCGACCATGGCGCACCAAGAGTAAAAGCTTTCGACCATGATCGAGCCATGGAGTCTCAACAGGACGCAGTCAACCTGCTCGAAGAGGCCCATGAGACAACCATTATCTGCTCTGCTTGCTATCAACAAACCCTCCGCAGGTACCATGAAAGGAAGATCAGAGGAATGATTCTCGAAGTCGGTGATCTCATGCTCCAAAGGACCCAATCAACAAAGGAAAAAACACAAGCTCTCTCCACCCTAGTAGGACCCTATACGGTAACCGAAGTAATTAGACCAGGCACCTACTGACTAGAGGACAACAACGGCAATGTTCTCAACAACACTTGGAACATTGAACAACTACGTCGTTTTTTCCCTTAAATTTGGTCTAAACACTTTCGGTTAAAACACATGCTCCTATAAGAGTGCCCTCGCACGAACACTTTCAACCCAGGTCGCTCGGGGGCTCCATAAATGTACAAAATATTGAGTATTACCTCTCTTTCTCTTTACTATCACATGGTATACAACTTTCTCCCTGAATGAAAACACATTCCATTCCTTTAACTACCCTACATAACCCTGTTCTTACTCCCAAACCAAACGCACCCCACCTTTCCCTATGGATACGAGCAACCAAACCTCGTGGGCCACGCCTCGGGCTCCCAAGATCGCACCCTACGGGACAAACGGGCAGGTATGAGAAAGAAAGGATAAAAACAAAACAAGGAAACAGATATGGTGGTTTCATCACAGGGGCAGTACTATTGTATTTATTGATACAAAGAAACTATTTACACGGGGACTTGCCCACAAAACTTAACTATTACATTTTCTATTACTATTGCGGCCACTCGACAACTTTGCCTGAACGCCTGAAATCGCTCAGTTCCGCTCCTTCAAAACTTTGGCAAAATGCAACAGGTACCTCAAGGGCGTCGCACCTATAGATGCTCAGCAGAAGAACATGGAGCTCCTGGCCTTCTCATGCAGTTGAGGCAGCTCCTGAGTGGGGGCACCGCTACCGAGGTAAGGTCGCCATGGCTGGAAGAAATCTCATCAAACTTTATGAACTATCCAACTTGAGTAGCTGTAGGCACGAAACCCTCCACCGGCACAGTCATGAGTAACCTCCCCTTCAACGAGGCTCGCTCGGTAAAGATCCACCAGAGAGTCTATATGGCTCCATCCCAAAGGAGGCCTCACAGACCAGATCCTGCATCACCTCCAGTCCAACATCACGCTTCGGGTTCGCAAAAGGATCTATAAGTCCTCCCCCTCGCTCACTCTCTCTCTCACTTAGGAACCGCCGTGGCATATAGGCACTCTCGGTGAGAAAGAAGAAGAAAGAGAGAGCGAGAAATCTCCGCCAGAAGAGACCACCGGACCTCCCCGAGTCGATCGAATCACCCAGGAGGGACACCAGGCGATAGGTAAGGAGCAAAGGGATGCCTCATGCAGGCCATGCCGACTCTATCTCAAATGACGAGCATGGGTCCCGGTCGAACATTTTCGACTGAAGCTCTTCGAGCCCCGTCACTCTAGTCATCAAGGTAAACATTACCAAAACCCCCTCTATTTCTTTACAAATCATTCATACATCCATACGCGCATTCATCTCATATGCCTAAACCCCCTAGACGGTTAGGGCATGAACCACCTAGGGGCTTAGGAACTAAGCATCGCACATGCAGCGAAATGCACCACAACGCTCCGTGTTGCGTCATGAAGCGATGGTTTGCCTCATTCGACATGAGCAGCCAAATAGAGCTAGAGGAGAAAACCATAGATGAGCACCATGCGGCCCTAGCCCGGTCTAGCAGATCAGGTCATCTCAACCTTCTCATTCGATCCTAAACCTCTCGCCAGGCCCACAGAATCTCCATCGAAGGGGAGGACGATAGGCCACCTGGGTCGGTCTCTGGAATGACCTAGGCATCTGTCGGGTTGCAAGTAAAGGAGTAGTGGAATGTCATAAGAGGGCTATGTCGACCCCATCATGAACGATGGACCCGGATTCCACTCGATCACACCCGTTAGCAAGCTCACCAAGCTAGTCTTTGAGCCCGAGCGATCGGGACAGGCGACGAAACTCAGCCCCTCCGGTTGTAAGGAACCAGATGGGGTAACGCACAATACTCACATCGACCCCCATAAAGGCCCAATAGGGCTCAGGGGCTCAAGAAAAACACCAAGGATAGTGACCTTGAACTCGCTAGATCAATGACTATGACTCGCCCGGTCCCATGGCGCGCACCGACACCAGGATCCATGAGCACCGCCTTGTCTGATCTTTAACTTAACTAACAACGTCTTTGTAATGGCTTCAATTCTGACTGCACTCCAAAGAAATCTTGGGACCTCGACCCTGAACTCGCGTCGACAGGATCGGTGACATCCGGCTATGGCTCTTGGGACCGCGACCCCGAACTCGCGTCGATAGGATTGGCAATATCCGGCTATGGCTCTTGGGACCACGACTCCGAACTCACGTAATGGCTTCATTAACTAAAACTAACAAAAACTAACTCTCTCGATCCACGGCGCACACCAACACCTGGGTCACTCGTGACTCCACCTCGCCTGATCCCATGGCGCGCACCAATGCCTGGGTCTACTCGTGACTCTGCCTCACCTGATCCCACGGCGCGCATCGACGCCAAAGATTAGTGAGCTCTGCCACGTCCAAACTAAGCTGTCTCCATTCACGGCGTGCACCGATGCCAGGTTTTATCTCAAACTAAACTTCCTCACCCGATCCCTAGCGCGCATCGACGCCGGAATCAGTAGTTCTGTCTCAATCCAATCCCCGCGCCTAAAAATGCCTCGGCTGCACAACGACGTCGTGGTTATACAAAAATCCATCTCAGACTAAAAACACGCACACATGCTCCAAACACCCCCTAGACAGTTCTGCCCGAACCGCTCGGGGGCTCGGGGGCTACACCCGCCAAAAAAAACCTCCCCTGCTGGCAACGTAGAAAAACCCCCCGGCTGGTTTTGCCCGAGCTAACCAGTGGCTCGGGGGCTACACCCACGGGTGCGCTTGCGCGCACCCACCGGCAAGACAAAAAATCCCTCGAACGAATCTACCTGAATCGCCCAAGGGCTTGGGGGCTCCTGTCGAGTTCATAAACTCGGGGTCCCTCGGGGACCAGATTTCACGCCAAGGCTAAACCCAAGAGTCTACAAAACAACAGGGCAAAGGGACGGCCCAGTAGGCGACCGAAAGGTCTAGCCCAAGTAGAGCGACACCAGCTCATCAACTTCTTCGGCCCACCTATCCGACCAGAGCACTCGCTCTAGGCTCCAGCCACCTCTGAATGGCCTCTCCGATCGGAAGGCCTGCCTCGAGCCCTACTTCCGACTTCAACCCTGTGTCTCTCTGATCGGGGTACGTAAGAATACTGCTTCCTACTCTGGCCCCGTGTCTCCAACCGGGGACCCCGTAGGAAGCCTGTTTACCGCTCTTCTCCGACTTGCGTGGCCAGGGCCAACTAGGGCCATCCGACCGGGGATGCCCGCTCAGAAGGAACCAGGGGCGAACGGAGAAAGCAGTACACAAAGTCAAACCACGATACCGGGACCATACCCTACATGCCTGCGGGAGCAGTGCTTCACAACCACCCTGACACAAAGAGTATTATAGGCGTCGACATTTGTGTCTACAATATTGTTGGCGCCATTGAGCTCCCATACGGCAAAAAGCCCCCATGCCTCTGGCTTCAATAGTGGGCGCCAGGGTTCACCATACCTGGTACTCGTGGTAAGGGCTCCTCACATAACAGTAGTATTTTGCAGGTACCAACATCCACCCTTCCTAAAGAAGCCAACGTAACCTCCCATGTGCACCTAACATTCTATAGCAACATCAACAGTATTGTGGGTGCCTACCATCATCGCTACCCTCATCGGCGTGGGCAACAAGGCATAGAAACATCCGTACTCTCTCCCTCTCACCTATAAAGCCATCCCCTTTATCTATAAAAGGGGATGCGCTCCCTCCAACAAGAGAGGTCGACTTCTTCAAGTTCAAACTCACTAGATTGATAGCTCACAACCCCTCAAGCGCACGCTTGGACTTCTAGCTCATAGCGGAGTTCTAGTTGCCCTTGGCCCTTCTGGTCGGACCCGACCGGACCTCTTGAACACTCCTCCTTTCTCCTTCTCGTTTGTAACCCCACTACAGACTTCAAGCACCTGGGCTCAGGAATAAAGTCACCGACCGACCCAAACTGGACGTAGGGCACGTTGCCTGAACAAGTATAAATCCTGTGTCATTGAGTGCTAGGCCACCTTCGATCACAACGTACAATAAAACTACAAATATTTACTAGTTGGTCACTTTCTGTACCGACACTGCAAGTATATGATACACACGATTACTTATAATTCTTTATGATCGTTAGTTCATGGAGCCTACATATTTAAATAAACTATCTTTGATAGTACCTATGAGTCTCCTTGGGTACCAAGTGGGGCACCACCTAGCTGAGACATGCCGATCTCATGCTGCGGCCAATCGTCCCACTGGTCGTGCTATCTACGGAAGCCCAGGGAATCGTCGTCATCGTCGTCCTCGGTTGCAGGGTCCTTTCTAGCGCTATGATGTGGTGGTGTATGTACCGCGGAAGTGGCACCTGTCATCTGCTAAGAAGAGCCGGCTGGTGTCCTCAAAGAGGCTGAAGACATGGCACCCAACCACACCGGGAGTGGCAGTTCCTCATAAGGAGTGTCCATGCAGCTCAGCTTCTGATCTAGCTTCCTGCAACTTTTCTTCACCTTCTGCATAAATAGAGTTAAAGTTAGTGCATTACCCAAACACATATACACTAAAGAAACATTTTTGGAACGGACAAGTTTATGTTACCTCCACAAAAGCCGCAAGAATGTCTAGCCCCTGACCTCTAGACTCATGAAGCCGGAACGCTGCTTCGTTGGATAGCCTTGACAATTGTGTCGCCTGGGTACAGAAATGCGGTTGGATAGTTTTAGTACACATACTTAATACCAAAAGGATAACAAATTATACCATTCAAGTATATTACCACGTATCTATGAAGTAGGGCTCTCTCCAGCTGTGTGTCCTCCCTAGTGGTAACATCGTACACATCTTCGATGACATCTTCCTCTGAGTCCTCGTCAATCACCACATCAGTGTATGGGGGCTTGATATGTGTCCTCGTAGACCTATGAAGCCACCGCAGGTACTCGTCAAAGGTGTGCTAGTCATGTGGAGGACCCGCATGGACCGGATGTCGTACCCTATTCTGCCACAAATGGATGCACGAGCTGTGTGTCATGTGCCAATCCTTGGTCTTGTACCTCTTCCTGCGGTCATACCTGCAACAAAACATTGTTAGTTGTACCACACACCTCTAGATTGTAGCATTGTTATTAATCGATAACGCACCCATACAATTCTTGGTTGGTGGAGTAAAGCGGTGGTAGGCAGCCTATCATTCTCCCAAACTATTTGTAGACCCAGATGGGCAAGTGAATCTCGACCACATGGAAGAAAATAAGAGGGACATTGCAACGATACTCGTCTGACTCATCCCTAGTGATAGGATTGAGATAGTACTAGAGCTCTAGAGCATCCTAAGGACACCAATGCACCTAAATTTTATAATTGAGTTAGGTTGTGATATAATGTACATCGAACAAGACATAGGTATGATAGTAAAGAGAGCATAACCTGGTGCTGTGTCAGGACGTCGAGACCATCCGTGTACTCCCTATACTTGCACCTCGCATTCCCTCTAACTAACTCTGCTTCTGTCCAGATATACAGAGCTGTAGGGAGTGTATCCTACCTATTCCATTGCTACATTGAACATGATAATGAATTAGCCATTAATAATGAATTCATATGTAACTGCCTCCAAGAATATAGTGAACCAAAGTACTTACCGATAAACCATTATTAAGGGGCCTCCCAATGGGCCATCGTTCCCAACACCACACCTAGAGTAGGTACGAGCAACCCCCAAGGTTCGCATATCTTGAGGTGCTGAAAGGTCCTAATGGCTAGAGGGGGGGTGAATAGCCTAATAAAATTTCTACAACAACACTTAACAAAATAGTTAGTCAATTATGAGGCGAAGCAAGTGTTGCGCTAGTCTACTCAAAATGCAAGCCACCTACTGCAATTCTAGTTTAGATAGTGTCGATTCACAAAAGAGGTATGACACTACCCTATGTTAGTGTGCTCTCAATGGCTAACTAAAGAGCCACACCAACCAAGCAAGCAAGCTCTCACAACTAGTTACACTAAAGAGCTTGTTAACTAGTTTGCGATAATGTAAAGAGAGTAATCAAGATAGTTATACCGCCGTGTAGAGGAGTGAACTAATCAATCACAAGGATGAATAACAATGAAGACCAATCACCTCGGAATCAAAGGATGAACACAATGATTTTTACCGAGGTTCACTTGCTTGCCGGCAAGATACTCCTCGTTGTGGTGATTCACTCACTTGGAGGTTCATGCGCTAATTGGCTTCACAAGCCAAACCCTCAATAGGGTGCCGCACAACCAACACAAGATGATGATCACACAAGCCACGAGCAATTCACTAGAGTACCTTTTGGTGCTCCGCCGAGGAAAGATCAAGAACCCCTCATAATCACCACGATCGGAGCCGGAGACAATCACCACCCTCCGCTCAATGATCCTTGCTACTCCAAGCTGTCTAGGTGGCGGCAACCACCAAGAGTAACAAGCGAAATCTGCAGCGAAACACGAACACCAAGTGCCTCTAGATGCAATCACTCAAGCAATGCACTTGGATCACTCCCAATCTCACTATGATGATGAATCAATGATGGAGATGAGTGGGAGGACTTTGGCTAAGCTCACAAGATTGCTATGTCAATGAAAATGGCCAAAGATGTGTGCCATAGCCAGCCATGGGGCTTAAATAGAAGCCCCCACGAAATAGAGCCGTTGTACCCCTTCACTGGGCACACTGCGCTCTAACCAGACGCTCCGGTCCAACTGACCGAACGCCAGCCCTCAGCGTCTGGTCATCCGATGGACGCCACGCGTCACCAGCTTCAAACGCTGTTCGTCAGATTTCAATGGCTACGAAGCTGATCGGATGATCCAGCAAAACTGACCGGACGCTGAAGCCCCAGCATTCGGTCGAGTACAGTAAGGGTCAAAATCCATTTCTCCTCGACCGGACACATCCAGTCCACCTCGACCAGACATAGCCCAGCATCTGGTGGTAAACCCTAGCCACTGTACCGCCGAGTCAGCATGACTGGACGTAGGCAGCCAGCGTCCGGTGCATTCAGATCTAGCGTCCGGTCACTTGACCGACGCTGGCATCTCCTCCGTCTTCTTCACCCTTGCTCAAAAGTGCTAACCACTAAGTGTATCACCTTGTGCACATGTGTTAGCATATTTTCATAAATATTTTCAAGGGTGTTGGCACTCCACTAGATCCTAAATGCATATGTAATGAGTTAGAGCATCTAGTGGCACTTTGATAACCACATTCTGATACGAGTTTCACCCCTCTTAATAGTACAGCTATCAAACCTAAATGTGATCACACTCTCTAAGTGTCTTGATCACCAAAACAAAATAGCTCCTATAAGTTATACCTTTGCCTTGAGCTTTTGTTTTTCTCTTTCTTCTTTTCAAGTTTAAGCCATGATCATCGTCATGCCATCACCATTGTCATGCTATGATCTTCATTAGCTTCTCCACTTGAAGTGTGCTACCTATCTCATGATCACTTGATAAATCAGGTTAGCACTTAGGGTTTCATCAATTTACCAAAACCAAACTAGAGCTTTCAGGTGCGACGGCAGGCAACACATAGCTGTCAATATGTCCATGCCAGGACTACGCTGCCCTAGCTGTACACCGCTATGTTCTCCCACGACTGTCATAGTATGTCAAGGAACATCCAGCTGATCGTGTTGCCCAAGGCGTCTGGTAAGAGGAAAGCACCAAGAAAGTGCTAGAGCCACACACGAGCGAACCTGTCGATCAGAGCCTCCTCAGCATGTGGGTCCAAGTAATCAAAGCGCTCCGTGATCCTAGACGACGAAACCCCGGAACTTTTCCTAAAATTGACAAAAGAAAATGAGACCCCATGGCTATAGGAAAGTAATGCAAGTATTAAATAGGCTTGAATTACTCACTTATTTTTCTTGGAAGCATCATCGTCCGGTGGAAGAAAGCCAGTAAAATGAGCCACCAGCTCCCTCTAGTGATCGTTGTCAACTATCCCTATCACTGGAAGTCCCCCCAACCGAAGGCCTAAAATAGCCTTCATGTCCTACAACGTCAAGGTCATCTCGCCACAAGGTAGGTGGAACGTGTGGGTCTCAGGCCTCCACCTGTTATAAGAATAGAACGACCATTAGTTGACTCAAATTTGTTAGAAGAAAGTTTATGTACAAAGAATACACTCGCACCTGTCTACAGCTGCAGTAAGTAGTGCTGGGTCAAGGGGTGGAAGACCATGGTTAACAACACAGACAAGCTCGAGGAAGCCGGCACGCCGTATGTAAGGCGCATAACGTTCGTCCCACTGGTGCGCCCTGGTGTGCGTGCGGGGCCTTAAAGGAGGCAACGACACCTCTACGTCATTGTCACTCAAGATGTGTGCTCGGTGCTGGTCATCGTACTCCACCTCAAGAATGGGGTACAACGGGTGCTGCATGGGAGGAGCCATCCTGTTTTGAATTGATAAACAAAGCGTTAGAGTATTCAAATTAACAAAATTTAAATTAGCATTAGTAAGTTCACAAACAATTCACTAACCTAACTATCCTAAATCCCTAAACCTAAAATCCTAACTATACTAGATAATAAATACATAATCAATCCCTAAAATACCTAAACCCTTTTGAGTTTAGAGTAAACTAGTATCTATACCCAAAATCTCTAACTAAATAACTAACTATAAACTAAATAATAAATGCATAAACAATCCCTAAACCCAAAATCCTAACTATACTAGAACACACAACCTCAAACTTACGTAAATCATAAACAAATTCACTAACCTAACTATTCTAAATCACTAACTATCATAAATCAATACCAATCATAAAACCATAACTATCCTAAATTACTAACTATCCTAAATCACTAATTATCCTAAATCAATAATAATAAAAAAAATATGAAATCAACCCTAACTATCCTAAATTACTAACTATCCTAAATCACTAATTATCCTAAATCAATAATAATAAAAAAATATGAAATCAACCCTAACTATCCTAAATCACTAATTATCCTAAATCAATAATAAGCAAAAAAATGAAATCGAGAGGAGGTACCTTAGGAGCGGGCGGCCTTGACGCGTCGGCGTTCATGGCATGACCGGCGCGGGCGCTGCGCGGCGGCTGGCGGCGGTGCGGGCGCTGGCGGCAGGCGGGCGGGGTAGGGTGCGTGCGAGCGGCCGGCCGGCCGCGTAGTATTTATTCAGCTCTAACGCGCCATGGATCAGGGCGCGGCAGTTCGGTGGTACGGCAAGAGCTGCCATGTCAATAGTCACCGAAACCGGTCGTCGCCACGTCAGACCTCTGCCGCGCCACCATGCATGGCGCGACACAGGCATTTGGCCGTGCTAGGGTAATAGACGCGGCCAAAAGTGTTAGTTTTAAAAAAACTTGCAGTGTTAGATTTAAAATTAGTTATCAAAAAGTGTTAAAATTAAAAAAATTTCTCGTGAGCACGGTGCACAACATCCCTCAACTATGGGACGCCAAAGGCAGTTGAATCACAGACATGTCGCCTGTGGACAGGTCGTACTTGAGGGAGAAAATTGCAATTATAGGACACGAAACAATGCGCTTCGCTATTGTAGGACTTCAAATATCGACTTCGCTAAAACGACCCTTAAAACGTTAGCACTTTGTTATACATGACATTTGGTCTTTTTAATCATTTTTCTCAACTAAAATACATATATTTTGTCATGATGTGACCGTATTGCCCTCAGGCTTCAATTGACGTGGGATGTGGCTGCTAGTCGTCCCCGGTCTAGATGCTGGTCTGGGTGACCGTGACCTAGGACGAGGCCTGCACGTGGATCCCGTCCATGTTGGGGCTGCTTCTCGGCGTGACAATCTATATGTCCTGCACCGTGATGCCCTCGCAGCCGTCGATCACGACGTGGTATAGCTCGCTGTCGACCGAGGTCAGGCCGCTGATCATCACGTCCCTCGAGTTCAGCACCTTCGGCGACTGGCGATGCACCAAGTCGATCAAGAGGAACACTTTATATTTGTGGTGTCATGCATGTTTGCACTTCAGCATGCACTTGCAAGAATAAGATGCACTAGAAACTACGCGCGACGTTGCCGCGCGCTTGTCTGTGTTGGGCTAGCCCGCATGCGTGAGTGAGTTTATACCGAGACCATCAGTGTGGGATCAGCCCATTTGCTTGCACTACATCTTGATAGAAATGATTGTATACACATTGATGTAAATAATGTGTATAAGATGGTTCTATTTGTAGAAAAAATATAATCATGACAACTCTAAGTACGTGGCACTAAAGTTGAGAATGCAATTGCTTAACTTGTTGCATAGATAGTGAAGCATATGTTACCAAGGCCAATCATGGAGAATGGACGTGCAAGATCTGCAGTTTGGTGCATAACCAAATGAAATGGTTAATCAAGACTAAGTTCGTTAAAAAGATCAAGCCTCACTTATCATAATTGGAGTGAAGAGCACCAAGAAAATGTGGTCCAAAAAAAACAAGCTGAAAATGCAAGAATGCATTCACATATGAATGCCAATGAATGAACAAAGAATGTTTCAATGGTAGCAAGTTGAAACAATTTGCAGAAATCAATTAAGGAAGAACTGATAAGATGCTTGTAACCATTATTTTTAGAAATAGTGCAGCCAAGATGCAAGGGCTCAATTACTTTACAGTTATTATTCTTAGAGACCAGTCTGAGGTTGCATATTTATCAGCTAATCTCTTTAATAGGAATCTTGCACCAAAAGGGAATGATCACAATCCAAAAAATTTTAAATTCCAATTAAAACATGCATGCAAGGTCATAGAACTTAGAAGCTTGTTAGAAATGAAAAATGTATCACATAGAACCTATTTGTACATTTGTATTACAACAGGATGACTGGAACCTTTAGATTTTATATATATGTTGATAATTGACTACAAGTGTATAATTCTAATCAATGAGGCTGTGAGCTTGATTTGTCCCAAAATATTAGTAAAATTAGTTACATGCTAGCTAATATATGAAATAATTTTGATACTTGGCCTCCGATTGGATCTCTTGAGGAACCTGCATTATAAATTCAAAAACTTTTTCTTAGATTCATTTATAGAACAATAATTGACATACTTCCAAAATCAAAACAAAATTTGGCGCCCTCCTTATTTGCACAGAGGGAGTAAATCAGAACATAGAGCCCTTGCTGATGATAATCTGACGAAAACTTTGAAACTAATAACAATGGATGCTTTGGGGAAAAAAGTTGCTGCACTTATTCCTTTCCCCTGTAGTTCTGAGCCAATATTGACTACTGCATTTGCACCTCTAATCTGAAGAATGTAAGTAACTAGCAGGAAGCCCGCGCAATTGCGCGGGTTTGGAAGCATAAAAATGTAGCGTGAGAAGTTACAAACATTTAAAGCACACAACGAAGAATAAGCACATTCAGAAAGCTTCAATTTTACAATTTTATTGAGTATGACATGACGTATCACTGCGTTACAAATAGTGTTGGTACACAAGCACATACCAAAATTTTAGATTTGCCAACATCCATCTTTGCTAGGGTGCATCACCGCTGACAACCTGAGGTTGTAAAATAATTTTCTCATATTTATGGTGGACCTTAAGGTGGTAACAGAATCTTATATCACCTATAAGCAGAAACAAAGGAAATAATCAGATGAAAATGCATAAAGATCACACCTTTTTATTATTTTATAGGAACAATGCTGCTTGTTCATCACATCCACTACTGAAATCTGATTTGGGGATTAAAAATATAAGGAAATAGAAAGAATACAAAACTTGGGGCGTAGCGTTGCCGCGCCATTTTGAGCCGGCCAGTGGTGATTCTATGTGGGATTTAAGGAAACTTAGCAATGTAGTTTGAAAAATTGTTCTATCAACATCATAGTAGCCATATGCAGTTCTATAAAAAAATAGATTTAATAACATTTACTTAGATAAGTAGTTTTCTTATGGCAGAAAATCATGGAGGCATTTTTCTTAGGATACAGTCATGGAAGCACATGAATAAAGGAGCAGATCATTCCAAAAGTCTAAATCATTCTAAGAAAAAATAATGAAATACAGAGACCAAGAACTGAATAACTGTACATCAAAGACAAAGCCAGACTCTATAAATCTTATTTTTATTGACAACTTCTACCTTGCACTTGGTACATACAGCAGAGAAAGAACTATTGTACGTAAGAAGCAATGAAGGGGCTGCTCCTGAATTTCTTTGAAAGGCTGTAACTGCAAGCACCAAAATACTAACATAGAACTTAAATGCCATTTGTCGACAACACAACATTAGCAACCACTTTCTCAAAGGACTGCTAGAGTAGAATTCTGACAGCTTCTGGAATCAGAGGATAGAGAAGCAGTTTTAACACTTTAGTAGTGTTGAACTGTGGAAACAATATTTAAGAATCCGCTATCAAGGCCATGATAATATGAAATAATAATTAATGGTATATTGACTATACGATGTTGATATATATTGAAAGAGGTAATAATACAGTGAGGTACTAACCTTGGAATGTTTTAACAAAAGCTCTAATAAGGAATCTCACAGTAAGTTTTTTTGCCTCTGCCTCATTAGAGGCGCCACTTTGGTTCAGACATTTTATCGAGCAAGTCGCAGGTGGCAAGCAGACTTACACGACGAGCAGGGGAAATTGTTGCGTGCGAAGAGGTCGACGCAGCACTACACCACGGCATCGATGGTCAGCGTGAGAGCATGACTGGCAGCCTCAGACCAGATGAAGACTACTACCGTGCGAGGGGTGGTGCAGCGGCAAAGGACATCAACCTGCATATGGAAGCTGCAGCGACCCCTCGTCACTCGCTGTCGCACTGCTGCCTCCTAGAGCTATATGACATAATCCAAGACTGCGTTGGCGCCGCCGCCACCATGGTCTGCTCACGCTGCTGCTGCCGCTGTCGACTGCGCTGCATCTCATGTTGTCGCCCGCCGTCATGCCTCGTGCTGTCGCTTTGCGCTCGCGCCACCGCGTCGCGAGACCCTACGTGAGCGTTGTCGCCACTGTGGCCTGCGTGCACTATTCACGATGCTGCTCGCATTGCTCCTCACGCCGCCGCCTCGCGCCGCCGCCTGGCGCTGCTCCTCACGCCGCCGCTAGGGTTAGGTTTTGGGGCATGGGTGTCGGCCAAATGGTGAGGAGGAAGGGTGGGCTGCGCACTCGCGCCAGCTGCTGTCTCTGCTTCTGGCGTCGCCCATGCCTATGAGGGCGGTGGGGTAGGCACGAGGGAGAGAGGCAGGGAGAAGCTTGTTGCGTCTGCTATGGCGACAGAGGAAGGGCAGAGCAGCGTCGTGGCACGCGTCTGAGCAGCCATTTTTTACCGTGGCAGCGTGGGGGCTAGGGTAGATGAGGCCGAGACGATGGAGCTATGGCGCCAGGTTGGGGGGCACCGGCCAGGGGCCGTAGCCGCCATGCCGTGCCTACCGGGACCCGCTGGTGAGGGAGAGGTGGGGGTCCGTGGGTCCCTCCGTCACGCCACGTCGCCTGAGGGCGGGTGCACACGCGCTCGAGCCTGATGTAGGGGGCGACGGCGAAGGGAACGGGCAAAGGTCGGCCCGTGAAGGTTCGGGACAGGTCGGGTCGACGATAAAGTGGGTGAGGGATTCGACCGATCCTCCATCGCATGGACCAGATCGCTTGCTCGCCTGATCTGATGGCTCACGGCTTAGCGGGCGACGTGGCACGATGGTTTGCCCGCTTTTGGAAGCAGGATTCATATGGTAAGATGTGATGTGATATGGCAACTCACTGTTGCTCCACTAAAGCACCCGCCATGTCCCGGCAGCCTTGCACGCCCACAGCGCCTCACCACGACCATTGATAGTGCCGCCCGACACGGTGAGGTCGTCGATGTGGTCGAACATGATCCAGCCGTTGTCCCCACCGCTGGTGTAGCCTGATGGCGCAACAAGCGTACCATCGACCTGAAGCATCACCCTGCTAGAGCATGGGCCAGTGAAGGCCGCACGGCTAAGCAGGAAGTGCCCGTTCAGCACGTGCACGGTCGTCGGCTCTAGGCACTGGCAAACACGTCGGACGAGTCCGTCCGACCGTCGGGCTTCGCTCCGAAACCGGCGACATTGTACGCCACTTCAGCTGCACCTGACAAAGCAACAGCGCTAGGGAATAAGCATTGATGTGAGCCATGATGTATCAAACACGTTGATGTTCTTGTTGCAGTCCTACCCGGGGCCAGCAACCCCATCCCACGTCAATTGAAGCCCCGAGGACAATACGGTCACATCATGACAATATATATATATATATATATATATATATATATATATATATTAGTTGAGAAAAGTGATTAAAAAGATCAAATGTCTTGTATAATAAAGTACCAATGTTTCAAGGGCCGTTTTAGCAAAGTCGATGCTTGGAATCCTATAATAACGAAGCGCATTGTTTCGCCTCCCGAAGTTTAGAGAATAGCATCAAAAGATCTGGCTTTAAAAAAAATAGCATAAAAGATCGTTCTGTTATCTACTTCTACCATATCTATTAAACGATAGCTTGAGGAGTATAGTTGGCCATGCAGCCCGAGCCTGTTGGCCCGGTTCAAGACCTATTTTTTTGGCCCGGCCCAAGCACGGCCCAGTCCGGTGGCTAGCGGGCTCAGGCTAGCCCAGCATGGTGGAGCAGGCCGTGCCTAGACCTTACTCCAGGCACGTGGGCCGGCATGGCACGGCCTGCTACAGAACAGGTAGCCCGCTAGCGCCCTGGTCTGCCATCTCCATTATATAAATGGCTTGCTACAGAAAACCCTAAACACTCTGTCACTCCCCTCTCCCTCTCTCTCTCTACGGCGCGCCCTCTACGACGCGCTCGGCACCGCGCCGCCCCCTTCTCCGCTCCGCTCGGCCACGCACCGCACCCCTCCTCCCTCCTCCATCTCTCCAGACAGTGGTGGCGGTGGCGCCGCCCTCCCCCACCCTCTTCCTTCCCGTCTCCCTCAGATTCGGTGAGCAGCCAGCGACGGTGGCACCCTCTTCGTCAGATCCGGCGAGCCAGCGACGGTGGCGCCCTCCCCCACCCTCTTCCTCCCCTCTCCCTCAGATCCGATGAGCCAGCGATGGTGGCACCCTCTTCCTCAGATCCGGTGAGCCAGCGACGATGGCGCCCTCCCCCACCCTCTCCCTCAGATCCCGCGAGCCCAAGGCGGCCCAGGCGGTGGCATCTGCTACGGGCGCGCTCACCGATGGTGGATCTAGGGTTCAAGCGTGCGTAGCCATCTTCCTCCTGCGCGTAGCGTCTCCGCGCGGCCCCACCTCTAGGGCGAGCGCACTGACGGCCGTCTGGGGCAAGCGCGCCGGCGGCAGCGGCCGCCTCCTGTGGCGCCCTGCCTCCTGCACTCCCCTTCCCTCTCTCGTGGGCCTCGAGCTGGCACGGTCTGTGAAAATGGTCGTGCCTCGCGGGCCGGCCCGGCACGGAAATCGGCCCATAGTGCCGTGCCTGGGCCGGAGGCAAGGCCCGAGAGGCACGGCGTGCCGTGCCGGCCCGTTGGCCATCTATATCGAGGAGATAGAAACAAAGAGATAAATAAAGGGACAGTAATACAATAGCTCGAGGAGATGGAAACTAGGGTTCATACTAAGAAGCGATAGCACGAAGAGATAGAAACAAGACAAAGAGAAGGCGTGGAGGAGGCGTGCACCATGGATGGGAGGCCCGAGAAGCTACAGTCCCGGCCGGGGAGACGCGTCGCTGGCCGCCGCGCACCAGTGAGGAGGTGAGGTGGGCTGGGTGCGTGAGTTGGCTGGATGCTTGGGTCTGTGCGTGGGTATTCACAACTTCATTTTTTTCTTATCTAAACTTTACCGAGAGTTGGACCGATGGTTTCTGCGGTTAATAAACTGATCGACGCGGAGAGAAAAACACTATATTATATTTGATAAGTCAAATTTATAAGTTCAAGCGAATAGGGCAATGGTATAACTAAGTAACAGATTTTTATGCTATTTTTAAAACTACATCTTTGGATGCTATTTTTCTAAACTTCAAATTCATATTTTTTTTGCAGGTAATCTCTTAAAAGGAGTATGTCTACTGCATAACTATGTGTTTTATACAATTTCAACACATAAATTTTTTGCACCATAAGATTAAGATCCAACAACCTCCATCCTTCTTCTACATCTAGCCTTCTTCTACCTCCAGACAATTACAAGATCACAAATCCACATATCACAAATCATATATCACAGAAAATAATTTTTTTTCTATGGAAGGACAAAATACAGAGGGGTTGGTTCCATAGCACTGCGGTGTCGCGTCATGGCCGGCGCTGCGCTACTGGCCTGACGGACGCACGCGGCTGGTGTCGCGTCATGGGTCGCGTCGCGTCATGGCCGGTGATGCGCTGCGCTGCTGGTGCGCTGCTAGCCTGACGGACACAGATCCGACGGATGCAGATAAACCGAGACAATGATCCGGTGGACTAAAATTCATGTGTTTTTTTTTTCCTAACACACACGTGTTGTATAACATTTCTGCTTAAAAGACGAATTTTGCACCATGATCCGTGGCACCTCATTTTGCCACGTGGCCTCTTCTCGGCCACCAGATTGTGATCACAACCACGAGCAGACGAACCGGCGTTTCTAGATTCTTCGTCCCAAGCGCACACCGCGTCCCCATCGTCCCACGGTCCCACCGGCCACCGGCCATCCTCCGCCTATCTCGTGAGTCCGTGCTCGCAGCCACGGAGCCCGCCGCCCAACATCTGCGAGAAGTCACGGCCACGGAGGCGAGCACAGTCACTGCGATGATGGGTATAGCCGTATAGGCAACGTGGTGGCGATCAAAGTGGAAGCGGAGACGGAGACGATTGTCCTAGTGTCTCGCGCGGCGGTGGTGCGACGCGACGAGGCCACCTCCTGCAATAATGACGGAGAACCCGGCGAGCCAGGGCGAGCGGCAGAGCAGAAGGCGCAAGGACAAGGCGTGTGCGCACAAAGGTCCGCTTCTTTCCGCTGCCATTGACGAATCCTTCTGCCCTGACACTCGCCGAGAACATGCGCGATCTCACCATCCGCACAGCAGATAGGCTCCTTCCACTCTATCTCAGCCACCTCTTCCGTTCCGTGTTCCTATCCTCTGACTTCCCCTACAAACTCCGAAGTCTGCAGTCATGGCGACCAGATTCCGCTTCATGGTTTCGGGCAAGAGAACACATGAGCTCTAGCCCCCAATTCCGTTTTATTTCTTATAGAGTGTAGTAGCAAGATGAAATTCAATCGCTCCATTGCTTCTGAAACGAAACTGTAATGTTGTCTGCATGCCAAGTGCTTGACAGAATGACTATATGGACTATATGGACAAGGCTCAACAGATTCACCCATCGGTTAGTCCATGTCCTGTCCAAGTCGTTACATTGGTTTGATTGTCTTCAAACCAAGCATCATTGTTTTGATTGCCTTCAAATCAAGCATCACCGGACAAACAATATATATCCAAATCATTTAATGTTGATCAGAAAGAATTTCTGGAAAAGTTTCTTTTCCTAATTCAAGAAGCATTGTAGTAATACCCGCAATCTCATTGTAGTAACTATTGGTGAGATTGATATTTTGCCCAAATGCCACTACTGCATAACTGTTGGTGAGATGGATATCTGGACGAATTTCATTTTGAAGTGTCCCTTTGCGGGTCCATCGATACTCTCCAATTCATTCCTATTGAATCTAGAGCTGAAGATTGCAGATGAAGTTGTATTCAGAATTTACTGGAGATAAACACGACAACTAGAGACATGCTTAATTAACAACAGAAGTACTTCATTCCTTACACACACTAATCAAATTTATGTATAGTCAGTTTGTTTTGAGTTCACAGATAAATTTCATCATTGCTTCTGAATTACTACAACTCTATATTTGGCTCCACGTCCTTGGGCTATTCAATGGAATGGCACTTCTGTTGGCAATGGAGCTGTGAGCTCAATATGTTGATATATATATATATATCCAGTTCAAGGTTGGATATGCTCCTACTCCTTTTTCTCTTCTCCGTATCTTGCAGTCTGTTACCAAGCATACTCCTTTTTTTTTTCTTCTCCATATCTTGCAGTCTGTTACCAAGGAGCGCCCGGTAGTTTTTAAGCCTTCTGAACAAGAAGGTAACTTTGAGGGCATTAAAATCGTTCAAAAATAAACCAGACTGCCAAAAAGAAGCCGGATGTCAGTAGCACATTTGGCAAACAACTTAAGTTAACTAGCTGGTTTCCTCCAACAAAGTAGGGCGTGGCAACGCCGCGCTTGGCTTTTCTAGTTTTCTCATGAACCTCCCCCCTAGAAATTAAAGAACGATGCGTGCGGGTCACAGCTTTATAAAAGATATTAATAATATTTATATTTTTAAATAAATTTATTAGAATATATTCAGCGATCATCTCATTTTACTAATTATGCATTATAAAGAATAATATTTTTATAGATGATTGGTCAATGTTAAAAATGTTTAACTTCTCGGGGAGTAAAAATGACATTCTTTGTTGGACGGAAGGAGTGTATTCTTATATAAATTTTAGTTAAACATTTTTTTGAATGGTTTTGTTAGTTTCGTTTCTTTTTGTACATTACGGATATAATTTTAGTCATGCTTGGAATATATGATTTTTTTCCTATTTCCAGTGTTTTTTTGTTTCATTCTTGTGAATTTTCTACATAATTCTTGTAAATCTTATGTTCCAAATAGGCTCTTAGGGGATGTTTGCTTTCTGGCCACATGTTGTCACGTCATATTGTGGCGGCGTCAAAGGTGAGGCATGGAAATCGAACGAGATTCACTACTCCAGCAAGTTGAAAAAGTTGTGATGAACCTAAACTTAATGCTCAACCAAGCAACTGCTTTGATAATTGTGGTAGCCTTAATTCTGTTGTGGCGTGGGAGCGGGCACGCCCTCTTAGTGTTTTAAAATGCTTGCAAACTCCAATAATGAAAAAATGTTTTGTAGTGTTGGCTCAGACTTTGTTAACAATCTAGGAACCAATGCTAATACATTTTAAGTTCTTTAGGTTTGAATTTTTAATCTAGATATTCCATGTTAATATTCTTATTCATGAACTTTGTGTTTTAATTGTTATAACACCATCTAATTAACATCACACTTTATGCTACTTTGTAAATTGTATATGGAAATTATGGACTCATCACTACATTATAACATAATTAAATAATTATCAATAATACACTCAGCACTACATTATATCATGTCTAACGATTATCAGTATTTATAATGAACTAGAAGCAAATTGTGATATAGTTGAATTTTGTCACCAGCTTGACCATGAATATTTTTATGTAAGAATTGACTCCCTTCATTCTCTTTTATAAGACATAACTTGACATCTAACATTTTAACTATCTATTTTTTATTTTATAGTATTTATGCTTATTGATAGTATATTTAATTATAAATCTAACTATATCAATATCACTGGCGGAGCTAAGGCCGGGCCAACCGGGGCCTTGGCCCCACCTTGCCAGAGCCTAAGTATTAAGTTTAGGCTACTAATTCATATTTTATTGCTTCTTTTTTAATTTCCATACTAATCTGCAGAGCTATTCTCTATATATAGCCTATACAGTGTACTAAACGTTACTATTTAAATGTTGATTTGTACTTAATAGAGTCTACTTGATACCATTTGTTGGATATTTGAGGTCTTAATTTGCATGAAGTTTATGGTTAGTGACTAATTGATCTGGTATTTGTGTACACTTTGAGCATCATAAGACAAATTGGCCCCTCCTACGAGTTGATGCTAGCTCCGTCACTGATCAATATTGTGTTATAATAGTTAAAAATTGTTAGTCAAATTATTGCTCAAAAATTTGAATTTTAAATCTTGATATGCATTTATGTCTTATATTTGTCCTCGTGAAGAAAAGTTGTTTTAAAGACTTGTCAATTATTGCTCGTGTAGGCACTACAGTACACATGTGGCAAGTGGCATCATCAAATGCCTGATAGTCAAAGTACTGTTACTAGTAAAAAAGTACAAAAAATATATATTATGTACAGTCTGAGTCCTGGTTCAGTATTTTTCTATCTGTGGCATCGTCAAATGCCTGCCGGTTAAAGTACTGCTACTCGTAAAAATTATGTACTAGTAGAAAAACAATTGACTTCTATTATTGGTCCTCATAAAGAAAAGTTGTTTTAAACACGTGTCTACTAATTGCTCGTGAAGGACAACAAATGGGTGGCATTATCAAATGCTTGACAATCAAAGTATTGTTATTAAAAAATCAAAATCAAAGTACTGCTATTACTGAAAATAAAATACGCATCATCAAATGTTAGACAGTAAAAGTACTGTTACTTAAAAATATAAATCAAAGTAAAGCTATTACTGAACTAGTGAAAAAACTAGTACTAACGTGATAACCAACTACACCACCCAGACAATTGTGATTTTACAACAAAAGGATAATTTATTTAAAAACATTTAAAAAGCACTCACTCAGTGATCAAAGCAACTGGAACTATGCGGGCCTCACTGAGTGATCAAAGCAATCCGAATCTCGTGCTTAAAAAGGGCCCAAGCACGCCGCCGCCGCCTCCAGCGACCAAAGGCATTGCAGCGATGCCGCCGGTGGTCCCGAGATCCGACAGGATAGTTCGCCGGACGGCGATGGTCGGCGCAGCCACCGCCGCCTACTTGCTCCTCACCGCCGACTACGGCCCCAGCTACCCCAACCCTGTACGCACCGTACTCCTCCTTTCCTACAACTGCTGTTTACTAGTTAGTTTGATATTGTGAGTGAAAAGTTAAATCATGGCTAGGACTAGGAGCATGCTTATGCCTGTTGTTCCAATGCGGTTAGTAGCTAAGCCTAGATTACCTTTTGCCGACTCTTGAACTTGCTTGGGATACAGCAACCAGTGATTTCCAGTTCCAGCCGGGGATTGTACTGTTTTCTTGTTTTTGGAACGCAGTAATTTCACAGGAGAAACGCAAGAACATGAAAAAAAAAAAAATCCTGTGTTCCAACAGTCAACATATAGCTTCGGTTCTTGAGAGTGCTAATTTTATCAAGAATAAGATGTTTGTACACTAGCTTTTAGTGTACATCCTGCTTCGATTAGTCACTTTACCTGTTATGATACTACAGCTGACAGATGCCTCAATTTACTCAAATGCAGATAAGGAATGCCATGGAATCGTTGTCTCTGTTCTCCAAATCAGACAGAGACAGGGATAGTGTTCAACGGGCTGCTGAACAAGATACAAGTAACATGAAGCCAGATGGTACATTAATCAAAAGTAGCAGTGCATCGCCTACTAGGAATTAAGCTTTGCACCTTTATATACTGTGAGTGTTTCCATGTTCAGTCGGTCAGTCAGATCGGCTTCCCCTTGTGTCCTCATTACCCAGCAGTTGTAGTTGTCATGTATCCGGATGGACAGGCATGCTAGCGTGACCGTTTCAGTGATAATCGTTTCACTTTATTACTGCAAATTCATGTTAAAAAACAGGCACCTGATAGATGATCAATATATATTACTATATATCTCGTCGAAATCGAACATATTGGAAGAAAGCAACATGCGTGAGGATGACACGCGAGTGAGTCACGTCACAATTATTGTCCTAGGCTCTCTCATCAACACGTACAAAGTCTCACGCTCATGGTGTGGTGTCCAAGTACATGGTCGTGCAGCACGTGTGGCGCTGCTAGCTCAGGAGTACTCACTTTGTAGCTGTGGGTCACTTCCAAGGGCCTGTTTGGTCAATGCCTATGCCACAACTAACCTTAGGAAAAATGTGGTAGCTGCAAGAAGCGGAGAACAATCAGTTCATTTGCATTCTATTTTTCTTGCTTTGAAACCATATAAGTTCATTTTGATGAGTTTTGGGTCAATCCAATGACCCAGAGAAAAGAGAACTTGCATCCCTACTAATTGGGAAAATCTGCTTCCTTCCTGCATGTTGCTTCCCCAAAGTTCTCAGTTCATAGATGAAACAGACCAAGTAACAGCTGTGTCGTTATAAATAGCAAAAGTATGCCTGATCTTGCAAGTTTTTAAGCCTAAAAACTATCCAATGACACTGATGAGAGCTACGATTTGTGTGCCCCTGTGGTTACAATATACAGTGCACCTGCTGATGGCTATTGATGATTTGTGTATTCACCTCATAGGATTTTTTTTCAAAAGCAGCATGACTGCATCATAGTGAATGAGTCTTTTTCTGCCAAGTTATCAACTTCGCTCATGCTTTTGAGTAAAATCCATTCGTACCACTGATGATTTGAACTTAGTCACCTAGATTCTTGTTTCTTCCTGCAGCCCATTCCAGGGATGCTTCTAGCTCTGGTACTCTTTTTTGGTATGGCAGGTTGAAGATACCTGGGTTGGGTAAGTCGGAGCATAGAATAAGCGCGGACTGCTATTGATTTTCCATAGTTCCATACATAGGATGGAATCCTTGTGGAAATTGACCTACTTGCTCGAGCCGGCATCACTTGCTCTAATTGCCACAGCCATTTCTGTGGCCTATGCATCAGCAGCGCGTGCTCTGGACTATGGCAAAGAGATGGAGAGGAACTTGGATTTTTCAGAGGCTTCCATTACATTGGATCGGTCGCAGGCTCTAATGATTCCCCTTGCAAGCTCATGCAGTCTGTTGCTGATGTTCTACTTGTTCTCGTCTGTCTCACATCTCGTGACTGCTTTTACTGCTGTGGCCTCAGCGATGGCACTGTTCTTTTGCCTGTCTCCACACATCACCTATCTCAAGACACAATTCAATCTAATGGACCCATTCGTGTCCAGGTGTTGTTCAAAGTCATTTACACGGTTGCAAGGTTTGCTGATGCTCTTCTGCATAGCCACAGTCTTAGCCTGGTTGGTTTCAGGGCATTGGTTGCTAAATAACGTACTGGGGATTTCCATATGTATAGCGTTTGTCAGCCATGTGAGGCTTCCCAACATAAAGATCTGTGCGCTGCTTCTTGCCTGCTTGTTTGTGTATGATATTTTCTGGGTGTTCTTCTCAGAAAGGTTCTTTGGAGCAAATGCCATGGTCTCTGTTGCCACTCAGAAGGCATCTAATCCTGTCCACACAGTAGCAAATAAGCTCAGCCTGCCTGGGTTGCAATTGATTACAAAGAAGCTGGAGCTTCCAGTCAAGCTTGTATTTCCCAGGAATTTGTTGGGTGGGATTGTTCCAGGAACCAGGCGTGAATGATTCCATTGTTTGGAGATGGACAGCAGATGGCAACTACTCCACCCGCTCAGCATACAGGATTCAATTCAAAGGCTGCTATGGAGGGTTCCGGAGCGACCTCATATGGAAGGCTCACACGGAAAACAAATGCAAAGTTTTTGCCTTGATCCTAATACAAGAAAAAATCCTAACAGCGGACAACCTGCAAAAAAGAGGATGGCCTCATCAAGAGCACTGCGTCCTGTGTAATGGGTCTTTGGAAACAGGACTTCATCTATCACTGCTATGCCCATTCACCAAAATAGTTTGGAGCCAAATTCTATCTTGGGAACATTTTGATGTACCGCTCATGCAACCCCCTCACGACCCTCCACATCTAAAGGCCTGGTGGGAGGAGGCTGCAGCCAAGATCTCCAAACAAGAGAGAAGACGCTTCAACGGTATGGTGATCTACACGCTATGGAACCTTTGGAAAGAAAGGAATAGAAGAATCTTCCAAAACGTCCAAGAATCAGCATGGCAGGTTGCCTTTAGAATCAAAGAGGATATTGCACAAAAAAAGAGGGCTTTGATGTGGAGAGGGTAGTTCTTGTGACCAGCATGTAATTTGGGTGGAAAACCGCTTTGTTTTTTCCTCTGTACATAAAACCTCTTTTCTCTATCTTAATTGAAAGGCAGAGCTCCTTCCAGTTTGTTCAAAAAAAAAAAACAATCCTGGTGACTACATGATGCTTGGCCTTGGAGACATGGTAAGCCCAATAAATCTTATTCTTGCTAATATTTCATGCTTTTATTTTGCTTTTAGTCCTTTTCTTTTTATAATGTCTGCTGTTAGTCCTTAAACCCTCTATAGAATAAGTAGCCTTAAGTGCTTCTACTTTTAATACCTCAGCGTTTGCTGAGCTTCATATTATTTGTCTTGTCTTTGTGTATAAACTCCTGTTTCAGAATAAGACCAAATGACATGTTGATTAACATTTTTTAGCTATATAGATGGAATTGACATGCAAAGATAAGCCATACCAAAGAAAGAAGTTATGTGAACTCAACTTCCATTGTTCAGTGTCTGCCACTTTTTGGCAAATCTTAGTTTATCAAGGCAGCAAGCTATGCACTGCGCACTCCTCTATCAGCTCGATAACGAATAAGTTTTGGTTTACAGGAATGCACTTAACTACTGTACAAATCTATATCTAATTGGTCAGGATGCAACTGGGTGCCCACTTTGTAGCTCTGGATCACTGCCAAGGGCCTGTTTGGTCAATGCGTATGCCACAACTAACCTTAGGCAAAACGTGGTAGCTGCAAGAAGTGGAGAACAATTAGTTCATTTGCATTCTGTTTTTCTTGCTTTGAAATCATATATAAGTTCATTTTGATGAGTTTTGGGTCAATCCAATGATCTAGAGAAAAGGGAACTTGCATCCCTACTAACTGGGAAAATCTGCTTCCTTCCTGCATGTTGTTTCTCCATAGTTCTCAGTTCAGAGATGAAACAGACCAAGTAACACCTGTGACGTTATAAATAGCAAAAGTATGCCTGATCTTGCAAGTTTTTAAGCCTAAAAACTATCCAATGACACTGATGAGAGCTATGTTTTGTGTACTGTGGTTACAGTATACAGTGCACCTGCTGCTGGTTATTCATGATTTATGTATTCAGCTCATAGGATTTTGCAAAAGCAGCATGACTGCATCATAGTGATTTGAGTCTTTTTCTGCCTAGTCTGTAACTTATCAACTTTGCTCGTGCTTTTGAATAAAATCCATTCGTACCACTGATGATTTGAATTTAATCACCTAGATTCTTGTTTCTTCCTGCAGGCCATTCCAGGGATGCTTCTAGCTCTGGTACTCTTTTTTGATAACCTGAAGTTCAAGGATGTGAATGTTCCATCAGATGTGTCTCCCCCAAAATGGCGGAATTATGTGTGGTATGCTCTAACTGGGTATGGTATTGGCTTGGTAGCTGCATTAGCTGCTGGGATCTTGTCTCAGTCTCCCCAACCAGCCTTACTGTACCTGGTAAGTGTTGTCAGGTTATACAGTCAGGTTTTGGACATCACTGCTGTTTTTCGTTCTGTTAAATTATGCTTCTGTGACTTGGTCACGTGTATGTATCTCATAGGATCGAGTCATGGTATAGTATAGTTGTTGCTCTTCGTTCTGACAGTTTGTGGCTTTCAGGTGCCATCGACGCTGGGGCCTGTCATGTACTTGTCATGGTTACGGAATGAGCTGTGGGAGCTATGGGAAGGGTCTGGGACGATTCTAAACGAGAAAGCTCGTTTGCTGGAGGTCTGAGATCCAAGTGGACAATAAGAAGGATATGAGCCCACCGTGATCTAATTAAACACTACTTGAGCTCCTCCTCATACTGAAGGAGTATTTATAAGCTAGAATGTTCTAGTCACGTAAGCTGCTACGCAGTTGCCCTCGAAAAGAGAAAATACAGATAAATCATGTAACTGTTTGCAATAGAAAGGTTCAGTTCAATGCATTTCAGCTTTTACCCATACCGCCATACGTTCTCTTGTCTGCGACTGCAGACTGCTTGAGTGGCAAAGAAGGTTCAGTTTAATGCATTTCAGCTTTTACCCATAGGTTCTCATGTCGCTGACTGTTTCTTCTTCTTTTGGAAATTGTCTCCGACTGCTTGAATGTCAAGGCAGTGCCGTGGCTGATGCCAATTGACGGTATGATGCTGTATAGAACGGACTAATACGACCTTTCGTTGTTGTTACTTGCTAGCTAAGCTAGCCAGAATTGGAGTTTGGTTGAGCCAGTTAAAAAAATGATAATGGTGAGGTTTCCACGGCATTTGTTTAAGAGTTTTAGTGGTAACATCCGCAGAGGTCTTTGCTCCACTGAAGAAATGCGCAGAGGTCTTTGCTCCTCTGAAGAAATGTGGAGGATGACTGAGCAACTGCCGCTGAAAGCTCTTATTTCACTATTTGCCTTTGCTAAATTGCGATGCCATTTCTGGGTTGTCGGCTAAGCACAATATCTCAACTGGTGACGCATGGTACAGCCATGGCCAGTGGACTACCAGCAAGCAAGCAAGACGGTAAACCTGACAGGTATAATCTGGGAAGGGAGCAGATTGATTTTTTCCTCTGAATTTTCTGAAGCTGATGGAATTCATTTCCCCGAGCACCACTGTTTTCAGACAAAAGGAATTGTGTTCATTCCCAAACAGTGAGTAGGATGCTGCTGGTACTTTGGGCTACAATCCTAACTTACGAGCTATGACTATGAGAGACTAGTCTAACAATTTCTCACACAATGATCAAGGAAGCATAGAATTTCTCACACAATGATCAAGGAAGCATGGAGGCCAGCAGACCAAAAAAGCAACAAAATCACGGATTCTCACAGAGTGATGTAGGAGTAAACTACAGATCCCACTTATGGTTGCCTCTGGACATTTCCTTGTCAATTTAGGAGAGGCCTTGCACTTGTCATGCACTCGCACTTGATCCCTCACTTGTAGAGGCCGTCCCAGCGCACGCCCACGCCCACGCCCACGCACACCAGACAGAGACGCGAGCTTTCACTTGGAGAAGTTGAGACATCCCATGGGTTTCTGCAACACGGCTGCCACTTGCCATTCCATAATATTGCATATATGTTTGCTGGATTTAATACAGTGGTACACTTAGAGGACTAATAAGTAATGCTAGTGGAAACAACACAACTGATCGACTCCCTTGACACTATGGCATCATTATACATCACTTGCTAACAAAAGTTCGAGACATTCCCGTTCGGCTTACCACATATCCGGCTTGTTCGGCTTCTTTTTTCAGCCGGAACAGTGTTTTTCTCTCACAACAATTCAGCCAGAACAGTGTTTTCAGCCAGTTTCAGCCAAAATTCAGCAAGCCGAACAGGGATCAAGGAAGCAACATGATTAATTATACTCCATCCTTTTCAAATTATAAGTCGCTTTGACTTTTTTGGTACATCCATTCTACTATTTATCTAGATATAACATATGTCTAGATACATAACAAAATGAACGTAGCAAAAAAGTCAAAGTGGCTTATAATTTGGAACAGAGGGTAACTAATAATTCATCAACCATCACAATGATCAAACCATGGACGACAGCCTAACAAAACCAGCAGCAAATTCATGGATCCCCAAGAGTAATCCTACCACAAATCCCACAATGATCGCACACTTCCTTCTTGATTTAGGAGAGACTATGCACTTCATGCATTCGCACTTGGTCCCTCATTTGTAGATGCCGTTCCCAGTGCTGCAGAAACACACACACAAAAAAACAAAGATATTAAAACAGCATCAGCAGATTGAAAAATGGATTTGCCATCAATCAAACATTTGTTTATTTATCATAACCACAAGGGCCCACAAGTTCTTGCTAATGGTTAACCAAACAGCATTTGCATAGTAAAGTCAGTAAGATAAGGTAGACTCAAAATCTGGAGAAACACCTCTCTTTGTTCAGCATATATCATCCACAATCTTTATTTGATGTTTAAAACGGCTAAATCACAACAAAGGAAAGTATATATAAGGTTAAAGGATGGACATGAGAGTAATATCTATCCGAAGGGTAAAATCCCATGTAAGCAATGACTTTTTTGTTCTTTATCTTCTAGATATAAGTTCCAACCTTGGCCAAAATAATACCAATCATCAGAGTGCCATATCCATCAATCAGCTACATGTATATCAGATGACCCAGTTTGACACGAGATTGTGATAAACTCATTGTTCTTGCCACACACACCATGGTTCTACTGTCACTAACTGAAATCCAACTCATTCTGATAGTTCTGGCAATTTGCCCCACGTACCAGGGAGTGTAGAAGCTCACGTAGGGAACAATATCACTGAAGAAGCCAGTGCCATCTACAACAAGCTTGTCGATCCGGCCAGTCGTTTCATCAACACAGAAGAAGCCATTGATCGTCTGCACCAAAATCATGCCAACCCCATCCGCAAATCCAAGCAAATCGATGAGGGGAGCAGGCTCTGGAGGTCAATTTCCCTGCCTTGTGTCCATTCCATTGTCAGGGCACCACCGTTGGGCCTAAGCTCCGTTGACCAGAGGCAAAGTTTGGAGCCCTCCACTCTTGCAAATCCCAGGCCTCTGTCCTCCGTGGTCGTGAGCATGGTATGCGACGTCCGTCCACTATGGGACGCCGGAGGCAGTCGAATCACAGACATGTCGCCCGTGGCCAGGTCGTACTTGAGGATGCTGGTCCTCCCCTGGAACAAGAAGTAGAACGCGTTCCTGACGAGGGCACCGCGCACCGGGTCGACATCGCCACCACCAGCACCACCAGGGTCCGGGTGTTGCGCTGTGTAGATCGGCTCGCTCCACGCCGCGGGCCCTAACGAGGAGTATACGCAAGCGAAGGTCCCCTCGTGGTCCGTGCCCACCAGTATGACGCGGAAGGACCCGCCGGCGTGGTCCTGGAGGCCGTTCTGGTCACAGCAGAGCAGCGCGGCGTTCCAGCTGAGCGGGCGCCGCGGCAGGACGGGGACGGGCAGCTCCAGGTAGCCGCCGCCGCCGCCGGCAGAGAGAGAGGGTCCCAGACGGCGATGCGAATCCCCACAGAAACCGCATCGTCGCGGTCGAAGAGGACGCGGCCGGCGTGCTCGTCGGCGCGGTGGTGGAGGAGGACGCGGCCTCCGCGCGCGTCGAGCGCGAGCCAGCCGCGCTGGGTGTCGAGGGGCGGGCAGGACGCGGAGGTGCGGACGAAGCGGGCGGAGAAGGCTTCATTCACGACGCGCTCGTTGTGGAGGAACCCCAGCATCGGGGCACCCGGCGCTGGAGGTGAAAGTCGCGGAAGCTGCGGCGGAAGGCGCGGGCCGAGACGAGGCGGGACAAGCGCTTGCAGACGAGCGCGGCGCGGACGAGGTGCGCGGGGTCGTCCGGCGGGGACCGGAGGAGGACCTCTTCCACGAGCTCATCCGGCAGCGCCGGCGGAGCGCGCAGCGTTGGCGGCGGCGGCAGATCTCCTCCTCCATTGCGGCGTCAGTTGGCCTGGTTTAGTTGGCGATTTTTTTTAAAAAAAATGGTAGCGTAGCGTTGTTATTTAGTAACGAGGGTCCCAGTCTAATTAGACTTAAAAAATTCGTCTCGTAAATTTTGTCTAAACTGTGTAATTAGTTTTATTTTTTATTTATATTTAATGTTTCATGCATACGTCCAAAGATTTGATGTGACAAAAAATCTTGAAAAATTTTGTAAAATTTTAGGAACTAAATAGGCACTAATTGAAAGAGGAAGGCGAGGGAGGGGGATTGAATTTAATGACAACTGGCACTGCCGCCTGCAGGAATTTGGGAGATTTAACTTTTTATCGTTATAAGAATCGCCACCTGCTCAGATCTCACTTCAACGGATGACAATACGATTTTAGCATACAACGGAAAAAAGAGATACAGAAATGACACATTTGCACTCGTGGCACGACAGCGCGTGAGTCCACGTCAGATCCGAGGTAGCAAGGGGGTGGCAAATGACCACGGTTGCCTCTGCCCTCTGCTGCTAACCCAGGCAGGCCGCACTCAGTCGCCTTGCCCACCCATTTCCCCGCTCGTTCTTCGTCTTCCCGGTCTCGCCATAGCCCTCTGCCGTCGCCGCCGCCACTGCCGCCATCCGGGAATCAATAAAATGTTTTGTAGTGTTGGCTCAGACTTTATTAACAATCTAGGAACCAATGCTAATACATTTTAAGTTCTTTAGGTTTGAATTTTAAATCTAAATATTCTATGTTAATATTCTTATTCATGAACTCTAGCGTTTTAATTGTTAACACCATCTAATTAAATTTACACTTTATGCTACTTTGTAAATTGTATATCAAAATTATGGATTCGTCACTACATTATAACATACTTAAATAATTATCAATAATACACTCAGCACTACATTATAACATGTCCAACGATTATCAGTATTTATAGTGAACTAAAAGCAAATTGTGATATGGTTGAATTTTGTCACCAACATGACCATGAATATTTTTATGTAACAATTGAGTTATACTCGCTTCATTCTCTTTTATAAGACACGGCTTAACATGACACGAACTCCTAAGTTAAATTTTAACCATCTATTTTATTTTATTTTATATTATTTATACTTATAAACTTATGATTTAAATATAAATCTAACTATATCAATATTGTGTTATATTAGTTAAAAATTGTTAGTCAAATTATTGCTCAAAGATTTGAAGTTTAAAACTTGACATGCATTTATGTCCTATATTTGTCCTCGTGAAGAAAAGTTCATCTAAAGACGTGTCTACTATTGCTCGTGAAGGCACTACAGTACATATGTGGCAAGTGGCACCATCAAATGCTTGACAGTCAAAGTATTGCTATAGCGCTAAACTACTAGTAAAAAAAAGTACAAACAAATATATATATTATGTCTGACAATCTAAGCCCTGGTTTAGTAGTAAATCCGAACTTATCAGTCCAGCCTATCAGCCATGGTATAATATTTTTCTCTCACAATAAAACATCATCAGTCGACTTATCAGCCGTAAAAACCATCAATCAAATAGCTCGATGTGTGCCATCATCAAATACATGTTGGTTAAAGTACTGCTACTAAGGGCCTCTTTGAATTGCGGGATTCTTTTCCGTTTCCTACGTTTTTATATGAAAATGAACTGATTCCTACGTAATTCTCGTAAAATTCCTGCATTCTAAAGGGGTCTAAAAAATAAAAATCAAAGTACTCCTACTGCTACTAGTTAAAAAAAAATAAGTCCTGCACCAGTAAAAAACTATTGACTTCTATTATTGATCCTCGTAAAAAGCTCGTGAAGGCGGTACAACAAATGGGTGCATTATCAAATGCTTGACAATCAAAGTACTGTTATTAAAAAATTAAAATCAATAGTAAACAAACTACTGCTACTAGTAAAGAAAAATATACGCATTATCAAACACTTGACAGTAAAAGTACTGCTACTTAAAAAAATAAATCAAAGTACTGCTATTAGTGTACTAGTGAAAAAACTACGAATCAAAGTGATGCTATTAGTGAACTAAAATAAATCAAAGTAATGCTATTAGTGAACTAGTGAAAAAATATAAAACAAAGTAATGCTATTAGTGAACTAGTGAAAAAATAAAAATATATTATGTCTGAGCCCAAATTAGAACTGAACTAAGATAAATCAAAGTAGTGCTATTAGTGAACTAGTGAAAAAAGTAATGCTATTAGTGAACTAGTGAAAAAATATAAATCAAAGTAATGCTATTAGTGAACTAGTGAAGTGAAAAAATAAAAATATATTATGTCTGAGCCCAAATTCGAAAAAAATATAAAAATATTATGTATGAGCCTAGGTTCGAACTGATAACTTTTAGAGTGTGAGACTAACGTGTTAACCAACTAAACCACCCAGACAATTTTGGTTTAACAACAGAAGAATACCATATTTAACAACTTTTAGAAAAAGCACTCACTCAGTGAAAATTTACTGGAACTATGTGTGCCTCACTGGGTGATCAAAACAATCCGAATCTCGTTGTTTTAAAAGGGCCCAAGCCGCTCACAACGAATCAGCCAGAACAATATTTTGAGTTGTTTTTTCAGCGAAGCGAACGGACCAATAATTTGCAGTTCCAGCTGGGGATTCTACTGTTGTGCGGCGCGACAGCTCTTGAATCGGTTATGCACGGTCTTCTGTCTGTACAAAAATATAAGGAACCGAACAAAGACTGAATTCTAACCTGAATTTGAGTGCGCCTGAATGATTGCTAACCGTGTAGTGATCCAGAATGAGGACTTCTGTAATACGTAAGTCTTGTTTCTTGGTTGTTCTACTCTGCTCAACGGTCAACGTATAGCTTCAGTTTTTGAGAGAATTTGAAGATAAAAACTAGTATACTTCTGCGAGTGCTAGAGGCCATCTTCCCAATTTTACCAAGAATAAGATGTTTGTACACTAGCTTTCGATGAGTCACTTTACCTATTGGTATGATGCTACAGCTGATAGATGCCTCAATTTCCTCAAATGCAGATACGGAATGCCATGGAATCGTTGGCTCTGTTCTCCAAATCAAACACAGACCGGGATAATGTTCATCAGGCTGCTGAACAAGAAACAAGTAACATGAAGCCAGATGGTACGGTAGTCGAAAATAGCAGTGCATCGCGTACTAGGAATTAATTAAGCTAGCTAGGTAAGGCCATGATTTGCACCTTTGTACCTGCTCCTGCTGTGAGTGTTCCCATGCTTCCAGTTTCAGATTTGGACTGCTAACAGTCGGTCAGTCAGATCGCTTTCCCCTTGTGTTCTCATTACCCAGCAGTTGTAGTAGCTGTCATGTATCCGGATGCAGAGGCATGCTATTGCTAGCGTGACCGTTTCACTTTATCACTAGTCATTCATGTTAAAAAAAAATAAACAAGGCCACGAGGGCACCTGATAGACGATCTTTCGAAATCGAACAAATTGAAGAAAGCAACATGCTTGAGGATGACACGCGAGCGAGTCACGTCACAATTATACTACCAGCTAGGCACGTGTTTGGCAAGAGCCGAAGAGGTGCTAGATTACAATTGGATACGGTAAAGGACGACGAGCTAATGGGAAATCCAATGATCGTTAACGCAGAGTGCAAGGGGAACATCGCTTCATCTCGTCGTAGGCTTTCTAGCCGTAATAAAAGATCGATTTCTAGAGACGCTCTCTAGCCCTATCTAACATCGACTTCAAGGGACGGTTCCTAATTACGATACGCAAATCTTTTGCGTATTCAAGAAAAAAAGAGACGGTTCGTAATTTGATTGGTTGAAATACCTTTGCTTTTCAATTTTACAAATAGTCTCTGATGGACAAAAACAACCTAGACCAAAGATGCAAATTGGGCAAAATTTTGTTTTCTAGAGACGCACAATAAAGATGGGCTAAGCAGACACTTCTAAAAATCGTTTGTAGATGCCTCTAAAAAGCCGATAGATCTCGACGAGATCTAAAACTCTATAGTTGAAACCTTTTCATTTGAATTCGTTTAGGGTAAAATCTTCATTTCAAAATCTAGCAGAGTAAATACTAGGGGATTGTTTATGTTGCTAAGTCACAAGTCACTTTGGGGTGTAGTGGTGAGGGGTGTATCACGTGAAGCCTGGGGTTATGAGTTTGATTCCCGCATATTGCGACTTACGTGAATTTATCGTGAAAATGAAAAAATGCTAGAAATCAGAAAAATTGCTATTTTTTAGCCCAATTTGTAATTTCTGAAAAATCATTTACAGTGGTGGTTTTCTCTGATTTACAGTGGCGGTTTTCCTAATAAAACTGACAATGTAAATATTTATAGTGGCGGTTCTCCGATTTACAGTGGTGGTTCTTAGCTGACGCCAGTAAAGTTAGCTGATTTTTACTAGCCGTTTACCACTAGGGATTGTTAAATAAAAGTGCCAGTGAAAATAGGCTAACGATTGTTAAATAAAAGCGCCAGTGAAAATAGGTTTAAAACCGCCATTCTGTGTACTAGTGATGGTGAAAATAGGATTATTCAGTCACCGTATTCGTTTATATCCTATTGGGAACATGGGACCTTTTTCTATTTATGTATTTTCAGTAAAATTTAAACTGATTTATGTAAAATTTATGTGCAAATCCTTCATGCCCTAAATGTTGCTCCTTTGTATTTGCATCAGAGCAATCTCCGTCGACCTCTACGAATTTTGGAAGCGCGTGAACAGTGTCACATCACAATAATATATGATACCCTTTCGGTCCATAAAAAAAATGCAATTATCAATTTTTTAGAAGTCAAACAATTTGAACATTGGCTAAGAGTATTAACATACATAATACAAAATAAGTATCATTAGATTAATTATGAAACATAATTTGTATAAAATTTATTGGAGACATAGATATTAGTACTATTTATACAAACTTAGTTAAATTTAAACTAGTTTGACTAAGATAAGTCCTATAGTTGCATTCTTCTTTGGACGCATGTAGTATATAATACTACCACATGCATATCCTTGCTATTCATCGCACACCGGTGGTCGGTGGACAGTTGTGGCAAGTGGAACATGAGGACAAACGAAAAATGCGATGTGTTGTGTAAAGCTTTGGACCTTACCGAAAGGAGCGACAATGTAGCTAGCGCTTAGGTATTCTCTGACACCCATCAAGAAAAAGTTGCGCCAAAAATTGTAGCACGAACACTGCACATATCTGAGTGTTCTGCTTATTCAAGAAATTTAAAAGCGTTCTTACATGATCACATGACATGCATGACAATGGTACATAGCACCAGTGTTTTCCTAAACACCAAACTATAAACAGTCAGTTAAACATGCTAAACGGTCAATTAAACAGACTAAACGGACGATTAAATGAAAACGGCACACGAGCATACACACATCCGAGTGCTTATTATTCAATTCAAGAAGTGGAAACGTGAACACCGGCCAGCCATACGCACCTGCCACTCCATTGCCAACGCAACCTGCCCGGCCCATCCATGGCTTCATCAAGCCAAGTCATATTCAACTGGGTCGAGCACCGCCGGCGAGAGCCCAGGGCTGTTCTCGAGCACGGCCTTGAGATCCTCGTCGTGGTCCTCCAGCTTGGCCCTGAGGAACGCCACCATGGCGCCCCCGATGGCCCTCCTGGCGAGGTCCTTGCTGGTGTCCTTGGTGTTCCTCATGCACATGCAGTTGTTGATGACGTAGGGCACGCCGTCGTCGTCCAGCATGTCCAGGTGCCCGTAGTCGCTCACCACGACGTGGTACCGCGGCGGCGCGCACTCGTCATAGAACTCGGCGTGGTTGACGCCCGCGGGGGCGCACGGCGACAAGCCGACGTGCTTGGGGCCGAGCCCCGTGCCGATGACCAGCGCCAGCATCCCCGGGTCGAGGGACCGGGGCGTGAAGGTCGGCACCTTCGGCTCCAGCTGCAACTGCTTGGATGGCCCCGCCACGGGGTCCACGCCGATCAGGGCGGAGAACTTGAGCGGCGACGCTGGCGCGGTGGCTGTGGCTGTGACGGTGTCTGAGGAGGATCCGAGCCCGAGGGCCACGGCGAAGGCGGTGTCGCCGCCGCGGCTGTGGCCCGCCAGCGCCAGCCTGGAGAGGTCCGGTCTGACGCCGTGGAGGTGGAGGATGTTGGTGAGGACGTGCGCCAGGCCTTGCTGCTTGTCGGCGAGCCAGGAGGTGACCTGCCTGGTGGCGTCGATGTCCTTCGAGTCTTTCATGTTGAGCGCCGGCAGGATGCCGCCGAGCTGTGATGAGCCACGGCGACGACATGCATGCAGATGTATTTTCAGAGCTCAGGAAAAGAACGGAAACATGATGCAGCGCCGGCACGGCGACGACGAGGATAAGGACGACGACAGAGGCGGACCTGGAGTGCCACGGCGATGATGTTGGAACAGGTGGTGACCACCAACCGAGTTCACGATCTTGTCCTGCCGCCGAGCTGTGATGAGCCGCGGCGACGACATGCATGCAGATGTATTTTCAGAGCTCAGGAAAAGAACGGAAACATGATGCAGCGCCGGCACGGCGACGACGAGGATGAGGACGATGACAGAGGCGGACCTGGAGTGCCACGGCGATGAGTTCACGATCTTGTCCTGCCGCCGAGCTGCGATGAGCCGCGGCGACGACATGCATGCAGATGTATTTTCAGAGCTCAGGAAAAGAACGGAAACATGATGCAGCGCCGGCACGGCGACGACGAGGACGAGGACGACGACAGAGACGGACCTGGAGTGCCACGGCGATGATGTTGGAACAGGTGGTGACCACCAACCGAGTTCACGATCTTGAAGCTGGTTTATAGCCGGTCCGGCTCGTTACCACGAGCCTGTGGAAGATCTTGGAGCCGGCTCGACGGTTCACCGGAGCTACAACATATAAGGCCTTAGGCCTTCCCAACCCAAAAGACTAGTCTGATAGGTGATGTGGGACTAAACCCCCCTTAGTCACACATCGCCATATGTGTGATGCTCGAGATTTTACTATCGCTACATGATGTGGGACTAAACTCCAAGTTCACGATCTTGGAGCTGGCTTACAGCCGGCCCGGCTCGTTACCACGAGCCTGCGCTCCCACAGGTCCCAGGTCCACCGGAGCTACAACATATAAGGTCTTGGGCCTTTCCAACCCAAAAGACTAGCCTTATAGATGGAGACTTCTTCCGCCTTATATGTTGTGCTCTCCCATCATTGCTATATGATGTGGGACTAAACCCCAATAGATAAACCCGTGGGACGCGACGTGCGACAGGAGGCTCTCGTACCAGCTGTTGAACATGCTACAACCGTGCAGGAAGATGGCGACGGGGTAGTCGCCGGCGTCGGTGGGGATGACCACCATGAGTGGCTTGGGCACGCTGGGGACCTGGTTGTGGTCGACGTGCCTCGCGTCCACGCGGTGCGGCCCCAGCTAGAACACCGCCATGCCGATGGCCACCGGCGATGCCATATCTCCGGCCCTCTCCTCTCCTCTGACGTCACAACTTACATGGTGTTGTCACTACGTACGGTGAGTAGCGTCGTGCGTTGATGCCTTGATGGGCGATGGAACATGAGGTGCCGCGCGCTGCATCGAATGTTTGTTTCTCCACCGAAACTTTACACCTATCATATTGAACGTTTTACACATATATATAAAGTATTAAATATAGATTAAAAATAACTAATTATACAGATAGTGACTACTTTGCGAGACGAATCTTTTAAGCCTAATTAATTTATAATCTGACAATAAGTGCTACAGTACACATATGTTAATGACAGATTAATTAGATTTAATAAATTTGTCTCACGGTTTATCGACGAATTCTATAATTTATTTTTTTATTAATATTCACCGTACGATATTCTCACGTCTGTGCGTGTTCCTCGTTTGCATTTGTAGTATGTTTGAATGACGCATTGGATGCTTGTGTAGTACTGCCAGTGACCACATTCGGCCCTTGTTTAGTTAGGGCGCGTTTAGTTCCGGAAATTTTTTTTTTTGACTTTTGGTTATTGTAGCACTTTCGTTTGTATTTGGTAAAAATTGTTCAATTATGGACTATTTAGGCTTAAAAGATTCGTCTCGCTAATTACAGACAAACTGTGTAATTAGTTATTCTTTTTACCTACATTTAATGCTCCATGCATGTGCTGCAAGATTTGATGTGACGGGGAATCTTGAAAATTTTTGGTTTTTGGGTGGGATCTAAACAGGGCCTTACCCAAAATCCAAACTTTGGCACTATGCAAAAAGAAGATTCCCCGTCACATTAAACTTACGGTACATGTATGAAGTACTAAACGTTGACGAAATCAAAAACTAATTGCACAATTTGGTTGTACTTTACGAGACGAACGTTTCGAGCCTAATTAGTCAACGATTGGACAATTATTACCGAATACAAATGAAATGCTGCAGTGCACTACGGTGATCTACAGTGATTCAGGTGGCGCCAACTTCGACGAACTAAATGCGACCTCGTAAATCCTGTTTGTCACCTGGCTGCTCGCACAGTGCTCACGGCCTCGCAATGTGGTACCGAGCACGTACGTGGTGGCCCCCAGGTGCTCGTGGCATGTGTGTCGAATGGCTGAAATCTAGTACATGTTCTAGATTATAGTTCAATTTCTTTATCCTAAGTTATTTTTTTCTCAACTCTAAGTAAACATTTAGAAAAACACATAAAAATATACTGCTCCCGTAAATGTGTTTAGGGCACCCGTAGTATAGGGATGCTGGAGCGTTTCTTGGATAGGTCTCAGAGTGACAAGATATCGTCTAATATTTTGTCCCTAATATTTAGAAATGAGCCTAGATCCATAACTGGGCCCGCCGTTCATTACCATCTACCAATTCCCTCAGTCACTCGATCACTCTCGATCCGCTGCCTCCTTTTTTCTCTAGCGCCATTCCCTCTCTTCCTCCCGCACCGTTGCCTCCGCCCTTGTTAGTCCACTCTGCCACCATCTGCATGTGTCCCTCCTCTCCCCTCCCTTTGTGCATCATCCCCTCCACCTGTTCTATTCGAGAAGAGGCACGCACTAGCACCTACATTTGTTGGATTTAATTTTGGGAGTTCATCGCATAAATGTGACCAAACACCCACTAGCAACCTAGATCAACGTCGGGAAAAGGGAGTCCAACCAAGGTGGATCCAGTAATATAGCGAGCTATAGAAGCCGTGCCATACCTAGCCGCCAATGAGCACCCTCCTTAGGCTATGGCATATGCCTAATAGTAAACACGAATTCACTACAAGTGTAGCATTCACAAATACAATAACATGAAGCTTATGTAGTCACCCATCCTGCAATCCTATCCCCACTCTTGACTTTTATTGGGTGACAACACGACTACACGAGTGAAATTTCTAGTTTAGTTTTGGATAATTGATGAAACCTAGGACTAACATTTGATCTAAGTGTGTGTGAATTAGAAAAGGTAGTTCAATCCAAGTGATTGAGCAAGATGAGGTCCATGGTGATGGAGGTGGACATGAAATGAAGATGATCAAGCTCAACTTAGAAAAGAAGAAAGAGAAAAATAAAAAACCAAGATAGTCAAGGCAAAGGTATAAGATAGGTTTTTATTTTGGCACTTAAGACACCATAGAAGATGTAAGTGCACTTAGGATCGATAGCCATACTATAAAGAGGGGAAATCTTGGGCTAAACGGTTCATCGAGTGCCACTAGGTGACATGATTCTTATATATGCATTTAGGAACCTAGTGTACTAACCTTGACCCTTGTAAAATGCTTTGAAATAATGCTAACACATGTACACACAAGTTCTACACTTTGTGGTTAGCAACATAGAAGCAAGGGTGAAGTGGTTGCAGACTTAGAAAAAGAGAAGGGAGAGAAAGTCCACAATCGGATGCTGGCCACGGGGTGACCGGACTCACCCCGACGCATCTGGTCAATTATAGCTATGGTGCGCTGTCTAGCCGAGACTGAGGAGAAGCGATCGGATGCTGGGGCCAGGTGCACCGATGCGTCCGGTCAATCTTTGGAAGGCGGTGCGGTGGCACGATTGGACACGTAGGGCGCGCGTCAGGTTAAGGGTGACGTACGGTGATGTCATCTTTGTTTGCACGCGTGGGAAGAAGTCGTGCGCTGATCGGACGCATGAGCGCGTCAGGTCCTCTATGACTAGACGCGTCCAGTCAATAGAAATCGCCTCGAGGAGCTTACTGGAAACGACCGGACCCTGAGTGGCACTGAGTCCAGTCGTTGCTCAGGTGCGTCCAATCATAACTTAACTGATCGCATGATCGGCTAGTGACCGTTGATGGCCATAGGATTCAAACGGGGACGCGTAGATGGCCGTAGGCGACCGAACACTGGCCGACCGAATGCAGGGGCACGTCCAGTTAGCCCAAAAGTGCCCAACAACTCTTTGAGTCTTGGGGCTCTATAAATAGGAAGGTACCGACTTGGGGCTCCCTCTCTTGGCATTTTAACATACTTGACATCCTTATGAGCCTAAGCAAACACCTCCTACTCATCTCCATGATTGATTCTTCATCATAGTGAGATTGAGAGTGATTCCAAGTGCATTTGCTTTAGTGATTGCATCTAGTGGCACTTGAGGATCGTTGTGGTTGTGGATTTCTTGTTTTTCTTGGTGGTTGTCGCCACCTAGATGGCTTGGAGCAGCGGAGGAGCTTCGGCATGAGTTGGTGATTGTTCGTGGCTGGCTCCAGTGATTGTGAGGGGTCTTGTACCTTCCTCGGTGGAGAGCCAAAAGGTAACTCTAGTGGATTGCTGATGTGATTGAGTTACCTCACTTGTGTGTAGGTTCTTACGGTGTCTAATTGTGTGGATGAGGTTCATGCAACACCTCTTAGCCACCGAACTACCAAGTGTTGGTCGACACAACGAGGACTAGCGTGCCTATAAGGAAAATGGTCCCTAGGCCCATTTACTTTGGATTTTGGTGTTTGATGACCAATATAACCAAATTGGACTAATGAATTTGTAAGTAATTGTTTTGTAGTTCAATAGGGTGCAAGACATGACTTGGACGAAGGCGACATGATGATCCCATGATCAACACCATATGCAAGACCCTAGAAGCATAAGAGAAGACCCAAAATATCAAGCAAACTCTAAGCACGAAGATAGGAACCATGTCTAACGCAAGATCACGAAGAAACAAGCTTCACAAAGGTGACCGGACGTGGCCCTTATAGCAACCGGACGTGTTCGATCAAGATGCTCGACAACACCAGCAGTGACCGGACACTGAGGATTTAAGTGACCGGACATGATAATGACACTGTTCACTATCGCAACAATAGCTCAGCACTAAACAGACGCTGGCAGATAATCGATCGGACATAGGAACTGTAGCGTCTGATCGAGTCCAGAGAGGTTCTAGAGCGGCGACAGCGCAACCGAATGCATCCGATCGATAGTGATCGGGCTTGGAAGTGCGTCCAATCAACGCGTGCACTCCAACGGTCGAGATGACTAGATATGTCTGGTCAGGACGACAGCAATGTCCGGTTAGTAGCAGAAAACTGGGTTTTGCCCCTAATGGCCACTTTCTTAGCGGAACTTATAAATAGACCCCCAACTGGCCATTTAAGGTCTAGAGAGTTGAGAAAACATACCAAGGGTGTTGATACACCATTTTAGTGGTCTCCACTTGCATAGTACTTAGTGATTTATTAGGTGATTAGCGTAGGTGCTTTGCGAAGTACTTAGGTTGATTAGACCACTGCTTATGCGCTTGCTCTAGGTTTAGGCCTAGTGTTTACTGAGATTTGCACACCTCTTACCACTTGGTGCTTGCGCGCACCATTGTTGTATATTGGAGGGGCCTATAGTCTTACGAGATCACATCAACCGTGTTTGTGGTGTGGCCGCCACCGTGTACCGAAGGGAACAAGGCCCGCGGCGGTTTGGCTAGAAGCTTGATAGTGAAGACGGCGAGGAGCGGTCTAGGAGAGGCTTGCTAGAAGGCACATCGAAGACCCACTTGCGTGTAGGGAAGGCCCAGGGTTATCCACAGAGTTACCCGACTAGGAGCTTAGCTCTTGCGAGGGATTCCTTGTGAGGGGCTCCAACGAGGACTAAGAGGAGGCTTACGCGCTTCTCGATACCTCAGTAAGAATACCAGAGTCATTGATAGGAGTTTGCATATCTCTACCTTACTCTTTAGCTTCCGCATTTATATTGTTTGCATAACTTCTTTTGTGGTAGAGATAGCAACACACTAGCAAAACCGTAGTTGCACATTTAGATAGTTTATCTTTTACATAGGTTTTGCTAAGAATAGAAAAGGAGGCCATAGTTTAGAGTTAGACTTTTAAGTTGCCTAATTCACCCCTCTCCTCTTAGGCGTCATGGTCCCTTAAAGTGCTGGCAAGCACATGAACCTTGGGAGAAAAATTGATTGTCTCTTGCCTTTTGGTATTCTCCCGGTGATTGAATTGGTTTACATCTTGTGATTGGTTCACTCCTCTACATGGTGGTATATTCACCCTACTCTCTCATTTACATTCCTGCAAACTAGTTGTAGCAAGCTCTTTAGTGTAGCTAGATTTGAGAGTTTACTTTGTAGCTTAAGTTCATCTAGTGTAGCTCTTTAGTGTAGCAAGTTTGAGAGCTCTTAGTAAGTAGTGACTTAGCCATTTATGTGCCTAGTGATCATAGTAACTAGAATTATTAGATAGGTGGCTTGCAACCCTTGTAGAGCTAGAGCAAGTTTGCATTTCGCTATTTGTCATACTAATTAAATTGCTCTAGTTGGTTTGTAGATTTTTAAATAGGCTATTCACCCCTCTCTCTATCCATATTAGGACCTTTCAAGTGGTATCAGAGCCATGATCACTGTTTGATTGAAGGCTTAACAACCTTGGTGTCAAATTATGGCTCAAGTTGTGTTCAGCCATATGGGGGCAAACCACCATTCTTTGATGACACATGCTATGATTATTAGAAGAAAAAGATAAAGATGTATCTTGGTTCAATCAATGATCAAGTGTGGGATGTGACCGAGAGTGACTATGCTATCATTGATCCTGACAATCTCACCAATCAAGACAAGGCCAACAAGCAATGCAATACAATGGCTCTCAACACCATCTACAATGCCATTGATTTCAAGGTGTTTGAGCAAATCAAAGATTGTGATAGAGCTAATGAGGTGTGGAAGAGATTGGAGGAAACATATGAGGGCACACCGGCGGTGAAGAGTGCTAAGTTGTATATTCTAAAGGACAAGTTGATAAGCTTCAAGATGAAGGAAGATGAGAGCATTCCGGACATGTTCCATCGATTACAAGTGATTGTCAACGATTTAAAGGCATTGGGAGAGAAGATCAATGATGATGATGTCTCTCATTGGTTCTTGATGTGCCTACCTCTAAGATTTGAGATGCTGATATTGCTTAACATAAGAGGAGGATTGAAGGAAATTACCTCTAACCAAGTACTAGGTGATGTCATGACACAAGAGACATACCATGTGGAAAGGGAGGGGGTTGATAAGGATGACAAGAAGGAAGATGAAGACAAAAAGAAGAGTGTAGCATTCAAGACTAGCTCATCATCTAAGAATAAGGGCAAGTCCAAGAAAGAATCAAGTGATGATGATGATCTTAGTGACATTGATGATGAGGCCATGGCTCTATTTGTGCGTAAGATGGGCAAATTCATGAAGAAGAAGGGTTATCGTGCAAGAAAGAGAAGAAATCACACCAAAAGCAAAGAATATGTGAGAAGATGCTATAATTGCAAGAGCCCTGATCATGTTGTAGCGGATTGTCCCTACAATAGTGACAATGATGAGAATGAGAAGAAGAAGCACAAGAAGGACAAGAAGGAGAAGGAGAAGAAGATGACCTTCCAAAAGAAGAAGGGTGGAGGCTATGTGGTCACTTGGGATAGTGATGACTCTTTAGATAGTGATGGCTCTCGTGATGATGATAAGAAATCTATCAAGAAAGCACTAGCAAGCATTGCCATCAACAACAAGCCTTCCATCTTCGACACTCCATCGACATGCCTCATGGCAAAGCCTACCAAGGTAAAATATGATATGAGTGATGATGATTGTGAAAGTGATGATTGTAGGAGTGATGATGATGATGAGTACACCAAGGAGGAGCTCTTAGACATGTGTGAGCAAGTACACACTTGCTTCGAGATGAAGAAAAAGGAGTGCAAAGAATTATGCAAGAAAGTTAAATTTCTTGAGCAATCCTTTGATGAGCTCAATGCCACTCATGAGAGGCTAATGGTAGCCCATGAGAAGCTTGGCAAAGCTCACTCTAAGCTTGAAAATGCTCACTAGTCTCTCATCAAGCAAGTCAGGGAGGAAGCCAAGAAGTAGCAAGTGATTGTGTCTTGTGACGTGGGACTAACATGTGATATTATTGATGAATCTTTTTATAAGCCCATTGTTGTTGCTCCCACTAACCCTTCTTATAGCACTACTACTTCCACTTCATGTTTGAGTGATGGTTTCACTTGTGATGCCTCACTAATGGTGGAAAATGAGACCCTCAAGAAGGAGGTGAATAAGCTCAATCGTGCCCTAGGCAATGCCTATGGTGGAGATGTCCGCTTGCTAAAGTGCTTGGGTAGCCAAAGGTTTTCTCTAAACAAAGAGAGATTAGGCTATGCCCCTAAGAAAGGTAAGGCAACCTTTGTCACTTCCAAAGCTAGCTTTGTGAAGGGCATTGGTCGGTTTTGCAATAGATGCAAGCAAGTTGGGCATATAGAGCAATATTGCAAGACTAATAAGAACAAGCAATCTAATGTATCCTCAATTAGATTTGATTCTTGTTACATGCTTGTTAAGGGTGCCAATGGTGTGAAGGCTAAGTTCATTGGTACTCTAATTATGGGCCCAAAGAAGAAGGCTATTTGGGTATCAAAAACCTTAGTAACTAACCTTCAAGGACCCAAGCAAGTTTGGATATCTAAAAATAATTGATCTTCTTTTGTAGGTCAATTATAAAGCTAGAGGAAGACGTTGGGTGCTTTACAACATATGACCGGTGATTCAAGGATGTTCAATTCAATCAATGAAAATAAGAGCAATGGGATTAATAGTATCACATTTGATGACAATGGCAAAGGCAAGGTCAAGGGTCTTGGTAAGATTGCAATATTAAATGACTTGAGCATTTTTAACGTGCTACTAGTAGAAAGCTTGAACTTCAATCTATTGTCGGTAGCTTAATTGTGTGATCTTGATTTCAAGTGCATATTTGGTGTGGATGATGTAGAGATCATAAGTATAGATGGCTCTAACTTGATATTCAAAGGATTTAGATATGAGAATCTATACTTGGTTGATTTCAATGCTAGAGAAGCTCAATTGTCAATATGTTTGCTCACTAAGTCTAGTATGTGTTGGTTATGGCATAGAAGGCTTGGTCATGTTAGAATAAAACAATTGAACAAGTTGATCAAGTATGACCTTGTTAGAGGCTTGAAAGATGTCACATTTGAGAATGATAAGCTATGTAGTGCATGTCAAGCTGAAAAGCAAGTTGGTAACATACATCCTAAGAAGAGCATGATGAGTACATCCAAGGCATTTGAGTTGTTGCACATGGACTTATTTGGACCAACCACATACACTAGCATTGATAGAAATAAATATGGATTTGTGATTATGGATGATTTTACTAGATACACTTGGGTGTTCTTTCTTGTTGATAAGAGTGATGTGTTTGCAACCTTTAAGACATTTATCAAGAGAATTCACAATGAGTTTGAAACAACCATCAAGAAAGTGAGAAGTGACAATGAAAGTGAGTTCAAGAATATAAGAATTGATGAGCTTTGTGATGAGTTTGGAATTAGGCATCAATTCTCGATCAAGTACACTCCTCAATCAAATAGCCTAGTTTAGAGGAAGAATAGAACTTTGATTGACATGGGAAGATAAATGTTGAGTGAGTACAATGTGAGTCATTCATTTTGGGCTGAAGCAATCAACATGGCTTGCTACTATAGCAACCGACTCTATTGTCATCCATTGAAGGAGAAGACCCCATATGAGCTCTTGAATGATAGAAAGCCCAATATTGCATACTTTTGAGTTTTTGGTTGCAAATGCTATATATTAAAGAAAAGCACAAGATTGAGCAAGTTTCAGAAGAAATGTGATGAATGTTTCTTGCTTGGTTACTCAACTACTAGCAAGGCTTATAGAGTTTGGAATTTGGCTAATGGTACTCTTGAGGAGGTTCAAGTGTGAAATTTGATGAAACCAATGGTTCCCAAGAGGAAGATGAGAATCTAGATGATGTGAGAGGTACACAATTGGTCAATATAATGAAAAACATGGACATTGATGATATAAGACCTAGAGAGGTGATCAATGTTGAAGATGACAAGAATTAAGTGCTCTCCAACTCAAATGTGTAAGCTAGTGGTTCTCATGATCAAGTTCAAGCAAGTGCTAGTGATGAAAAAGTGCAAGATCAACAACAAGTGGCTAGTTCATCATTTCAACCAAGTGATCAATCAAATACAAGCAATGAAGTGTAAGTGCTCCAACCAACCAATATTGCAAGAGATCATCCATTGGATTCTATTATTGGTGATATCTCAAGAGGTGTGCAAATAAGATCAAGATTGGCATCATTTTGTGAATTTTTCTCATTTGTGTCATCCATTGAATCTAAGAAGATAGATGAAGCTTTAAAGGATATTGATTGGGTAAATGTTATGCATGAAGAGCTAAACAACTTCACAAGAAATCAAATATGTGAGTTAGTTGAGAGGCCTAAGGATCATAATGTGATTAGAACCAAATGGGTCTTTTGGAACAAGCAAGATCAAGATGGGATAGTTGTAAGGAACAAAGCAAGATTAGTAGCTCAAGGATACACTCAAGTTGAAGGTCTTGACTTTGGAGAAACATATGCCTCGGTTACAAGATTAGAGGCAATTAGGATCTTGTTATCCTACGCTTGTACCCATAATATCAAGTTGTACCAAATGGATGTGAAGAGTGTATTTCTCCATGGGTACATCAATGAGCTTGTGTATGTTAAGCAACCTCCCGGTTTTGAAGATGAGAAGAAATCTAACCATGTCTATAAGTTGAAGAAGGCTTTGTATGGATTGGAACAAGCACCAAGAGCACGATATGAGAGATTGAGGGATTTCCTACTCTCTAAGGGATTCTAGATGGGAAAAGTTAACACCACTCTCTTCATCAAGAAGCTAGGTAATGATTTGTTTGTATTGCAAATCTATATTGATGATATCATATTTGGATCAACCAATTAAAATTTTTGTGAGGAGTTTGGAAAGATAATGGCAAGTGAGTTTGAGATGTCCATGATTAGGGAGCTTAGTTACTTCCTTGGTCTTCAAATCAAGCAATTAAAGAATGGTACATTTGTGAGTCAAGGCAAGTACATCAAAGACATGCTCAAGAAATTTGGAATGGATGATGTTAAAGCTATTAGTACACCAATGGGGACAAATGAAAGCTTGGATGGTGATGCTAGTGGCAACATGATGGATCAAAAGATGTATCAGTGTATAATTGGAAGCTTACTCTATGTGACCACATCAAGGTCGGAAGTGATGTTTAGTGTATGCATGTGTGCTAGATTTTAAGCTCACCAAGAGAGTCATTTGAAGCCAACAAAGAGAATATTGAGGTACTTAAAGTATACACAAAATGTTGGATTGTGGTATCCCAAAGGAGCTAGATTTGAGTTAATTGGATATTCGAACTCTGATTATGCGGGATGCAAAGTTAAAAGAAAGAGCACATCGGACATATGTCAACTATTGGGAAGATCACTTGTGTCTTGGTCATCAAAGAAGCAAAATAGTGTAGCACTTTCAATCGCCGAAGCAGAGTATATTCTGGTCGATAGTTGTTGTGCTCAATTACTTTAGATGAAGGCAACTTTGAGTAACTTTGGAATCAAATTTAAACAAGTGCCATTGCTATGTGGCAATGAGAGTGTTGTGAAGCTCACCAACAATCTGGTTCAACATTCAAGAATAAAGCATATAGATGTCCGCCATTATTTCATAAGAGATCACCAACAAAAAAGGACATTTGCATTGAGAGTGTGGGCACCAATGATCAACTTGCCGATATCTTCACCAAGCCACTTGATGAGAAGATGTTTTACAAGCTAAGGAATGAATTAAACATACTTGACTTCTCAAATATGTGTTGATGCACCCCCATATATGACATGCCTCTCCTTTGAGCAAAGCAAGGTAAAGTTGATTGACATGTCATTCATCCTTTGCTATGGACTTGTTTAGTGCATCTAGTCATTCCTATCATGTCTTAGGCTCATTCATGAAAATCAAATGAATTTAATACTTGTATGGTACCACTATTACTTGTATGCTTGTAATGATCTAGTGGTAGCATATGACATGTTTGTGGGCTTGTGAACCTAGTGTTCGATCTAGAAAATAAGCTATAAGTATTTTAACTCAACATGGTGCATGATAACCCTTATTTGGAGGTGTGAAGAAGCTTGTCTTTGGATCAAACTGAGTTAAATATCTTTTGCAAGTGATCTAGATTGAACCAAATTGGGAAAATGATCCTCACTTCACATGGTTTTACCCCAACCTATCTAAAATTTAAGCTCACCTTTTGTGCTAATTGTTGACAAAGGGAGAGAGAATTCACAAAGATAGTAAAGATAGGGGGAGCAAACAAATGAAATGACATTATAAGGGGATCAATTAAAATTTGAAAGCACACAAGTAGGGAGAGCAAGCTCATAAACTTGTATGTGCATTACATATGTTTGCCTGCATGGAACAAGTTCTTAAATTCCCTATCATGCTTATGTGGTGTATGCTAGATTATAGAAAATAATTGATGAAATGAAAACTAGCATGCATAGGATAGCTAGGTATACCTTGATCTTCTACAAGTGGTACTAGAACTTTGCTTCTAATGTTGATCTCACGAGGTATCTAGTTTGCCTTTGCTTTTCAAGTGGTATCTAGCAAACCATGGTATTAAGGATGGTGTACAAATGGCAACTCCGATTGGTATCACGCTTTAAAGGTCCATTTTTTACACCTTAGTATCATTTGGTAGCTATTACTCTCCCAAACTTCTAATCCATGCATATGTGTAAGCTCTCAAATCCAAACTCTTAGCACTTATGTAGGGGGAGCTAATACTATCAATTTGGGTTGATGAAACTTGTCCATAATCTTTACACATGGTAATATGCTTAGGCAAGCAACATGAATTCAAAAAGATTTAATTGAATATCTTTGTAAATAGGTTGTCATCAATTACCAAAAAGAGGGAGATTAAAAGTCCTAGTTTGGTTTTGGGTAATTGATGAAACCTAGGACTAACCTTTGATCTAAGTGTGTGAAATAGAAAAGGTGGTTCAATCCAAGTGATTGAGCAAGATGAGGTCCATGGTGATGGAGGTGGACATGAAATGAAGATGATCAAGCTCAACTTGGAAAAGAAGAAAGAGAAAAACAAAAAAAAAACAAAATGATCAAGGCAAAGGTATAAGATAGGTTTTTGTTTTGGCACTTAAGACACCATAGAGGGTGTAAGTGCACTTAGGATCGATAGCCGTACTATAAATGTAACACCCCTAGTGTTACGAGCTTGCTTAGCACCGAAATTTAGGTCCGAGAGGAATTAGCCAAACAAGTTTTTGGGTTTTAAAAATTTATAACGCATGTGAAATGATAAGCAAATCCTATGTGACTCACTTTTATGGTTGAGAAAAATCAAAATAAATAGTGTTTACTAGTGCTCTTGGGAGCTCAAAAATCAAATTTGACGTTAAGATAAGCTCTTTTCGTTAAGTCGGCAAACACTTGAACTATTATTTAAAATACCATTTTTGGCAAATTATATTGAGTAAAATAGTTAAATAGTACTTAGGTATTCGTTCCTATGGTCTAGTATAAAGTATGGGCTATCACATGTAGTATTTCTTGGTTGAAGTTACTAAGGTATGGACCTCTTAAAAATTGTGGCAACAAGTGTTCATGGATGTTTTGTCCAAATTGAACCCTTATCTTTTCTAAGTCGGAAAAGAGTGTTGGACAATGCTATTTTGGTGTTTAAGTTCTAACTAAAATGCTTAAACACTAGCTTCATGATTTCATAGTGTTAGTTGCCTCTAAGTGAGTACTTTAGCATGGTGAAGTCCACGGATGAGTTGTAGTTGTCGTGGCATCACAGAAATTGACCTAACTTTGTTAGAACGTTCTGTCAATCTTGTTTCGGGCTTCGGTCATGAACTGGTGTTCAGCGCAACAAGCTCCTGTTGGCACCTCTCTATCTCCCTTGATACTCACTCTTCGGCCATGCTCGTTGCTTAGACAAGAAGCACTTAGTGACTACTAGAATCTTGAACTCTTGTTTTAATCTCAACTGGGCTCTAAGAGGTTGGTTTTGATGCTTTAAAATTTGTGCTTCGCACGTGGTTTGACCGTTCGGGCCTAGGGACACGGTCACCGCATCTAGCATCGTGGGCTACCTACACTGCTGTCGGCCGCTGCTACCACGCGCTGCACTGCGTGTTGGTTGTCATACCCTATGGCCGTGACCCCTATCCCGCTGACGAGCCATGTGGCGTCGGCTGCCCGCTAGGCCAGGCATGGCCGCAGTCGCTCTCCGCCATGCGCAGGACACTGCCGACCATGGTGCTGTCCAAGCACACATGTAGGGCTACGCCTTGTCCTCTTGTTGTTTCGGTTACTGGAGCGCTCGCCCTTAGTCACACAACCCACCTACCAAGCCCATGCTCGACGTCATACGCAGTTTATTGCATCGCGACGCCATGCTGTTGCATGCGCGTGGCCGCACGCGGGCACACTTTCAGTGGCTCTATCTAAGCACTAATCGACATGTCACCTATCCCTCGCTTGTGCAGTCATATCCCCATGTTGCCGTGCCTCGTCGGGTCATGGCTGGGCCATCTCTGTTGGGGCCGCTTCCCATGACATGGCGGTGGTAGTGATCGCTCTCCCTTCCCCTTTCTTAATCACCAGCCCAAGGCTTCCTAGTCCAATTCCTCATACCGGTGGGTATCTTAGCAAGTTAGCTAGGTGTCGCATTCTCATCGAGCCTAGCTATGGTCTGTCAATGATCAATTTTGGTTTCTCCTCATCGCCGGTCATGTGCGCCGCCATGACCAGAGGGTTGGGGGTAAGGCCTATAGGAGTGGTAATAGTTTAATTGGTCATAACCCTGAACTCGCCTTGACTCCCTCTATTCGGTGCTCACACTATTTTGGCTAGGGAACTCATCGGCAATGTGGTGATGCATCGGTGTACGGCTCGGGGCGTCGCCGCCGTGCCTGGGCGTGCATGGCTAGATCACCTCGGCACTCCTCTACCTCAACCGTCACCGTAGCACGAATTCTGATGAGCTACTAGTGCTTAACCGCTATCTCTACCACCTCGATAGAACTTTAGGCCATCGAAACAGTCACGTCGCCGCTGCGGATGGTTGCTCGCCGCTGCAGCCCACGATAGTGGGCCTCCAAGTCCCTAACTGCCGCTCATCCTTATGCTATTAACCATAGGTGGTGACCGACCTGCTAAATGGGTCCACATAGGCCTCTGGTGGCCGGCATGGATGCCTAGTGTCGCCGCTCGCCACACCGCCGTGCACGGGGTGGCTGGGGGTGCGTGCGGAAAAATTTGGAAAAATCCAGGGGGTTAAGTGAATTCGCTAGAGAAAGGAAGAAATAGTATTAGGACCTAGTTGTGGTTCGGGAAAAGTCTGAGGGCTCATTCACTAAAGTGCCAGTGCGGGTTCCCCGCCATGGGCCATCTCGCGCGTGGGCCGCGCTCCACGCTGGGCCGTCGGGCCGAATGGTGGCCACTAGCCCTTTTCCTTTTCTAAGCATTTTCTAATTTAGTTTCTAAGGTAAACTTGTAAATTCAATATAAAATTGTGTAGTTAACCAAAAATTGTGAAACCAATTTTGTTAGATTTATAAAATCATGATCTATCTGCTAGTATATTTTGTTCACATAGTTTTATAATATTTTTAGAAGTGATCTAATTAATTTGAGATGCTTAATATTGTTAAGATATAAACTTGAAGGAATTTTTGTGATAAATTGGTGATAGTGTTGGCTTTAAAACTTTTACAGTAAATTCCTAATATTATTAGATGCTCACTATAATTTTGTAGCTCCATAACAATTAATTTGCTAAGGTAGCTAAATGAACCCTAGTTTGAAAATATATGTTTAATCAATAAAATGCTGAAACACCTTGGTATTTTAGAACTAAAACATTTTTCCGGAGGCAAAGCCTTACTTGACTACATGGATATATAGACCAGTACATTAGTCGTTAAATCTAGCTCGTTAGCTTATGGAGTATAATCGTGTATTTAAGAGTTGCGGTTATCGTTGATTAATTGCGTCTCTGCGTTGCATCCACGTATATCATAATAGGAACAATGATGGATAATGGAGTCAACTGAAGTAGCGGAAAAGATGGTGCCTTGATGATCATGTCACCAATGGAATGCTAATCTTTGGCTATATCTTGCCCAGGCAAGCTCTGGTGCATAACCCCTATTATTCTGTACTTTATTTTATGCTTGTGCATTAAGTTTTAAGGAGTTGAATGAAACCCACTTGCATATATATATATATCCTTATCCTATAAGTCCTACTAGTATGTTAGGATCGTGTAGATTGCTATGCTATAGGGCTCGGTAGAAGTCGAGTGATTACCTGTCACTCATGAGAGATAAGAAAGATATTATTGTTGTTACTATATTACTATCACATGGAATATATATGGAGTATAATTGGAGACCAGGCGGAATGATACTTTAGATCTGGACTTGGTTAGGCATTCGAGCAAGGTTCGAATTGCACGTGTTCCACCTGTGTCGATTAAGGACCATCTATTATTATGGATGGTAGTCAGGTCATAGACTTATTATCCTAAAAACATACTTGCTTATGGGAGTGGGAAGGCTCGTTACACTCTTGTAGTGGGTTCTGGCACTTTTTGGATAGACTGATTGGAGCTGGGGAAAGGTAGAGGTCTAAGCACTATACTAAGACCGGGTCTCAAGTGTGGGAGCTTGGAGTCCAAGTTTGAACGATGACCTAGACCCCTCGATAGGAGTGGAATGGGTTGATCTTATTTGTACCTATTGTATAAATAGAACGTGTGTTTTGGGGTACCCAGCTAGGATACATTGGTTCACAAATCGCTATTTCTGTGAGATGGTACGACTTGGCTATGGTATAGCACCGTAGTAAGAACTAGAACTTTGAAAGATGGTAAAATGGTTCTGATTGCTCACCACCTGCTTAAAAGTAGCATAGGTTCTTACATAGAATGGTTAGTAATGAACTAATGATGACTGCTAGTAAAATTGAATATAAGGACACATGTTTAGTAATGCTTCCACAGATGCAATAACCAACAAGCCAAATAAGCCTTGCATATCCTTAGAGTCTTTTATTTTTCTCCTGTTGGGTAAGTTTTGCTAAGTACAATCGAGTACTCAAGGTTTTATTCCCCCTGTTGCAGGTGATAGAAGGATACATAGAGCTAACTCCTGTGTGTGGAAACCTCCTGGTAGGTTCAGAGAGGATTCCTTTCACGCTACGACTATAGTATTTATTTATAACCCTCACTAAAGGTTTTTATAAGAAAAGATATAAAATCTGCTAGCATTTCTGGTATAAAAATATCCACTATGTTAATGCTCCACCATGTCATTAAATTAATCCTTACTTCCTCTATAACTCTGATAACATTGTTATATTCTGCTGTCATAATCAATTGAGGTAATATTCAACTATTGTAACAAAGTGAGGTAAGAAATGACTTAAGAATGTTGTAATCTTTGTTCTCTCATTTATGATCCTGATGGGAAAATATGGATTTTCGAGTTCTCCCTTAGGGTGTGCTTAACGAAACTACATAGTTTAGTGTCCTCTCTTGGTTACTTAGTGTTTAATGGAAGACAAGTACTCCTGGGAGGCATTAGATTAGGTGGATCTGCCATAATAAAGAGGGGAAATCTTAGGCTTAACGGTTCATCGAGTGCCACTAGGAGACATGATTCTTGCATATGCATTTAGGAACCTAGTGTACTAACCTTGATGCATGTAAAATGCCTTGAAATAATGCTAACACACAAGCATACAAGTTCTATACTTTGTGATTAGCAACATAGAAGCTAGGGTGAAGTGGTTGCGGACTTAGAAAAAGAGAAAGAAGAGAAAGTCCACGACTGGACGCTGGCCATGGGGTGACCTGACTCACCTTGGCGTGTCCGATCAATTATAGCTACGGCACGCTGTCTGGCTAAGACCAAGGAGAAAGCAATTGGACGCTAGGGCTAGGTGCACCGATGCGCCTGATCAATCTTTAGAAGGCGGCGCGGTGGCGCCATCGGACACACAGGGTGCGCATCAGGTGAAGAGTGATGTACGGTGACCGTCGGCATGAAATTTCGTCGCATGCCGAGGGCACATGAGCAAGCCAAAAGGGTCTGCTCGATGGAGCTATAGATTCACCTAGCTTCAACGCAGGGGTGGTCGATCCTATGTACTCTTCCCAAGATGTGCTAGTCAATTTGACCCTGCAATTAACAAGGAGAGAAAGCTAATCAGTAATTTAAGGCGGAACATGCCGGTATTGCCAGACAGTCCCGAATGTGCCGCTCTAAGAGCCGATATGGAAGGAGATCGACTAAATATTCAATTCCAGCATACTCATAAGAATAAATCAGTTAGAGCTCATGGGGTTGTGGAAGAAAAATCGCTTATTATTCATGATGAATATCGTTATTTAGACAAATATTAGTCAATGGCAATAGGATGTCAACAATAATTAATCTATGCTAAGCCATTGACTGTAAGTAACCGATTCTCTTTTTATATATAATAAGCAGCTCATCATCATTTAACCATTTAATAAAGGTAAATCTAATGAACATATTAGATCTCATCTACCGCTATGACCAGTGGGGCATGAGGCAAAATTATGTAGGCCATAGAAACAACAATAGACTTGATGACCCTAACTTATTACTAATATTAGTGGGGTATGAGACAGAATCATACAGGCCATAATACAATAATAAGATCATGGGGCTAACACATCTTTTGACCTATCATTACTTCAACGATCGCGTGACGCGAACTGCATGTGTGAAAGCACTTGATATCGGCTAAAACAGCCGATTTAGGCATAGAGCACAGTTAAGGTCATGCCCTATCAGAAATACATCTACCAAATAATGATCTCCACTCCATGGTGTAAGGCAGAATCACACAGGCCATGATAACGAGCTATGGAACGGTTTTCATTAGCCAATAGATCTATTCAAGACCAGACACGCCTTAACCGCACACTATGCACAATCAAGATTGGTATAAAATAGCCAATAAAACATAACTCATCATTTAAGATGCAGATTAGATTAGTTTTAGATTAACAAACGATGGGTTAAATAGGATATAAGGCCGATCTAGATCAATCCCAATCGGGCAAAGTGATATTGCTGTAATTAAATAAATAATGGAAGCAATAAGCAATATCGGTAATTTAATGAATCTATCCAAAGGATGCCACCCTTAGATAGAGCCGATAACTTGACCTTAATCTAGTTTGAGCAGTGGAGGTCGATCAGATCAATGCAGCCGTACTTGAACTAAACAAGAGTCGATAACTAGCTTATACCAGAGTCGCAGTGGAGGTCGACTAGATTGATGCAGCCGTACGAATAGAAGTATAAGCCATGACAATACTTATAGACAAGCCAGAGGTCGACCGGACTGATGTAGCCCTACTTACTAAAGAACTCATCGAGATCTACTCTACTCCTACTCCTAAGGGGTGGCCAGTGCCGAAAAAAGTAAGTAACTTGTATTGGATTGATTGTGTCCTTTATAATAGCTAGGGTCTAATATTTATACCTGAAGCCTAAACATGAATCCTATTTGAGTATGACTCATTACAATCTTAGGTATAGAGAAAACATTCCTAATTTAAGATAACTTGGACCCTAATCTTTCCCTTTTTATAGAGTCCAACATGATTTTCCCAGCGCCGATTGTAGCTTTTGTCATTATATGCTAGCGTTATCTGAAGAAAGCCGATTCTAGTGCTGCATTCGAATAAGCTGATATCGACCTTCATGCAATCGATTCCTTAATGACATGATCTTGGGAGCTTTTGAGTCCCTGCAATTCTCCTTCCAAATTTTGCTGTAAACACATGCCTCCCAATTTTGGGATAAAAATAATTTTATTCCAAAATTATCACATCTGTACCTTTGATAGGTCCACAGCCATGGGTAGAGAATCTTGCTCTAGGGTATATTGTTTGTCATCGTCTATGTCATCTTCTGAGCCCATGCTTCAAAAATTTTATGAGAGCAACATTGCTTCACGGGCACTTGGATCCATCTTTCTTGGCCGACTATATGATGCCTATCCGACTTCGGCGAGAGCAATTCAACATTTCAGCCATGTCTCTCTTCTATCTGCTCCCTCGAGTGCCTCTGACTCCGCCTAACCCTCCATGGTCTATCTTTCTACCATGAAGATCTTGAGTGGTTAGAAGAATTCTTATGCATAGGGTGATTGTGTTGCTCATCTTAGTGCCTTGTCAAGAAAGAGGATCAGCTACTATGGCTAGAAGAATTCTTGTAATGTCACCTGAGTCTTCTCTCCATACTCATAGAGCTAATCTAGTGTTTGCAAGGGCTAAAATATGTGGACACCTTCCCCTTATTTGCTCCATCAAATGCTCATCGAGAAAGACACATGCTTCTTTCTCGCAGTTTCCTAGTCACCGAGAAATCAGCTGAGCATCCATTAGGCACGCGGTTTTCCTCTTCTCTGGCATAATTTTATCAATGGGCCGATGTGACTCGGTTTATGATGACCTTTGGCCTTATGGGAATCTAGGCTCCCTTCAATCCAAAGAAGCCTCGGTGGGTTGATCGCTGGTCAATGTAAATCTTTCGTATCCATCCCATGATATCTTATAATTATGGGAAGCAATAAGTTCGAATCTATTATCTCTTCGTTATCTATCCCCTAAATTTCTAGAGTGTCAATCCATTTTTGCATCCGACTTCAATTCCATACCCTCGGTGAAATCTATCTTCTCACCTTCTTGGGCTATATATATAGGCCACGGTTGTGGATCAAAAAACAACCCTCTTCAACTCAAATCTCTTGCGTCTTTAGTGTAGTTCTTGCTTTTTTGTAGGTTTGAGATCATGGAGAACAGCAAGAGGTCTACTGAGGAGGCCCTTAACAAATCTGCATCATCGTGCCAGCACCTTCATTGCCAAGACGGTGCAACTCGAGATGCTCCCATCATTCCAGAGCAGAGGGCCGACTCTACTCAGTCTTTGGGGTCATCTTCAGCACCAATTTGCTGCTAGCTCCCCCATTATCCGAGGAGGCAGATTGACAATGACAATCTATTGGCCTCCATTGATCGGACTGATCAGAATCTAGCCAACTGCCTCTCCCTTGCAGAATTGGCTTTGGCCATGATTCAAGGATGATCACCCCCTGAGGCTGAACCGGTGGGGGAAAGGTTGGCCAAGGCTAAAGCTAGAATCGTAGGTGAGACATCTACCACAATTTTCTATCTCTTCTTAATTTTGCCCTCAATATTTCTAATCATTCCTTCCTTAAATCTTTTAGATCTAACTGCTCAGTTGGAAAGCCTTCAATCAGTTGCGGAGCACGTGGTGGGATTTGTCAATGCTAGGGATGCCGTTCCGGTGGTTTGCTTACATGACATCCCAAACTGTGTTAGGGAGGCCGCTCTTCATGGCGTTCATCATGGTGCTGCCATGGCGTTGGCTGCTGCACAAGGCTGCTCTGGCCATAATCTTTGGCTTCTTTACCATGGTTTTCCAGCCGTGGCGCACCCTAGGGATCATGAGTGCCTGGTTGAGGATTTCTTCATCACCACCAATCTGTAGCTTTCAATACCTAGGCCGATGATATAGTAAGCAAAGTGTTTTCCGGGCCATAGCTTGTAATAGGTGATATTTAGCAAGCAATTTCCTCATCTTGAGTGATTTTGCTTTGCTTCGTACTTCATATTATATGCATCTCTTTATCCATGTTTGCTTTGCTTCTATAGGCGATACACATCGTATCAGCTTTTACCCCTTTGGGTTAATTTTTTGCACTAGAGGCGATACCTTTCTGGTATCGGCTATTAGAGCTGACAACCGAACAAATCGGTTATCAAGTATTAATCCAAACGCTAGGGTAATATTTTTTTAGATATATCCTATTGATTGCTCTACCAAATTCTTCCTTTCCTCTTAATGTTTCTAAAATATAAACATTACCAAGCACACAACGTTTGATCCGATAAGGTCCTTCCCAATTAGGTGACCATTTGCCGAACTTACTGTCCTTTGACCAGATCGGCAATTTCACTTTTTAGACCAAGTCTCCTTTAGAAAATTGCTTAATCTTGACCTTTTTATTGTAATATTTTGCAACCCTTAGTTTATTGGCTTTGATATTTTCAAGAGCACGCAGCCGAAGGCAACTCAAGTCCTCTAAGTCATCTATCATAAGATTCTTGAAGACTTTGGCTGACAAATCATTCTGCAATGTAACACGCCTCGATCCAGTCTGAACTTCCTAAGGGAGAACTACATTATGGCTATACACAAGTTCATAAGGCGATGTTTTAATTGATCCATGACAGGCCATCCTATATGCCCATAGTGCCTCATTAAGCGTTGAATGCCACTTCCTTGGCTATTCCTCAATCTTTTTCTTGATCAGCTTAATCATAATCTGTTTGGACGCCTCTGTCTGGTCATTAGCCTGAGCATAGTAAGGAGAAGAATTTAGTAGCTTGATTCCCATATTGGTAGCAAAATCTCTAAACTCTTCTGATATAAACATTGTCCCTTGATTGGTAGTTATAGTTTGAGGAATCCCAAAACGATACATAATGTGCTCTTTGACAAAATCAACCATGTTCTTTGAGGTTACCGTCTTCAAAGGAATTGTCTCAACCCATTTAGTGAAGTAATCTGTTGCTACCAATATGAACTTATATCCTTTGCTTGAGGGCGGAAAAATCTATCCAATTAAATCAATTCCCCAACCTCAAAACGACCATGACTTGATTATTGGATTCATGGCCGATGCAGGCAATTTTTGGATATTACCAAAATATTGACAGTCCTGACACCCCTTGTAATATTCAAAACAGTCTTCCAATATTATTGGCCAGAAATATCTAGTTCTATAAAAAATCCATTTCATCTTATAAGCCGATTGATGAGCTCCACATATCCCTTCATGCACCTCGCCCATCAACACCTTAGCTTCCTCTCGATTTAGGCATTTGAGTAATACTCTATCGACTGTTTTGTAATACAACTGATCATCCAATAAAACATACTTAGTCAATTTATATCTTAGCTTTCTGGCAACTTTCTGTGACAGATTTCTAAGGTAATCGGCTATTTTGACTCTCCAATCATCATTCAATGTTTCACTATTCAGGACTTCTTGAAACACTCGATATCCTGATGCACTTTGAGCTAGATGATTAGCTTCTTGGCTATGTGCTCTTGGAATATGTTGGAGAGAGACATGAAGAAATTCTTTGAGCAACTTTTGGCACTCATCATAGTATCCTTTCAATTGCTTCAGCCTTTACTTCGTGAAGAAGTTAAAGTTCCTTAAGAATAGCTTCATATTCTGCTTGGTTATTGGTAATCATTGGTTCAGTTGGAAGAGCAAACTCAAAACCTACCCCCCGAGGTGAAATAATAATAATACCAATGCCACCACCTTGCTTGCATGATGATCCATCAAAGAATAATGTCTAAGGCATCAGCTCTATATAATTAATGCTTGGCTTATGATGCTAGGTGACAAAATCGGCTATTATCTATCCTTTGATTGCTTTAGGCGATTCGTACTTCAAGTCAAATTCTAATAACACGAGAATCCACTTTCCCACTCTCCCATTCAGTATTGGCATTGATAACATGTGCTTAATCACATTAGCCTTGGAAACAACCATACATTCGGTCGATAATAAGTAGTGTCGCAACTTAGTGCAAGAGAAATATAAGCACAAGCATAACTTTTCGGTGGGAGAATATCTTGTCTCTAGATCTAGGAGCCTTCTACTTAGATAGAAAACAACTCACTCTTTTCCTTCAAACTCTTGTATCAAGGCCAATCCAATTATCTTGTCATCAACCAATATGTACAACTTAAAAGGCTTACCTTGCTAAGGAGGGACCAGCACAGGTGGATATTTCATATATTATTTTATTTCTTCAAACGCCTTTTGTTGTATGTCACCCTATTTGAATTCTTGATCATTTTTCAACTTCAACAAAGAAGAAAATGGTAGAATTCTTTCTGACAAATTCGAAATGAATCTTCTGATGAAATTAATCTTAGCAAGCAGAGATTGTAACTCTGTTTTAGTAGTCAGGGGAACTGCCTCATCAATTGCTTTTATGCTTTTTTTACCAACTTTGATTCCTCTCTCGTGGACCATAAAACCCAAGAATTATCCAGCTGACACTCCAAAAGCACACTTATTAGGATTCATCTTTAGACCATTCCGCAAATTAGCTAGATGCTCTTTGTACCCTTTGGATTTTATCATCACATCATCGATGTAGATTTCAATAATCCTACCGATCAACTTATGAAAAATATAATTCATCGCCCTTTGATAAGTTGCACCAGCATTCTTTAGACCAAAGGTCATCACAACCCACTCTAATAAACCGATTGCATCGGGGCACCTAAAAGCGGTCTTTGCTATGTCTTCCTCAGCCATGAAAATTTGGTTATATCCTGCATTGCCATCCATAAAGCTAATAATCTTATGTCTAGCTGCTGCATCTACTAACATATCAACTATCGACATTGGGTAACCATCCATGGGTATGGCTTTGTTTAGATCCTTGAAATTGATGCAAACTCTTAATTTTCCATTCTTCTTATACACAGGGACAACATTCGATATCCACTCTGCATATCGGCATGGTCGAATAAACTTTGCTTCTAGTAGCCTTTCAGTCCCCTTTTTGATATCATTAAGCACGTTTGGGTTAAATCTCTTCAGAGCTTGTTTAAACGGCCGATACCCAGGTTTGATTGGCAATCGATGCTCAACAATCAATCGATCTAGACCAAGCATTTCATAATACTCCTAAGCAAAATAATCTTTAAATTCCTTTAATAAACTTACTAGCTCTTGCTTATACTTGGGATCTAACTTGGCACTTACATACGTCGGCCTAGGCCTATCTCTAGAACCAATATCCACCTCTTCTAATTCATCGGCCAACGTGAAGCCATGTCTTAGTTTGCCATCTGTGCCGTCTATTGGATTATCCATTAAGACAATTTTTCAAAGCCAACTGCTTGGATTGGCCGTTGGCTTTCATTATTGATTCCAATGAAGCCTCCTTCCCATATCTTGCTAGAAAAGCTTTTGAAGTCTCCTAGTTCCCAAAAGACTGGATAGACTATTGCGATACTGACAGACTCGTCAGCGTGAACTAGCTCAACATCATCTTCGTGCCATTGAATCAAACACTGATGCATGGTTAATGGTACACAACAATTCGCATGAATCCAATCACAACCAAGGAGTAAACTGTATGACCCTTTTCCATCGATGACGAAGAATGTGGTGAGCAGAGTCTTACTCCCGATTGTTAGCTTGACATTCATTGCCCTTAGGTCTTAGACGTATTACCCCTAAAGTCTTTAAGCATCATGTTGGTCTCAATCAGATCTCCTAGTCCCTTGTCAAGTTTACAAAAAGTGGTGTAAGACATGAGATTGACAAAAGCACCTCCGTCCACCAACATCTTGTTCATCGGCTTCCCAGCAACAAAACCTTTCATATATAAAGCCTTTAAGTACTGATACTTAACTGGTTTATCAAATATAGCCTATTGTATAACTGTCAGCTTGCAACTATCTCTTCATACTCCGATTCATCCAAATTCGAATAAACTTCTTGATCTGCCAGAGCTCTGAACTCTGATGGCAACAGAAAAGCCATTTGAATATTAGCTGATGGTTGATTTCTATTGGATGTTTGCTTAGTACACCATACTTGAGGTTTACTGGATGCCTGAGCCTGTTCCAACTCTCTATTCCTTAGGCGTTGTACCCTTTTCTTCTGGCTTCTTGTCAAACCTCCTGGGCACCATTGGCCTTCCTGCCAAACATATTTTCTCTTGTTACTTTCTTCATAATCAGCCCAGTCTTGATCAATAACTCTTTTTCAAGCCAATTATGAACATTTCTATTTTTTAAGTGCTGATCCATGTTATTATGATGATACGTATGTTGAGCATGGATAGACCGGCGGTTGGCTTGAGATTGCCTAAACTCCCAATATTGATCGCTGCACTCTGGACAGTCATTTCTGGTAGGCAACTTCAAACCTTCATTCCAGCAATGTCTGAAGAAAGGACAATTCCAATGTGATTTAGCTTGGTTTCTTTCATACCTCTCTTTTTTATTGACGCTGGTATTCTTGCTTTTCTAACCAACGCTGATAATCCTTTTCCTTCTGTCGCTGCTATTTATTCAATAGAATTCAAGATGTAACTCGCGGCTTTGTCGCCCCTTCTTTTGATGTTTCTCCCTGCTCATATCGGCTCTTTTGCTTGTCGCGACGTCTTTTAATTTCCCTGTATTCGTCGGTCGATATATGCCTCTCGGGATCGACTATTTTAGCTTCTCTTGATTTGGTTGATGTTAGGACCTTAGTCTTTCCTCTGAGCAGCCTAGCATCGATCATGTTTTGATCTCCTAGAAAGGGATTATCATCAACTTTCATTTTTTGAGGTGTATCAAATTTGAGTCTTCCTTACTGAATAGCCCTCTGCATATGCTGCTGAAAAATTCTGCATTCATTAGTGGAATGAGAAGTAGCATTATGGAATTTGTAGAACTTCTTATTCTTCAACTGATCAGGGGCAACATAACATGATCATCAGGCAGCTTGATCTGTCCCTTCTCAAGCAAGAAATCGAAGAGCTTGTTTGATTTTGTGACATCAAAGTCATAGCTCTTATCGACTCCTTTTCCCCAAGGATTTGGTACCATTATTGTCTTTTTGCCCCAATTCCATTCAGCCATGGCAACCTCTTCTTCCTCATCTTCATAGCTATCATCGACTAAATATGGATTATAAGCTGTGGCCACTATGGTACTCTTCTAGAATCGGGTATCTCTGCGCATACTCTGGAATTAGTTATTGAGCACTGCCACTCATTGAGCCAATTGACCCAAGTTGTCAAATTATTATCCCATCAGCTTTTCTTTCCATGTTGGCAGCATTCCTTGAACGACCAAAGCAGCTAGTTGATCATCAGCCAAGTTTAATGAGAAGCACAAATTCCTAGTCTCTCGAAACCTCTAAAGAAACTCAGTGCTTGATTCGTTAGTCTTCTGTCTTATAGTTGTCAAATCGGTAATATTCTTTTCTCCAGTCCTAGTATAAAAAATATGTATGAAATTTTATTTCTAGGTCAGCCCAGTTGGTAATGGAGTTGACTGGCAGTGATGAAAACTAAGTGAAGGCTAGCCCTAACAAGGACAAGGAGAAGAAACAAACTCAATGGGCCTCTTTAATAGATGCTTCGCCCAACTATGTAAGATACCAACTGACATGCTCTATCGTGCTTGTGCTATCTTGGCCAGTGAACTTAGTAAACTCTGGGAGCCTATAATTTATAGGAAGAGCGACCAAATCATACCATTCTGGATATGGGTATTTGTACAAGAAGGTCAGTCCTTTTGGCTTTAGACTGAACTGATTCTTCATCATCTCAGTCACATTTAGCAATAACTCATCAGCATATGAATTTGGATTTCTCTACTCTTGTTGACCCATTTGTGGATTGAAATCCCATATGCCTTGATACCCTGGATTCGGAATCATGTGAAGGGTGTTATAATCTATGCCATAATGATACCCTTGTAGAATCTCTATCTGTTGGGTCCTTTGTTGATTTGCTGCTTGAAGTCTCTGATTATAGACATGAAGATCTATATCTCTATAGATCCTTTAAATTGATGGTGCTATTTTTTAAGCCGACGACGGTATGTGGCCCGATGTGCCAAAATTAACCACTTGGTTCTGACCTTGCCCCGTCGGCTATTGCACATGCTGTACTGACGATCTAGGATTATACTGTATCTGATTCATAGTAGTACCTTAAGCTTGTTTAGATGAACTCTAAACTACCAGGACATCATCATTATTAGCTGGTGCTACTTCTTGATGGCTAGTACTGATTTGATTAGTCCCTTGGGTCGATAGATGTGGAATGTTGTAATAAGCCGGCCCAACATGACCAATTGAAAACCATGAAACACCTCTTTTATGGCGTTGTGGAATATGTCCAAGAAAGCTTTATTATGGCTTGATATGGCATCACGAACAGATTTGTTTACAACTTCTGTGAAGAAACACCGGTCTTTAGCTTCATCTGCATCTGTTTGCCTGTGTAATAGAACTCTTAGTAGTGGATATTTCTGAACAATTGTATTATTGCATGTTTTGGTATAGGACAACAAACACTTGTTCTAAAATTCTTCTATAGCTTTGCCGATGACATCTTCATCTCCATCAGATAAATCTTCGTAATGTACCATAAGGATGTCGTTGTTGTTGTAAACTGCCATGATGATTGTGGGGTCCCACCGGGCGTGCCAAGAACGTGTGTCGACATAAAATTTTGTCCCATGCCGAGGGCACACGAGTAAGCCAGAAGGGTCTGCTCGATGGAGTTGTAGATCCGCCTGGCTTCAACATAGGGGTGGTCGATCCTACGTACTCCTCCCAAGACATACCAGTCAATTTGACCCTACAATTGATAATGAGAGAAAGCTAATCAGTAATTTAAGGCGGAACATGCCGGTGTTACCAGACAGTCCCGAATGTGCGACTTTGAGAGTCGATATGGAAGGAGATCGACTAAATAGTCAATTCTAGCATACTTATAAGAATAAATCCGTTAGAACTCATAGGGTTGTGGAAGAAAAATCGATTATCATTCAAGATAAATATCGTTATTTAGACAAATATTAGTCAATGGCAATAGTTTGTCAATAATAATTAATCTATGTTAAGCTAATGACTGCAAGTAACCGATTCTCTTTTTATATAGAATAAGCAGCTCATCATCATTTAACCATTTAATAAAGGTAAATCTAATAAACATATTAGATCTCATCTACCGCTATGACCAGTAAGGCATGAGATAGAATCATGCAGGTCATAGAAATAACAATAGACTTGATGACTCTAACTTATTACTAATATCAGTGGGGCATGAGGCAGAATTATACAGGCCGTAATACAATAATAAGATCATGGGGCTAACACATCTTTTGACCTATCTTTACTTCAATGATCGTGTGACGCAAACTGCATGTGTAAAAGCACTCGATATCGGCTAAAATAGCCGATTTAGGCATAGCACATAGTTAAGGTCATGCCCTATCAGGAATAGGTCTACTAAATAATGATCTCCACTCCACGGTGCTAACAGTGGGGTGTGAGGCAGAATCACAGTGAGATTGAGAGTGATTTCAAGTGCATTTGCTTAAGTGATTGCATATAGTGGCACTTGAGGATCATTGTGGCTGTGGATTTCTTATTTCTCTTGGTGGTTGTCGCCATCTAGACGGCTTAGAGCAGTGGAGGAGCTTTGGCACGAGTTGATGATTGTTCGTGGTCGGTTTCGGTGATTGTGAGGGGTCTTGTACCTTCCCTAGCAGAGAGCCAAAATGTAACTCTAGTGGATTGCTCGTGTCATTGAGTTATCTCACTTGTGGTTAGATTCTTATGGTGTCCAATTGTGTGGATGAGGTTCGTACAATACCTCTTAGCCACCGAACCACCAAGTGTTGATCGACATAATGGGGACTAGCGTGCCGGCAAACACGTGAACCTCAGGAGAAAAATTGGTTGTCTCTTACCCTTTGGTATTCTCCTATTGATTGAATTGGTATACATCTTATGATTGGTTCACTTCTCTACGTGGCGGTATATTCACCCTACTCTCTCATTTATATTCCTGTAAACTAGTTATAGCAAGCTCTTTAGTATAGCTAGATTTAAGAGCTTGCTTTATTGCTTAAGTTCATCTAGTGGAGCTTTTTAGTGTAGCAAGTTTGAGAGGTCTTAGTGAGCAGTGACTTAGCCATTTGTGTACCTAGTGATTATAGTAACTAGAATTGTTGGATAGGTGGCTTGCAACCCTTGTAGAGCTAGAGTAAGTTTGTATTTCACTATTTGTCATACTAATCAAATTGCTCTAGTTGGTTTGTAGATTTTTAAATAAGCTATTTACTTCCCCTCTAACCATATTAGGACTTTTCAACGAGTTACTCTACCAACGAATGAACCACTCTATAAGAAACTAGGGACACGACCGAAGTAAAGAATCCAAAGTTCCAGAGGCCAAAAAAGTCAAAGTGCAAGCAGGTTTACGACCATGAGCTCTCTATCTAAAATTTCAATGAGATGGTAGAGGAGCAGGGGATACCCCAAGGTAGCACTGTGTCGCGAGGGCAAGCTTGTGAGGCAAGTCATATATAGGAAAAAGGGGCGAGGTTTGTAGATCGATTCAATGTAATTTGGAGTTCAAAAACTATGTAATGTATAGCAGACTAAGTTATATGAAATTTACTGCAAAATAAAATTGGATAATTTATGCGCACTTTTTGTTCGTGCACCACACAATATAGTCTTAAGTTATTTTTGTCTAACTTAGATTTAGTTTATAAAAAAACATTAACATATATAATATAAAAAAATGCATTATCAAAATATATTTCGTATTTTGTCTAACAAATTTTGTTCGATGTTACAGGTGTCATTTGACAACATTTCTTGGAGCAGCTCTCCATGAGAATCATTCCTCCTCAATCACACAACAAAAATATGCACAAATTCTTGCGGGATCAAACAAGAATTACTTCTTTATTTTCACTAGAAGCTCGAAAAAATCACTCCTCACCGCTCCATATTCAATCACTACCAAAATCAATTTAAAATTAGTTTTCCACATGCATATGCTCTCTCACCATAATCACTCCATTAGAGAATCAAGGAGCTGGAGCTAAGAATTAGGGAGTGAAACTCTACCAAACAGACACATGATGTTTATGCATTTTTTCTATAATCCTAATCAAATCTGAAACAACTTTATAGTTTGGAATGCATGGAGTAGATATTAGAAAACGGCAAGTGGTGGATATAAGAACAGCACAACTTCAGGGTTGTTTCTGTAATGTCCGCGAAATATCTCCAAAGCCCCCTGTACTCTCCTCTGCCTTCTAGACGAACCCGCCTCGCTTCTCGTCTCCCGTCCCCTGCGCTTTCCACCCGCCGCCGCCCACCTTGCCGTGCCAGGGCCCTGCCCATCATGTGGGGTAGCACCGACGGCGGGACGCCGGAGGTCGCCCTCGAGACCTCCATGGGCGCTGTCACTGTCGAGGTGCCTCCTCTCTCTCCCCTCGGCTGCATCCCCTCTCTTTCCACCTCTCCCTTTGCGCTGGGCCCTTCGCTTCTACTTCATGATTGATTGATGCTGATGGTCCTACTCGATCCGTAGATGTACTACAGGCACGCGCCCAAGACTTGCCGGAACTTCGTCGAGCTCGCGCGTCGCGGCTACTACGACAACGTCATCTTCCACCGCATCATCAAGGTATCTCCTGAGTTTCTTCCTGCTTGTGTTGTCTGATCTTGGTTACTTATTGAGTGGGTGTTGTTCTTGTGCCTGCTTAGGATTTCATTGTGCAAGGTGGGGATCCTACTGGAACCGGCAGAGGTGGCGAGTCCATATATGGGTGAGCAGTCTGTTCACTCCCCTTGATTTGTTCTTGAATCAACGACTATGTTGTTTGCATTGTTGATTTTGAATGCTAGCCTGCAGCAACAATAGATGTGTATACCCAGTATTCGATGGAGTATAAAGCATAGTGTTGGGAAGGATTAGTTACTCTTTTTGTACAACATTTCAGTGGCCATATTCCCACTGTTTTTTGCCGTGCTATCTATGTGTGTTAGTTTTCAATTAACGATTGCATCGTCACATTAGTCGAGTGAATGCTATCTTACAACAGCAATAGGTGGAGCATTAGCATACCTTGTGTTGGGAAAGATTAACTAATACTACTGCTTTTTGGCTGCTAGTTTGGTCAAAAGCTAATTTGCTAGATAGCTGGTAAGATGTTTCTTTTCTAGGGCCAGCTGTAAGATGAAACTGTCTCTGCTATTCTTTCTCTTTAGTTGTGAACTTGTGATCCTGTCTAAAATTGGTGCTCTTGCTGCTGTTGCTTTCTTTGCAGAGCAAAGTTTGAGGATGAGATAAAGTCAGAGTTGAAGCACACCGGGGCTGGAATTCTGTCCATGGCGAACGCTGGTCCAAATACGAATGGAAGCCAGTTCTTCATAACTCTTGCGCCTTGTCAGTCACTTGATGGTAACGATAGGCGTCTGCTTTTTTCTTGTCTGATTTCTTTGACCTGTGTCAACCTTTTCACTTGCGTGCTGAAAACATGGTGACTAACTGATTAAGTATATATATTTTTTTGGTAGTGTGCGCATATGAGCTGTAAAAAAAAGACATTTCACTATTTTGATCCTTTCTAATAGAATGGGACCATAAAGAAAGCTGATAAACTATAGAGAAGCAATGTTGACTAAAACTGAGTTAATTAAATTTAAAAGTTTTGAAAGACATAAGTCATCGGTGCTTAATACAAACAGTCTAGAGATCGTGATGACTACTTAACTGTTTTTTTTACTTCCCACTACTTTTTTCATCTGATATATTCAACGTTAGTAGCTCATCCCTCTTGAAATGTCAATTGTCAAATCTGAATTGGTGGATAGATAAATAGCATTTGGGATGGACTTTTCTTCATTTACTATGCTTGCAGTTTCATACAATTAACATGATGTAATGTTCCAGGGAAACATACAATTTTTGGGAGGGTATGCAGAGGAATGGAAATTGTTAAGCGCCTTGGTAGTGTGCAGACTGACAAAAATGACAGGTAAACTTTGCATCTGATCTCTACTGAAGATAAGGTTTTACTTAGGGCATTGGCATAGGTGCATCGCAGGTCGCAGCATATAGTGTGCAACTGTGCATGACAAGTTTCATGATATGTGTTTGTTTTTGCCTGTGTATTTGAATGAGCACTATGGCACAATTGATTTCTTACTGAAGAAGAAGATATGCCTGCATTGCACCCTTACAACCATTGATTTGGAAGTTGCATTGGATGTATTGTATGATGCATGATGATTAGACACTAGTCTATATAGTAGGCAAACTATATCCCTGTTTTCAGGAATACCACGTTCCTCCTTTTTTTGGTCACATAGTGAAAACCTCATGTTTTGGTCTATGATGTCTGAATCCGATCCCTGTTTACGTCTGCTGAACTTTCTTACCTTTGTTGGTTTCAGGCCTATCCATGAAGTGAAAATCTTGCGAGCCATCGTCAAAGATTGAAGCATCGTCCAGATGTAACTCGAATGTTGGTTTAGGCTTAATAATGGTCTCGTTCATGTAAGTTGCGTGGACCTTTGGGAAAAGATGAAAGATACAGCTAGTTCCGGCCTGTATGACTCTCGTTTCTCGATCCGCCTGACCTGAAAACCTACCTGATGAGTAGATTGTACCTTCGTGGTTGAGTTTCTCTGCATGTAGTATTGGAGTATGCTGCGGAAACATTATTGTAGCATGGGTTCGCCCAATATTTCTCCTTGATGTGATGGTCGGCCAGTTCCAAAACTATCTAAACACTCCAAGGTGATTGGCCTTCATTAGTATTCATCCTTGTGATTGATTGGTTCATTCCTTGACACGGCGGTATAACTATCTTGCTCTCTCTCTTTACAATACCGTAAACTAGTTGTCAAGCTCTTTAGTGTAGCTAGTCGTGAGAGCTTGTTAGTTTGGTTAATGTGGCTCTTTAGTTAGCTTTTGAGAGCACACTAACTTAGTGTAGTGACATAGCCATTGTGTGGTTAGAAACTATAGAAACTAGAATTATGGTAGGTGGCTTACATTTTTAGTAGGCTAGCGCAACACTTGCTTGGCCTCATAATTGTCTAACCGGTTTGTTAAGTGTTGTTGTAGAAATTTTTAATAGGCTATTCACTCCTCTAGCCATTAGAACCTTTCAAAGGCACATCTTCGAAAAAGGTCGAGGCCCAACAGGCCCAGGCGAGGCCCGATAGCCGTCTTCGATATAAATAGAGGAAGATAGGGTTTCTTCCTTCACTCACTCAACCGAGCACACCCCTCTCTTCCTCTCCCTCTCCCTCCTAAGCCGAGAGCGACGCTTCCCCTTCCGACTCCCTCCTAGGGCCTGCTCCCTCTCCCTCTCCTCCTCCCTCTCCTCCTCCTACCTCTGCAGGCGGTGGCGGGCCGGGAGGTGGCGGCAGGACGCGTGGTGGCACCTCAGCCCCTCCCTCTCCCCGCACCCTCTCCATCCCCCGAGCCCTCCCTTTCCCCTAGCGTCGCCTCCTATGACCGCGCCCCTCTCTCTCCCCCACTACGACGGTGGCGGCGGCGTGGATCTCAATGGTGGCGCGAGCTCGGCGGCCTTATGGGCACAACCCAGATTTGGTTCCCTCTTCTCTCCAACGCTCAGATCTAGGCGCGCGTGGCGGATCCGGCTCGTGGGCGTCGTGACGGATGTGGCTCGTGGGTGGCACGATGGTTCTAGATCGGGGCGAGGCTTCGGTGGCGACGGTGCTCTCTCTCCTGCCTTCGACGCTGGTGGCACCCTCTCTCTCCTCCCTTCGGCGTTGGATCGGGTACGGGCGTGGCGGATCTAGCTTGGTGGCGGCAGATTAGGCACTAGTGAGGCGGATCTGGCTCAAGCAATGGTGTGGCGGCGGCGCACACGCGAATCCGGTGGGTGGCGGCGGCACATGCGCGGATGAGCTCGGTGAACTCGTCGATGGGCTCAACGGGCCTCATCGACGTGCTTGCTGGATATTTTTTTTTGTTTTTTATTGATTAATGGAGGCGGGCATACCAACCGCTTCGGTAGTTCATGATTTACCGAGGTTTTTTATTAGAGGCGCTTGAGTTGCCCACCTCCATTAATTGTTTTTGTATGCCTCCATTAAGATATCTGTAGCAGTGATTACTATGTCGTATGTTTCGGCTATCAGCCTGTTCGCTGGTTGGTTTCTGGACTGATAAGCTTGGCTAGTGCTAGTTTATCGTAAGAGGAAAATATTGTATCATAGCTGATAAACTCTGACCGAAAAGCTCTGGCTCAAACTTATGATTGTTTTCCTTCACCCATCCTATCCTCGTTTATTTCTTCAACTGTTCCCTCACCTTCGCTCCTGGCATTCACTGTTCTCTCTTGGGTTTACTTCTCCTTCTTCACGGCCGCATTCCTGTTTGCTACTCTTCCAAGTTCGAACGCAGTAGTTGTCCCCTTCATTTGATCTAAAACGATTAGGGTTCCTAGGTCTGCAGATCCGCTAGTCCAGTATACGTGCTCTTTGATCCATGAGGGGACAGGTGAAGAAAGTGAAAAGACCGTCCGCCCGCTGCGGTGAATCATCCTGCCAACAATCAGGTGATTCCGTCAGGGTCCGTAACAATCAGATTTCATCTCTGCAGGAAGATATGGAGGTACTTCTCAGTCTCTGGCTGTTTTGGCGTCGACGATTATATGATTTCTTTATCAGGGCGCACAGGTTCAAGAAAGCATCAATGCTTGTTTTGATACTATGTTATTCAACATTTCTACTCTAAAATTCGTTCTTCATTAATGCTTTCTTAATATTATTTTTGAATACCAACTAGAATGAGGCCTCAATTGATGCAGAAAAATAAATAGAACGAGGCTAATAACACCAAGGCTAGAAAATATTTTGTTTGGGCATAAAAACAAAACATGCGATGAAAAATGAGAATAAAAAGGATGCATTGTGAAAATAATAAAAGTACCTTTAGTTCTAAATCATCAGAATTTATGGGACGGACAATTCACACAAGTCTTAGGCACGGTAAAAGTATATATCTCTCTAAGATTCATGAGCGGTCCTCGAACTTAGCAAGAGATCCCTAAACTTAGTTCCATGTGACATATAGGTCCCCCAACTCAAAAAAAAAAATTGTCGTTTGGGGTTTGCTCCAGATGCCGACAATGAACTCGAGGCTCTCAAATCGGATGCATCCGCCTAGAACATAGCTGCCAGCGAGTAGCGAAGGAAGCCATCCGAAGCTTGAAGACATCGAGAAACATGTGACAGCCCTTACCTAGCTTACCTTGTCGGTTTTTCATACCGCCGACCAGTAAATTTGTATTTGCATGTTTCGTTCAGATAATTGCTTAGCACTTGGTGACTTAGAATTTATACTGGTTTAGGCAATAGCACTACGTCTAGTCGGGTGATGGTGATCGTTTTCCTAAGCCCAAGCGTTTGGCTTTGCAATAGGGGTGCTAGCTCCATTCACCAGAGTTCTTGCCTGAGTGTTCCATCAGTCGGTTTCAACTAGGTGGTGGGCCATGGGCCTCGAGCCAAGACCCATGAGCATCCATCTAACTTGGTTATAGCCCTAGAGTCCACTTGCTCGCTTGAGTGTCGCTAGTTGGGGGCTTAGGGGTGCTATGGCCAAGTTCTTCGGTCGGTGGGCATATACTCGTCACTTAGTCTTCATGACTCTCTTGTAGTATTGATGACCCTCTAAGGTAGGTGTGGCGGTGACTTAGTGTGTGTGTGTGTGGGGGGGGGGGGGGGGGGGCGAAGATAGCCCCTCCTAGGTGGAGAAGTTGTAGTGGGAAGAACCTTGGTGATCGGAAGAGTCGGGCAACGAGTGCCAAATCTTAGTGACTTGTCGCACTTATTTTTGGTTGGCGGGAGTCTTGATGGCAAGCCCAACTCTATGCCAGAGAAGGTTTGGTGACTAAGTGGATACCTTTTGTGGAGCTCAACATATATTTGGGGTTGTGTTTTGGCAACCAACAACACTGGATTTTTTTTAGAAGCTATTGTATGAACGAAAACATGCTTTTAGAGTGTCCCACGGACAAAAAAATCCTATATAAATTCTGCAACCTTGGACAAGCACTAAATAAAACTTACTGAATTATAAAACCACTATGTGCATGACCTTTCACAGCAACCAGCACAAAGACTTAACTGATAACGTTGAAAAACAAATGTTAGTAGAGCAAGGAGAGAAGAAATTAAGATAATTTTTTTGCTTGAGATTTAAAAGAAACATGAAATGAATAAATGTGAGTGGAGAGGATGCATTTGTGACACTAATAAAAAGGTTACAACGGGAGATATAGTAATACGGAACAATTACCTTTCATAAAGATGAAGTGTATATATTAATATTTATAGCTGGAGATTAGTACCCACCAAAAAAAACATGTTAGTACATGAGATCACTAACTTATCACTTGTTTAGTTCCTCCGCCAAAACTTTACACCCTATCACATCGAATGTTTGGACACATGCATAGAGTATTAAATATAGACTAAAAAAATAACTAATTGCACATATTGTGACTACTTTGCGAGACGAATCTTTTAAGCCTAATTAGTCCCTAATTTGACAATAAAGTACTACAGTAACACATGTGCTGATGACGGATTAATTAGGCTTAATAAATTCGTCTCGCGATTGTTTTTTTATTAGTATCCGAACACCTCGTATGACACCCCATGTAACATCTGATGTGACACTCCAAAACTTTACACCTGAATCTAAACACCACCTTATTGAGAGGATGATAATTTGGATTGGAGTAATTAACTTTGAAAAAGATATAGTGTTGCTAAATTACATGTAGAGACTAAATTTGGACTATATCTATTATTTCCTACTATCGTTATAATTATTTAAGCAATGTTCATCCGTGCTTAACTACTCCTGTCGGTTGGGCACCCTAATAAACATATATGTATATAATATGGACGTTCTTCTATATATATGTAGGCTTAAGGCTTGAGAAAGCACAACCATTGATCTCGCTCTATCAATTCTGTCACTCTAAGGCCCCCTTTGGCAGGGCTTTTGCCGTGGCTCCTCGAGCGGCTTCGGGCAAAGCCCTGCCAAACGGCGACAGGCAAAACGGCTTGCGGCAAGAAGCCGGCAAAAGCCCCGCAAAACCCGGTGACTCAGTTCCTCCCCACGCGAGAAGCCAAAAATACTGGCTTATTCCGGCTCGAGCTCGTCACTTTCCATCCCTGTCCCCGGCTCCCCGACGCCGCGCGCCGACGGCCGCCTCCCAGCGCCGTGAGCTTACCGATCTCAATGGGGATGGCGCCGGATATCTGGTTGTTGTCGAGCTCGAGGTCGGTGAGGTTGGTGCAGCGCGCGAGCTCGGCCGGGATCGGGCCGGACACCTTGTTCATGCTGAGCTGAAGCTCCTGCAGCGACGTCAGGTTCCCGAGCGACGCCGGGATGTGGCCACCGGCACGGCGACGCGTCGGACTCCCTCCAGTCCCCCAGCGTCTCCGCGCCTCCCCGCAGCGTGCGCTTCCACGCCAGCAGCGCCGCGCCCTGCGCGTCCACGGCCAGCGCGCCGCCCACGCACGCCATGACAAGCGCGCACCGCAGCAGCAGCAGCAGCAGCGGCGCCGCGCACGCACCCCGCCACCTCCCCGCCGGCCTTGAGCTCCGCCCCGCCGGCCTCCTGCTACGCCCGAGAGAGAGAGAGAGAGAGAGAGAGAGAGAGAGAGAGAGATGGATGGAGGGAGTGGGTGCCGGTAAGGAGTGAGGCCGTTCGGATAAGGAGAAGAAAAGAAGGGAGAAGGAAAGAAAAAGAAAAAAAAGAAAGAAAAATGAAGAGAAAAAGAAAAAAGAAAAAAAAGAGGGTATTTTGGACATTTCACATTTTCTTTACACTAGGAGAAGCCGTTTTGCCAAACGTTTTCGTACAAAATAAGCCAGAGTCAGAAAAAGCTGCTTTTCCATACGAGCCAGAGCCAGAGCTGTTTTTTCACGAGCCGGAGCCATGCCAAACGGGCCCTAATAATATGAGGGATAACGATGCTGGTGGCCTGCCGTACATCTAATCATTATGTCCATTATGTGTTTGGTGTGTATGGCACTTCCTGCAGTTAGCTCCATCTCATTAGGTAATAGGAAGGTCTATCTGAAATTTTGTGTCAGCAACTGTTGTACACCTTGGAGCTTCAAGCGTTGTTATTGCTGCACAAACCAAAATCTTTGTTACACGACAAAGGAACAGTGCGAGCAGGTTTGCCCTGTGTGCAACCCTATATGTCCGCCAGCACCATCTCCTCTTGGAAAGGCAACGTCAACGACTGATGTTAACTTAGCCACATAAGAGGTTTTGTGATCTTAAACCCTAAGCATCGAGCAGAATAATGTACTGATTAACAAGATATATAGTTAAATAATCGTTGCATCATTTGTTATGCTGGCTTCTTTTGATACTATGTTAGTCTAGTCTAAGATTCGTTTCGTCGATGCTTTCTTAATTTTATTTTTGAATAATTTATACAGCGTTCCGCGGCAACTAGAACGAGGTCTCAATTGATGCACAAAAATAAATTGGGCAAAGATAAATATACCAAGGCTCGAAAAGCTTGTGTTTGGGTGAAAACAAAGCATGCGATGAAAAAATAGAGTGTAGAGGATGCATTTGTGAAACTAAAAGCACCTTTTGTTCTAAATCATCAGATTTTTATGGGATGGACAATTAACGTGAGTCTCATGCACCGTCAAAATATATATCTTTTAGAGTAAAATTTATTAGCGGTCCTCAGACTTAGCAGGGAGTGTCATCCAAATCCTCCAACTCAGGAAATGCTATTTCGTCTCCCTAAACACCAAGGAAAAAACACTGATTTGGGATCCTAAGCCTGCCTCTGGGCCCTATTTGAGTCCAAACATGTCCAAAACCCACTTCCTAGACTGATGTGGCAATGTGTTGCTAACTTCATGTTGACAAGGACCAACATGTAGGGCCTATATGTTAGGTCCAGTTCCTCTCTCCCCCTTTGGCGGCGAACAAGGACTCGACTCTAGCTGACCTGGCATTTTGTAGGGCAGGCTGAAAAAAAACCTGGCAATTTCGGGCTGAATTTTTTTTGTCCGTGACCATCCCACTAGACGAGTTGGGTCAGATTTTTTGGGTCAAGCCTGGGCCTGGGTGGGCCACTTGTGCATTTTCAGTGAGAAGATAATTAAAATAAATGTTTTAGTTGGGCTCATGTGGAGGAAAAAAATTCTAGGCACGAGAACACGAACCCAGGCTCTATTCACTAAGACTCACGGGTCGAGCCAAGCCCAGCAGGCTCAGGCCGGGCCCATAGACCGAGCACATGACTCTGTGGCTGATGACATGCTCGAGGAGGTGAAGAAAGGTCCATGGCCAGGCACATGATTGTGGCTGAGGACATGCTTCAGGAGGTGAAGGTGCATGATCGGGCACATGACTAGCTGTGGTGGCCATGGCGGTCTGGGAGCTCTGAGGGAGATGGCCATGGTGGTCGGAGAGCTTGGAGGCGGCATGCTCAATTCGGCTGATAACATGTGCTCAAGGAGATAAAAGTGGCAGTTGGTGTAGGCCCTAGCTCATTGGAGGAGATGCAACTCTTCTTATTTGAGAAGAGATGGAGGAGATATTGGTGGCCACTAAAAAATGAAGAGCTATTAAGGGGTGCTGACTTATAGAAAAAGACTCATCTCTTTGACAGTTTTGTAGGGATGATGAATGATATTAGGGTGCTGTTGGAGGTGCTCTAATCACAGGATTGTCCGCGACCACTCGGCCACGACCGTCCCCACCGCCATCCCCCACCCAACCCCACCGCCATCCCCACACAACGTCGATAAGTAGATCCCGTAACCCTCGAACCTTAATACCGACGAGTCTCCGACGCCATCACCAAGGTAATGGGCTCGTGGGACGCACTGTCCGCGCTCTGCACACGCAACCAGTCGCGTGGTACAGTTTGCGGTTATTTTGAACCCCCCACCCCAACGTTGAGGTAGCAGCGGCTGCTGCTCCGTCGTGTTGGTCAGTAACCAGCAAACCTCCTCATAAATTACCAGGTACGAGAGACTGATGCCCACAAAAAGGAAGTAAAATAGCATAATGACATCCTGTTGGAACTGCCTCGGTTAATAGACTCTTCAAGTTGTTTCACTGTCATATTTCTGCTACATATACAACCAGCGCCTTTGTCCTGTTTCTAATACTGCAACTGAAGTAACCACATCATGAACCTACACAGGAGTAAAGGTCTACAAATCAAACTCTATAAGCTTGTACCCACATTTAATTATCTTACATTTGCCTACGAGTCACAAACCGCAAGTGTCAATAAATCAGACACCCGGACCTTTACCCTCCTCTCCCTCCCTCTAAACACAGATATAACTCACATCAATCAACCTACACTATATCAGTATTGGTCTGCATCAATGGAGCATGCCGTCTTCTTGGTCATTGGCTGCTGTTGCCATTTGCTTCACATTTTGCAGGAGCAGGTGAATCGGGTGATCTCACACCATTCGCCATTATTGGGGGCTTCTTATCTTCCTCCACAGTCACGCATGCTCTCTGTGCTTTCAGATCTGCAAGCTTCTCGGAGGCCTTGTCCGAGTCTGGCTTATTTACAACAGGATGTTCCAGTTCTAAGCGCCTGAGAGATGGTACGTCCCCATCACAATACCTGCGCCACATGTCCCTGTATGCAGCTTCCAGGCCACGGGTGAATTTCTCTCCATCACAGACGGGTGACTTCATCATCAGCTCCCGGAGACTCATTCTCAGTTCTTGCAAGGCATTCACATCTGATGCCAAACCCAACGCTAAGCTTACATACTCATCCTCAGTTTTGGCAACCAGCCTCCCCAACCCTACAACAGAGGGGGGGAAGACAAAACGTCAACCCATAGACCATAGTTCCATTTGGATAATAAATACCATTTAGCAGTGGAAGGAAAATGGCCTTGTTTGATAGCTAGAAGATTTATTAACTATTAGTATCTTAGTAAAACATTATCTTGTTCAGATAATACATGCTAAGTATAACAAAAATGAAAGCAGGCCACGGAAAAGTGAACCTTTGATACAACCTCTACACATAGATGAAAATGTAGCAACTTACCAACTTTGCTGAGCAGGCTAACACCAACATTATGAGCATGGACAGCACCAGCCATTGTAACACATGGAACACCCATGTATAAAGATTCACATGTAGTCGTAGTACCAGCATACGGAAATGTATCCAGGCTGCAAAAACAAAGAAAAACATTCAGATGCTGTTTCAGAGAAAAAAAAACTACCATAAACTCAGCCTACAACCAATGACAGTATGACACAACTGCTCACCTGATGTCCATCAAGGAATACGCCTGCATGTGATCATGATTCAGATGGATGAGTGGCAACAGATCAACCCGTAATGACTCCAAACCCAACTCCTCTAGTGTGGACAAAAATTTCTGTCTTATATTCTCACAGCAGAATGGTTTGCACTTAACCACAAGCCTGGAGTTAGGGACGGCACATAATATTCTGGCCCAAACTTGCAATACTTTTGGTGTAATCTGTAAAGAAAATAAAACTAATTGAGTGAATCAGCAGAAAAGCAAATCTTTCAAGTGATAATTATCACCTTTGCTAGATTGTTAAAGCTCCCAAAAGTGATGAAACCATTTGAAATTGCTGGCGTTGGACAAATGGGCCCAGCTTCCGGGGAAGGAGTATAACAAAGAAAGCTTTCAGGAAGGCGCACCAACTCTTCAACATGCCTGCAGACAATTCCTGCTATGAGCTTCTACATGTCTGAGGATAAGAAAAGTACATGCTGGAATAACTGTAACTGCAAGATGAGCATGTCTTACTTTTGTTTTGTAATAGGTGGATCAGCCAATGAGTCTGAGATTCGGTAGTCAATTGTTGGCAAACCTGTTGTATTGGGGTAGCCAATCCAGGTAACCTGCGAGGGCATACAGATCAAGGTTAAAACAAAGCCTGCTCATCAGATAAAGAATGAACCAGAACATTTCTGAAAATAATGGAGGAAAGAGATATGCATCATGGAGTGTCGAACTACCTGAATAGGAGCAGGTCGGCATGCCATTGTTCCTAACTTATTATTTGCTGTGTGACCAGTAAGTTCCACAAGTATGTCCACTTTATCCTCCCTTACCAAGCTAGCAACCCTCTTTTCATCAATACCATATATATCTCTCCATAATCCACCCTTTTTCAACACCTTATCCTTGAATCTAAGTGTCTTGGCATCTGCCTAAATAATCATCAATGAAAGAAAATGTGAGTGACAAATGATTAAACAAAACAGACAAAAGTGTCATGAAAAAAGGACAAAGGAAACCATGAAGCTGCTCAAAAAAATGGACAAAGGTCACTAAATATAGCTTATCTTTTGATTAAAAAAGGGATCATTTCTACACTTCAAAATAAATTTTGGTTCCTAATAAAGAAAGTGACCTAAAAAAATAATGGCTTAAAGTGTGTACAATCCAGAAAAGTAGGTAAGAGGAAAAGGAACAGTTTTCTATACCTTTACAACACCGGAGTAGACAACCACCTTGCAATTTGTGTAGTCATGGTGTGTAAGGGGAGCTTCAATGAAGTAGGACACAGAATGAGTAAAGTAATCAGGAGACAAATAACCGATGATCAATGGGCGATCAGCAACTTCTGAGTTATCCCAACTTGTATATTGTGGATACAATTTCATAAAGCGTTTTCCCCATTCCCTTTAAAACAAATAAAAGACAGTGAACAATCCTGCTGATATTTAACTCATGGAAACAAAGGCAATGCTAACATAAACATGTCAAGCGTATTGTAAATATGAATAAAATGACCTGTGAGCTTCATAAAGTTTGTCATCAGAGCCCTCGTCAATATAGTTCATTGCAAGCAAACGGTTCTGTAAAATGAATTCGCGTGCAAATTTGTCACATAAGGGGACAAATTTAAGCAATATGGCCAGCCATTTGAAAATATATAAACCATAGGTTTTACAAAAGTTATAGAAAAGTAACAAGACAGATACTTCCACCAAGAGCAAAGTTTAAGTAATGAAATTCATTCCAGAATGATAAAGATGTGATAGTATGATTATTCAAATGTGCAACATCTACCTATGGTTGTTTCCCAAACTGGGCAAGCTTATTTAAGAATTACTGGTGAGAATTTCTGTATAATCAAATCTTTAATTACAACATAAAGCAGCCCAAAAACAAATTCTAATGAGCATAATTGAGGACCTGGCCAGCATTTCGTGAATCAGGATCGATCTGAAGGCATCTCTCGTAAGCATGAATTGCTAAAGTAATACTACCAGCGTCTCTGTAAAGAACACCTAGGATGACAAAAATGATGAAAGACAGTTAATAACTCTGATAAAATAATTTTATTAAGTTATCTTGCAATTTGGAGCTGAAAAACAAATACAATATTATTACAAAAAAGGTGAGCAGAAAGGCATTGACACACCAACATCTTACAAGATAACTCTTAGCAGAAAACTATATATCAACCATGACCTTTTAAGCATTCACACGGCATTGGCTGGTTATTCATTACCTAGATTATTATATGCTTCAGCATATGTGGGATTAGCATGTATGGCCTTCTCAATCATACTTGCAGCAGAATCCATCTTACCCTATATAATAAATGCATATTTGAGTGGGCTAAAAGAGCAAAGTAACCAGAAAAACAAAATAGCAGTTGTGCAAGAGAAATTTGATAACAGAGGACAGACCTGAACAGTATAGACAACTCCAAGGTTATTTAGTGACTGGGCGAAAAGTGGCTTAATTGACAGTGCCATCTGAAGACATTAAAAAAAAAAGGAAAACAAATTAATATTTGCCGACAAAAAACCTGAACACAAGAGCAAAATTAGTTTCACTTACTTGATAACATTCAACAGCTTTGTCAAGGTTATCCCTATCCTTGTATATTACTCCTAAATTGTTGCATGCTTCCGCACAGCGAGGATTGAAGTGCAGAGCAAGCTCGTAAAAGACAATGGCCTTCACATCATTCAGAAAAATGTAATCTTCAGCTAAAGGTAAACATTGATGTTAGAACAATTAAAGAGATTAGCTTATAACTAACCATCTCAAAATTCAACATTTCACCATATGCAACACCAAGATTATACATGGCATCAGCATAATGCCAATTATAGAACAGAGCTTTCTTGTAATATGCCACACCTTGATTGATGTCACCTTCAATTTTTACCTGAGGATTTCCGATGTTTTAAATAGTAAGTGAAAACACAAGAGATGTGCCAATAATCAATCACAAGAGATGTGCCAATAATCAATCACCAACAAATGCTCGTCCTCATACATAAGAACTTCATCAAAACTATAAGGGTCCGTTTGGATGATTGGACGGCTGGCATTGAATTGGGTACCGATACCAAATCAGACTAGCATTGGAAATGGGCTACAATACCATATCAGATGTTTGGATGTAGATGGAATTGCTATTTGGAATCTAGGGACGGGCAAATACCAAATAAATGTTTGGATGTACATCTAGTGGAATTGAATTGACTCGCGTCTTCTTTCCCAATCGGGACTCCGGGTACATGTCCGGCTACGCAGGTACGACAACTCCACGACTCGCGGCCTGCTTCGCCTGCTTGGTGCCCACCGGAGCTCGGAGGCTCGAGCCGGCCTGTGCGCTGCGCCACCGATGCCCTGCTCGCCTGCTGCCAGGGGCGGATTTGTCCGCTTCTCGCCTGCGAACTGCTGGCTGCTGCGGCTGCTTAGCGGCGGCCTCCGCACGCCGCACCCCGACACAGGCCCACGGCCCTACGGCATCGCCGCTGGTGGAGTCGCGCCAAGGCCAGGAAGTCGCTGACGTTGAGGATGTGGCCTGACTTGAGGAAGGAGACGAGGATCCCAGATCCCCGGCTACAGGCCGCCGGCAGTGGGGATTCCAGCACCTCGGCGGTGGCCGGACTTGAGGAAGAAGCGCTCGTCCTCGACAGAGACGTCGTCAGGAATCGTGCTTGGCCTCCAGATCCATTGTCGAGCATGCCTCTTCGTTCTCCCTGGGCGCCGGCAGTGGGGTCCGGCGGTGGAGGTGACCGACGACGGACGATGGAGGTGTACGCGGCGGAGGTGGGGATTCTGCGCCCAGGTGGAGATGGCCGACGGTGGATGTGCTGAGCGTCGGGTCCAATTCCACTCAATATGGAGGGATCACACTCTGTATTGGGATAGACCTCTTCCAGGTATAGTTCAATATCAGGGAATTGGGTCTCCAATGCCAAATCTCAATTCTACATCCATCCAAACAGCAGCATTTGTAGCTATTCAATGCCAATTCCAAATTCCAATGTCTAAGGCCGAATATCTACATCCAAACGCAGCCTAATTGAAATATGTGCTGCATAGGCGATGTTCCAAAGGGTGGTCAAGACTATTTCTGTGTTGTCAAATTTAGCATGCTGAAATTAAATATGAGTGGATAAGCACTTGTTAATAGTTATGTTTGCTTCAATAAGGGCAAGGGATAAGAACAGAAAGACTTTTGTTTTACACGAGGCTTGAGTAGTGGAGCTACAGTTCAATGCAATCTGGTATGATCAGTACAAACTTGTGAATTGCACAAAAACAAAGAAAATAAAATGATGGCAACCACTAGGATGAACACAGCACACACAAGAAAAAACAATATTCTGAGCTAGTTTAAATAGTAAGGAGAAAGTCTGCACCTTTGTTCCCAAGTCAGTTAGTGCTATTGCCATATTATTCTTAGCAATCTCAAAGTTGGGGGAAATAGTCAAGCACCTGTATTACAGTAAGATCATGGCAGGAGCATTTCAAGTCTTCAACATGTTACTGGTGTATATTACTCAGAAAACTAGAGTACTTGATGTGATTAAAAAAAAAAGATACTTCTCGTAGCAGGCAATTGCTGCTTCTAGATCTCCCCGATTCTTATAGATAACTCCCATGTTGCAATAGGCCTCGGCATACAATGGTCTCTCCAGTGCAGCTTTCTCATAACAACTAAGAGCCATTTCAAATTGCATCATCTCCGAATAAACAACTCCAAGGTTGTAATAAGCCGGCTGCGTGAATTGGATTAAGGCATCACAACAATATAGAGTTGTCCATAGAAAGATAATATTAGCAAGACAGACACAAGCTGCTGTGATGATGGTACCGCATAGTGGTTGTCTACTTCCAGAGCTTCACAATATTTTTGAATTCCCTCCTCTGTATTACCCGCAAGCTTCAAGCTAGTTCCAAGATCAGTCAACACAATAGCAAGAAGTTCCGAAGCAGGTTTGTAGGAAGGATCTGCCGTCCGTGCTTTTTGATATGCCTGTCCCAGTTTTTATAATTTTCAATGAGACATTTAGGAAGCTAATACAAGAAACTAACAGAAACTGTAAGAGCAGCATGTTGATATTTTTTTGCAATATGCTAATGTTAATTCATTTAATTAGGCAATATGCTAATGTTAATTCATTTAATTAGGTAGACATGGAAGAAAAGAACAGAGTTAAGGTACAAACAAGATAATGGCACTAAATTTAGAGGACTGTAGTACTAAGTCTAAAACTGGCATATTTGCCTTCAAAATCACATAAACTACATATAACATTCCATCAAGTCTGGCACTCATAGCAATAACATAATGCAAACAGGGTTTATATTTTCTGTCATGCGTTGCAATTCAAAAGATCAGTAATACAACAGATAGAATAGGAAATGCACATAACGAGACCTGAAAATACCTCTGCTGCTTCAACCAAGTGACCCTCATCTTTGTAAACCATCCCACAATGTGTAAGAGCACACGCATTTCCTGGCTCGATTTTGACAACTTCTGTAAAGCACTCAATGGCCTGTCTTGGTAGGTTCTGCGCCTGGAGGCAAATCCCTTTCCCGATAAGGGCCTCCACATTGGTGCCCTCCTTCTCAAGAACAATGTTGTACAAGTTGATCGCATCAGTGAACTTATTCCGCGACTGAAGGATGTTTGCATACCGCAATGCCTCCTTCCCTTCCAACTGCTGCTTCGCTGGAGACGCGCCCCCATTGAGGTTAGGGGCAATACCGTTGCTCTCCTTCCCTGGGACAGAATCCATCCCTGGCTGCCCCATGAAAGAGAGCCGCCTTATTCTCCTTATTTTCTGTGAAATTTTGGATTGATTGATCAGTTCTTATGCTTGCCAAGAAATCAAACAGGAAGTCACTGGCTAGAGGGGAAATGGAATAAATTTGGAGCAGGGACTGACCTGGCGTGGCACATGTGGGGGTTCACTCGAACCCCCAAAAGTTCTGGAAACCAAACTGCACCCAGAAGCCTTATTGTGCGAAGCAATGTCGTTCTTGCGCGCCCAAGACGAAGAAGGATAAACCCAGCTGAAGCATGGAGGGATGGATTGGATTACTAGATACTACGGCAGCAGTACCACGCGGCAGACAAAGACGAAATGAATGAAGAACGAGGAAAAGACAGAAAGAATCGGTCTTGACTGAGAAAACACGATCTTTAAAGAAGGGAGTCCATCCAAGAAAGCTCGGGTTACTTACCAGCGCCCCCAAAGTATAGGAACCCAAAAAAATCCCAACCGCGCTCCAGTAGACCCGGAGCAGAACAGCGCCCTGCCTGCGGCCCGGAACTGCCACGCGGCGGCGGCGAAAGGCGGCGCCGGCGCGGTGCTCGGCTGCGCTTGGCAGGGAGCCCGAGACAAGCTCTGGGATCTCAGAGCCGCCCCGGGCGCGCGGACCGGGGAGCGACAGGCCGCGCTTCGCCGCCCTCTCGCGCCGCTAGCATCGAGGGGAGCGGTGATCGCCGCGGTGGCGAGGGTTTCGGGAGTGGAGGGAGGTGGGGGAGCAGGGGGGAGGAGGAGGGGGGCGGTGGCGTAGTACAGTACTGGTGATTTTTTTTTTTTGTGTTTAGCCCCCTCCCTTTTCCGGGAAATTAACGGTGCTTTGCCTTTACGCTTTGGCTCGTGCGCCCGCTTTGATTGATCTGGGGGGCTTTTTGTACTGCCCCGTCCGCTGCGCTGGGACTGCCTGCTGCAACTGCATCCTGCGTCGTGCAGCTTTCTTTTTCCGGCCATCTTTTCACTGCCACCCCTTCAGTTTTTAGGTTATTTCATTTTATCTATTGATCTATTGATGAATGTGCTACGCGGTAATCGAGATAATTTTATACCCATTGCAAAGAATTTTCTTGTCTTCTTTTTCTCTACAGAAGACCAGGACACGTTTTCTCTGTATATATATTGTTATATATATATATATATATATATGCAATATGTGCATGTGAATAGATATGGGTACGAGAAAAATCATAGCCGAGTTGAAGGGATTTAGTCAAGTAGTCAAAAGTTGCTTTGAATTTGGAGATTGCATCACTAGAGATGGCGTTTATTGTTAGCCTGTTACACTAAAGTCAATATTTGCTTACTACAATTATTGTTGCCTCACGACGACACATCCAGCCCACTTCCCTCTACCTGACATAGTTTGGTATCACTTTGAATTCGCTAATGTGTCACTGGAGTTATGATATAATGCGGCCGTTACTCTTACAACCCGACATCTATAATTGCTCTACTACCTTTTCTGTCGTCGCATCCATACACTCACTTTACTTTTTTCTTAGAAGGAAAACGGAGCCCACTCTGCTTAACATGATCATTGTATAAGAAGTATTTTCCTATGTTCAAGTTAATCCAAGAGATCGTTGCGCCAAGAAAAACTCTAGTTAATCCAAGAGATCATTGCATAAGGGAAATCCTACAACTATCAAGTTAATCCAAAATAGATTGCATGTGTCACTATATGGGAAAGAGAAAAAAGCAGCCAAGTTGAAAGCAATTTGGCTAATTGGTCGGAAGTCACTCTGAATTAGGGGATCGCTCACTAGAGATAAAACATAGTCATTTGTTGTTAGCATGTTACACTAAATGTTGTGTTTGCTTACTTCTATTGTTGCCTTCTTCATTCGTCACGTTGACACATCCAACCGACAACGGTCTACCTAATATAGTTCGATACTACTTTGAATTCTCTAGCGTCATCAGAGTTACAATATAACGCAACCGTTACTGTCGCAACTACCTTTTTCGTTGTCGCATCCACACACTCACTTTTACTTTTCTCTCATAAGGAAAACTCACGTCGCTCTACTTAATGTGATCACTATATAATGACTTTTCCTATTGCTGCATGAGGAAAAATTATTCGAGTTAATCCAACAGATCATTGGACAAGGAAAGCTCTCCAACTATCAAGTTAATCCTTAATAGATTGCATGTGTCACTATATTATTGCAATCATTCCTCAAGATCCATGTGGCTTTGAAAGTTTGGAAACATCATTGTGGTTGTGTCTTTAATGGCACCAACCCAAATATCACATTGGTGCAGCAAACAATCGGTAATGAATATAGTACTAGTGATTTGCGCACGCCCATGCGCGCGAGTGTTGGCCAAAGTCGGTATTCTAACATAAACATCGCAAAATAAAGGCACAGTAGGTATAATAGACGATACATATAGGATCTCCAGACATGAGCTAGATATCACATCAGATAATCATACGGTGCGATGGTTTAGGTTCTACTTAATTGTACATAAATAGTCTGGCACGGCATCAGGCAGGCATACATCTGGGTGGTTCAGGCTCCACTTAATTATACATAAGAGAGTCTAGGGTCAAGTCACCAGCGAGCAGGGCTTCTGGGACGCTCTAACACAACATACTTCACAGGCAAAAGCCACAGCGAAGGGAAGCAACACCAAGTTCGGAGATCTCATCGGTCTTCACAACATCAGTAGAGGTGCCAGCTTCGATATGACTCGAAGCTACGGGCGGGTGAGCAATCTGTGAAGTGCATATAGAAACGTCAGTGCATATAGTGTTGGTAGAACTGTGTTGGCAGGAGGACGAAGGCACAGTCTTGGGTATACCTCGAAGCAGGTAAAAGGGCTCCTCAGAAGATACGTTGCAGGAGGAGTTTGTAGGTGACGCAGGGCGATGGTATCTTGCACGCTTCAGTTCCTGGTTGGTTGCATGGTAGGTCGAAATCTGTTTATTGAATCCTTCATGTGCTAAAGTTTTAGTTTGACAAGGATGTTACCTCTGTGTTGGAACTCGTAAGCTTCCTGAAGCACCTCCCTGTCATAGCCTAGTTCTTCAGCTGTAAGAAGGAACCATGAATTTTGTTCAGCTGAATCAGATAAGAACATCTCACTGTGCAACAAAATCCAGCAGACTAAGGTAAGCGGTGAAAATGTAATGTACCGAATGATCATCACCTGTGTCATAGGAAGCGATGGAACGTGCTGGACTGGAGGATGATAGACGTAAAACAGAATCACTAGCCATAGATCTAGCATGTGTACTTGTATTTGGAATGAACAGTGAGTCCTAGAACATCTACTAGTATGGGATTAATAGATAGGGTGAGAGAGAGAGGGTGGAGGAGGTGTAAACCATCGATCGCCTTCGTAGAAGGCGAGCTACCCATGGGGTTGCCGACGGTGGCACGGGGAAGCCCGGCGGCGAAGACGCTGTCGCGGTGGTGACAGTGCAGAGGTGACGGTGGCCGGTGGCAGTCTTCCCGTCGCTAGCAGCACCCCCTCTCTAGATCGATTAGGGTTAGAGATTGTAGGTGGGGCGTCTAGCGGCTCAGGTGAACCTCGTACCTTATGCCCTGGCCCCCACCTCCCTTTTTATGGCGTTGTGCGATAGGGGCCCACCAACCATAGAACGGTTGGGCACCCCCGATCGGGGCACGGATCCAAGGGCCCAATTGACCGTTGGGCCATTTGGTGGAGATCATCTAACATTTCCCCCCTTGATCTCACCTTATGACTTAAACTCAACTTGATTACTTTATATTGTTCCATTCCATCAAAGATCAGTGCATAGAGCGTGTCTCATCATCATGGTCAGTTGCCATCAGATTAAACAGCTACAATGCACTTTTCTATTTTGAAACAGATTCTCAACTAGATTCTTATTGTCCAGGAATCATAGGTTTTCTCTTAAACCCATGTCGGCTAAGTGTTCTCTGAACACGCTGGGTGGTAAGCCTTTTATAAGCGGGTCCACGGGCATCTTTTATGTTCTTATATGCTCAAGACTAATTATATGATCCCGGACTTTATCTTTCACAATATAATACTTTATGTCAATGTGTTTGGTAGCACCACTTGATTTATTGTTGTAAGCATAACATACTGCTGGATTATTATCGTAGTATAACTTAAGTGGTTTATGTATGTCGTCTATCACTTTCAACCCGGGCATGAATTTTTTCAGCCAATTTACCTACCCTGTGGTCTCATAACATGCTACAAACTCGACATATATTATGATGAGGACATGACACCCATGCATATGATCATGTTTGACACATGGTATGGAAGGATAGGAGGCCAACAAGGGTGTCCAAGTCAAGAAGGAGGCTCGAGGCTAATTCGGTTCGAGTCCCCGAGGTGGAGGCTCAAAGCAACTCAAGTTCGAGTCTGCCTCGGCCTTCAGGACCAGTTTGCCTTAAACTGGTCACCCAGGACGCATCCAGACTCCGTTTTTGACGATCCACATATGGTTAGAAAGCTAATTTGATAAGGAAGCCAATCCAAGTGGTCTCACATCAAAAGGCCTTCAGAGTCAATGGGAATCGTCGAAATAAGTCAGCATCCAAAATCTGCCAGGGTGCTGCGACACCGTCTTTTGGTCTGTTGGACCGTGTATCGTGTTTGGGCCCATTAGGGGGCGTGTCCAGGGTAGGCGACGACTCTAAGACCTTTATAATCATACACCACCGCCGTCATTAGGTTTTGGGTTTTACTTAGATTAATCTGTCAAGAATAGTTTTGTCGTTTATCGGTTTGTGAGACCTCAACTTCGTAAGATTAATCATTCATCTGTAATTTGGTTGCTTTCTTTCTTGTTCTTGCTTGTGTTCTTCATTGCGTAAGCAGGGATTAGCCTTCTTGGTAAGGGCAACTGAATCTGTGTCTCGGTTGATAACTAGAGGAGTTGACGGGGATCCCGATCTTCCGTCAGGTAGTGATAACTATCGTTGTGGCGGAGAATGACACACCGATCCAGCTTCATATCGAAAGATCGAACCCTGCAATCTTAGCACCACAGCTCTTCTAGTTATCAACCGAGACATGGATTCGGTTGACCTCACCAAGAAGGCTAATCTCTGCCTACGCAATGAAGAACATAAGCAAGAACAAGAAAGAAAGCAACCAAATGACAGATGAATGATTAATCTCACGAAGTTAGAGTCTCACAAACCGATGAATGGCGAAACTGTTCTTGACAGATTAATCTAAGCAAAACCCAAAACCTAATGATAGAAGTGGCATATGATTATAAAGGTCTTAGGGTCATCGCCTACCCTGGACACGCCCCCTAATGGGCCCAAATATGATACACGGTCCAACAGACCAAAAGACGGTGTTGCAGCACCCTGGCAGATTCTAGACAATGACTTGTTTCGACGATTCCCGTTGACTATGAAGGTCTTTTGATGTGAGACCACTTGGATTAGCTTCCTTATCAAATTAGCTTTTCCACCATATGTGGATTGTAGAAAACAGAGTCCGGATGCATCCTGGGTGACTAGTGTAAGACAGACTGGTCCTGGAGGCCGAGGCAGACTCGAACTTGAGTTGCTTTGGGCCTCCACCTCAGGGACTCGAACCGAATTAGCCTCAGGCCTCCTTCTTGACTTGGACACCCTTGCTAGCCTCCTACCCTTTCATACCATGTGCCAAACATGGTAATATGCATGGGTGTCATGTCCTCATCATCCTCCCCTTCTTGATGAAAAGTCGTCATCGACGTCAATTGTGCTTGAAACTGATCCTGCACAATATAAAGGAGAACGTGGTTGCGAAGACAAAGGGAACTAAAATAATTGTGAGAAGGAACGTGATCATGTTTCCAAGTTTCTAGCATGTCATCTCGCATAAAAAATTCAGCAAGCATGTAGACTCCATGATCCGAATGCACACGATGTATGTCCACACTATCTTGCAAAAGATTAGAACTAACCAAAGATTAGAACTAATCAAAGATAATGCAGGAATAGATGGTCTAGCAGACATAGGTAGCAACCAACAATGCTACCCTTCTTGGAAGTGAACTTGTTTCTTTGAGGAACATGAGAAAATGTTTGTATTATTATGGCTGCCCTCTAAACGATCATAATCTTGTACAACAAAAGGAAAATTCATATTACTACGAATGTATACTCGATGTATCATATATTGTCCCTTGTTGTTATATTTGCCAATAACATGATATGTGTGTTTAGAAAACCAAGGCAAATCAACATATTTAAAAAGGCTCTCCTCCAAACAATCTAGGTTACACAAAACATCAAATTTAATGTAACCCAAAGTATATAAAGAAGATAACAGTTTGAACTCATCAGTTTTAGTAGCAATATGAATAACATATTTATTTTCATCACAAGTGACTAGTTCCAAAATATGTAAAACTGAAGCATTATCAACCAATTCATCTTTATCACAAGGAACTTCAAGCAAATTATCATGGGACAGAGATAAATCAAGAGAGGATTTCACTAACAATTGCTCTATGATAGCATGGTTTGTGGAAAAAATTAGTACATTAAAATAATTCTTATCTTCTATGAGTGTAGCACCATGAGCATTACCTGTGTTCTCAGTAGGAGTAATAGGTGCATTATGAAGTGATGGTTCTGAATTTGCATATGAGGTTGTGAGCCCCTCATTTTCTTCCATGTCATCCTCTCGCTTATGGATATTATCCTGCAGAAGGTTAGTCATAGCAAGAGGAATAACAACAGACTCTTCCTCTAAATGGTGCACCTCAGCATATGAAGTCAAAACAGGAGGTGGATTAATAAGGGTTTCTTGCATAAGGAGTTTCATATCATTCCAAGTTTGAGGTTTATTAGAAGGATCTAAAGACTCCCACCAAAATAAAGCAGAATATCGCAAAACACTAGCTACTTTTTTTATCTTCCTCCTTGGACACATAAAGCGAGTAGCAAATATGTTATCTATGACAATTTCCCACTCTATGTACTCATCAGCACCTATACCATCATAAGTCGATGGATACAAACAACCTGTCATTGTTAGAAGACAACAAAAGACAACACAAAAGTATTATCTCTATCAAATGACTACGTGGTTGCAGTGGTGTCACTTTTCACAGCAAGTGGAAGCGTCTTACCAAGCTCTTACAAAGTTTTTATCAACATAAGCAGTGGGCGGTACAACCGGTAGCTGGTTCATGATACCTGTGAGGCAGTGGTACTGAGATTGCAAGGCCCTTTTTCTATACTGATCTGAAGAGTTTGTGGAGCTTGGAAGGCACATAAAGAATAATATATATATTTGGCATACAAGTTAGTAATAGAAAGTAATGTTGAATTATAGTCCAAAGTACTTGTTCTCATTGCTGGTCTAAAATATTTCAAGTACCTAGTGTGTGACAAATAAGTATGGTGGATAGCAAGGTGACAGGTGTGTGAAAAACAAGTATGGTGGATAGCAACAACAACACAAACAAGGAACCAGACAGCACATGCTAACACAACTCACTTTGGCCTTCTCTATGTGCTCCTCTAGATATTGTTCCTCTTTTACCCCTCTCTTTTTTCTATTTTTTGGGCTGTCATTGTTTTTTGGGAAATTTTGACTTTTTCTTTTTCTTTTTTTAATAATTTTTCTTCACTTAGGAACACAAAAGAAGTAACCACAGAAAATATGAGCTTAAACAAGTGAAAGACGTGGCATGCGGAAATTCCAGAAGACGTGTTGAAAAATGATAAAAAGCTTGTGACCACGAAAAGAGGATCTTGTGACCAATTTTTGACCAAATTAAAATTTTCTGACCCCAACAAGATAGGGATGGATGGATCCAAAAAAAATTCTAATCGATTTTGATATATGGAACGTCGAAATCCGAGTTCGTATGCGAAAACTAGACCAATTTTAAGAATTGGCTCCGAATTAGAGGATAAAACGGGAACAATGTGCGTAAATTTGGTCACGACAGCAAGGATTTGATGGAAACGATCGGGGAAAACACACAAACTAGACTCTAACACAACCTAACCAGCAACAAGACCTTGACCAGGACACAAACTCAATACGACGGACTCTAAAACCAAAATATGCAAAGGCTATGGCGCGGAAGGTTCTAGGACAGGAAAAAAAACATGGCACTGGACTATGGGACAAATGTGAAGCACTCAAAACTAGAGGATAAATGTGAACCTGACGGTATACCTTAGCTCTGATTACCACTTAATGGGAACGGGGATCCTGATCTTCCATCAGGTAGTGATAACTATCGTTGTGGCGAAGAATGACACACCGATCCGGCTTCAGATCAAAAGATAGAACCCTACAATCTTAGCACCACAACTCCTCTGGTTATCAACCGAGACACGGATCTAGATGACCTCACCAAGAAGGCTAATTCCTGCTTGTGCAACGAAGAACACAAGCAAGAACAAGAAAGAAAGCAACCAAATTGCAGATGAATGATTAATCTCACGAAGTTGGGGTCTCACAAACCGATGAACGACGAAACTGTTCTTAACAGATTAATCTAAGCAAAACCCAAATCCTAATGACAGTGGTGGCATATGATTATAAAGGTCTTAGGGTCATCACCAACCCTAGACGCGCCCTAATGGGCCCAAACACAAAACACGGTCCAACGGACCAAAAGACGGTGTCGTAGCACCCTGCTAGATTCTGGATACTGACTTGTTTCGACGATTCTTGTTGATTCTGAAGGGATTTTGATGTGAGACCACTTGTATTAGCTTCCTTATCAAATTAGCTTTCCAACCATAGGTGGATCGTTGAAAACGGAGTCCGGATGTGTCCTGGGTGACCAGTTTAAGGCAGACTGGTCCTGGAGGCCGAGGCAGACTCGAACTTGTGTTGCTTTGGGCCTCCACCTGAGGGACTCGAACCAAATTAGCCTCAGGACTCCTTGACTTGGACACCCTTGCTAGCCTCCTACCCTTCCATACCATGTGCCAAACATGGTCATATGCATGGGTGTCATGTCCTCATCACATTATGGACGATGTAGTGACAGTTTGCTTTGAGCTTTTTCACGATATAGCTCCTCCTGCGAGAGTGAATATGTATCCTAATGTAGACTTTATGTCATCTCCAGCATAATTAGAATTTGTATACCCCTCTATATGTAGAGAATTAGATCTTCTATATGTTAGTATGAGACCCTTCGTACCTTGCAGGTAACATAAAACTTTCTTTACTAATTTCTAGTGTTCTATTCTTAGATTACTCTGATATCTGCCAAGTAACCCGATAACAAATGCTAAGTCAGGGTGAGTACACACTTGAGCAAACTGTAAACTTTCGATAGCTGAACTATATGGAACCACTTTTATTTGATCGATCTCATATTGATTCCTAGGACATTAAAATTCCCCATATCTGTCATCATTGACTATTGGAGTAGGTGAAGACTTACAATTTTGTATACTGTATTTCTTTAGAACTTTTTCTAAGTATGCCTTTTGTGATAGTCTTAAAACCCCATTTTCTCTATCTCGATGAATCTCTATTCCTAGGACGAATGAAACTTCACTGAGATCCTTCATATCAAACTTTGAGGACAAGAACTTCTTTGTTTCTAGTAGTAGATTAACATCACTGCTAGGGAGCAAGATGTCATCCACATACAAGACTAGGAAAATGTATTTCCCATTCTTGAACTTTGCATAAACGCAATTGTCCTCTATATTTTCTTAAAACCCAAACTTTCTTATTGTACTATCAAACTTCAAATACCACTATCTTGAAGCTTGTTTTAATCCATAAATGGATTTCTTCAAGTGACATCCCATACATTCTTTTCCTTCCACAACAAAACCTTTTGGTTGTGCCATGTAAACATTTTCTTCTAGATCCCCATTTAGGAATGTCGTCTTTACATCCATCTGATGTAATTCTAAATCGTAATATGCTACAAGCGCCATTATGATTCTAAAAGAATCCTTACACGAGACTAGAAAAAATGTCTCATTGTAATCTATGCCTTCTCTTTGCATGAAACCTGTCATCACAAGTCATGCTTTAAACCTTTCTATATTCCCTTTAGAGTCTTGTTTAGTTTTGTAGACCCATTTATAACCTATTGTCTTGGCTCCTTTAGGAATTGTTTCTAAGTTTCTATTGATAGAATATCATCGGTAGTCCTCCGAGGAGTGTCCCACGAAGGTAGATTGATCAACAGAGATGCGTGTAATCAAGAACAAGAAGGCAACAGAGACACAAGAGTTAGACAAGTTTGGACCGTCAACGTGACATAATACCCTACTCCTGTGGTCTGTTGGATTGTATTGGCTTCATATGATATTGCCTGTGTTTTGAGGGGGTCCCTACCCGCTTTATATAGTTTGGGGGGCTGGGTTATAAGTCGGTTAGATCTAGGAGATAACTGGAAAGTAATAACAGATTACATGAATCATGGGATCAAACATATCCTAACAAATCTCGTAGTATCTTTAGGATATCACCCTTGATGTCTTGCGGTGCATGCCGAGCAGTGCCGTGCACCATAGGTCTTCGTCTTGTGGCCTGGACCGCCCCTAGGAGTGCAGCCCATGTAGTTCACCATGGGTATCCATGGTCGTACCCCCACAGCTAGTCCCCAAGCGCCTTGTATTCGTTGTGCAACACCATCTTAATCTTGTCCGAGTAGGTGTGAACAAAGCCGAGCAGTTAGACTCATAGTTCGACTACCCTAATGAGTTGTCGAGCAGTTGTGAACCGTTGTAGAGCAGAGTTTCTCAAGTAAGGCTTGCCAGAAGGATGTAAGGAGCTCAAGTTTAAAATCAAAAATTTTCTTGCAGTGGAGCAAGTGTGCCCACTTAGAGTCTGACCACGAGAAAGGGAGATAATCTTCTTCAACTTCAGGAGGTGCGGAGTCTTCTAGATTAAAGAAACACACTCACCGCAAGGTGAAGTGTGCCCACTTAGTCCCCAAGCCTGATAGTAGGTGACGTAGTCACGTGGTGCCAGGGTCCAAAGTAGAAGAAAAGTAGAAGACTAGCCAAGCAGGCAACCAGTCCCCAGGCGGAGCCTTGAAATGAGAAAAGCATATTCACCGTAAGGTGAAGTGTGCCCACTTAGTCCCCAAGCCTAAGAGTAGGTGACATGGTCACATGGTGCCAGGGTCAGAAACAATAGTAAATAGAAGAAAGTCCCTAGTGTGGTGAGGAACCAAGTCGTATTGATTACGTAGTCCCCGAGCCACAAGTGGAAGCATTGGAGAAATCAAATCATGGAGAAAAAACTAGAGTAATGTTTATATAGTAGAAATTACTGAGCCTTAATGGTATTATGGAGAAGTTAGTAAATATTCAGTGTGCAGTAACAAGTTGCAGCAAAAAGTGGGCGATGTGGGTTGCAGTTGTGTGGAAGCCCAGGTAACGGCCCACCACGCTGCTTTAGAGACTTCGAAGAGGCATAAACTGTGGAGCGATTTCCCAAAAACCCTTGAATGCAAAAATGGGGAGGGTGCTTTATAACTACGCCACCGCACTTCGTGCTCCCACCTTTGCCACTTCGTCACTTTGTCTTCCTCCTCAGCCCTCGTGATTCCTGATTCATATCCACACGTGCTTCCACTGCCAGTCCCAATCCAAAACTAAGAGATGATGCTAAAGAGGGGTGTTAGTAACCCGAAGAAGGCAACTGCTGGAGCAAGCCATGATAATGAATGGGTGTCGTCACTCATGGGGGAGATGGAACTCATTGGGATGGTGGAGGTGGGCGTTCTTCCTGATTATGTCACCGCCGGATGGTGTCCGACCGATGGTGAGCCCTTCCCGATGTCGCACACCGACAAAGTTGTAGTTTTTGAAGATTATTTCTGGCGTGGATTATGATTTCCTGTTCATCCTTTCTTGTGGGATCTGTTGGAGTTCTAGGGAGTGAGTCTGTGCAATCTGCATCCCAACACCATCTTGCACATCTCCATTTTTATCTATTTCTATGAGGCATATCTCAGAATTCTTCCCCACTTCAACCTCTTCCAACACCTATTCTGGCTGAAGAAGAAGGGCGGCGATGGTTCTAGAGTGGTTGGCGGTGTGTATCTGCAACTCTACGATAGGATGGCAGGTGAGTACATAACTATGCCACTGAACACCTCGCTGAAGGGGTGGAACACTAGGTGGTTCTACATAAAGCAGAGTCATCCTGCCATCCACTACGACATCGACCACATTCTAGAGAACTAGAAGAGCTGGTTAGAGAAGCCGAGTAGTGCTGATATGGATCAGGTGAGGGAGCTCCTTGGCCTAAAAAAGGGCATAAAGATGAACGTCATACTAGTGCCGGTGAGCTTCATAGTGTAGCGTGTCTAGCCCTACAAGGAGAGGGCCCATGCAGGTTTTGACTTCAAGGGGGACACTGACGACACTCGGGAGAGGATGGAGAGGCTATCGAAAGAGGCTATGCTATGCCGAGCAGCCAAACTATTCGCTCCAAACACGCTGTTTAGCGTGCCAGGGTAGATGAGAGCTTTCAACTACATGAACCCCCCTCCTTAGGTAAAAATCTTAACTGTTGTTCCTGATGCTTTTTATCTTGTACCAGTGCCAAGCAGTGAACTGATTCACTTGTGGAAAGATTTATTTGTAGGAACGAGTGACGTACTTCTTGAGCGTGTCGAGGAGCGATTGGCCGAAGGCAGTGGACGCCCGACCAACCACTCAGCCGGAGGAAGGTGCTGTCAGTGCCTTGTCGGAGTTCGAAGGCAAAGGTAGCAGTTAGAAGGTGAGTCCTCCCGGGTGTCAGAGAAGGTTTGGGGGAAAAGGGTGACGATAGATGAGCCAGCCCACAAGAAGAGGAAGACGATGGGTGTAGCTCCCCACAAGCTAGGCGACATCTCGCTTGGCGGTGATTAGACCACTCGAGCGCAGAGTGCGGCGGTGTTCAAGTGGTTGGACAATGATGGGGCTCCAGTAGCTCCTCCTCTGAGCACTGAGGTGCCACCATGCAACACATGCGCAGAGGTCCAATCGAGGGGAGGGGAAGGAGTCCCCAAGCAGTAGGCATAGGAGAGGCCGACGGTGGGGGACATAAGACCTCCAACCTAGGACACGTAGGCTGACCCCAAAGCCGTGCTTGGGTGCTCGGGGAAGTAGCGATGGTTCAGAATCATCTACCGGGAAGCCATCGTGTAAGTATCCTTGCCTTAGAATCAATTGTTGTCCGATCTTTATAGTTGTGGTGATTGATGAGCTGATCTAATGCAGATCAGGGCATGTGGAGGATCTAAATCCTCTAGGCCAGATTGGCAAGCAGCCGAGGGCTGCTCCCGATGTGGAGACCATGCCAGTAGGCTCTATCCTGGAGTCCCTGGGCACTCAGCGATTTGCGAAGGAGTCGACCACCACTGCCGGTGGAGTTGAAGGTGGAGAGCAGTTGGCGATGACGGCGGATGAGTCAGCGGCGACGCTAGGGGCAATGGCGGGAGTCACCAGGTCTTCGGAGGCAGAGGCTGGAGTTGCCAACATCATGCCAGAGTCTAGGGCAGAAAGGTCAGTGGTGCCGGAGGAGCAGGCGGCACTCCCTAAGATGTCAGAGGGTGTGGTCGGACACGCTATGTGGCCACCAAGCTCCTAGGTGGCACCACCAGCTACAGAGGAAGAGGACGAGGTGGAGGAGATTGAGCGTGAGGAATCATGACCTCAAGCCATATGGATCCTCCACAAGCGAGGGGATGAAGTGGTGGTCGTGGAAGAGGAGGACACCACTAGGGAAGTGAGGAGACTGGAGTCGACCCTTTCCATAGCCATGAAGCAGATCAAGGTGCATCGGCAGTGTCCGTCTTTGGCGTTGAGCAATAGGGTTCTTTATAATCTTGATGCTGTTGCAGGGCATAGCACGAACTGCCAAACAATGGTAGCATCTGATCAAGAGGATAGAGCCCCTCATCGAGGAGAATGCAAAGCTAAAAGAGGCTATGAAGCTGATGGAGAAAAACATCCAGAGAGCCCAGCACGAGTGAGATCTTGCCGAATCAAACACGAGGGACCTAGAGTACCAGAAGGGGGCTTTATCCGAGCAGCTGGTGACCATGTCTAAGCAGTTGAGGCACAACTCTGAGCAGCTAGAGCATAGCTCTGAGCAGCTGAGAAGCGTCTTTGAGCAGAAGAAAGGTACTGCAGATCGGTGAAATTGTTCTATATTGCCGAACAACTTTAATGTTGTTGATGATCATCACTTTTGTAGAGCAAGATGTGGAGCTTGGCCAGTTGTGTTAGGTCATCAGTTAGCGCTAGGAGGAGAAGGGGAAGGCATCTGGGTGAGTGGAGAAACTAGCCAAGGAGCTGAAAGGTGAGTAGTTCATGGTCGGAGTTATTATTGAATTGATTTCTTTGTTTGATGGCTCGTTTTGGTGCCTGCAGAATACCACCAAAGGACTAAGGGATAGTTCGACGTGCTGGAGCTAGAGGCGCAAACCCAGACGAGAAAGCTTGATGCTGTGGTGGCTAGAGTCAGGTCGGTGCTTGACTGCATCAACATGGAGGTAGCTCCTCAGCCCAACGATAGGCCACCTCATCTAGACACCATCATTGACAGGTGCAAGGCGGCATGGGAGAACTTCAAAAGCTTCAACCGCGATGCCACTATGTTGGCATGAAATTTCGTCCCATGCCGAAGGCACACGAGCAAGCCGGAAGGATCTGCTTGATGGAACTGTAGACCTACCTAGCTTCAATGCAGGGGTGGTCGATCCTGTGTACTCCTCCCGAGACGTGCCGGTCAATTTGACCCTGTAATTGATAAAGAGAGAAAGCTAATCAGTAATTTAAGGCGAAACAAGCCAGTGTTGCCAGACAATCCCAAATGTGCGGCTCTGAGAGCCGATATAGAAGGAGATCGACTAAATAGTCGATTCTAGCATATTCATGAGAATAAATCAGTTAAAGCTCATGGGGTTGTGTAAGAAAAATCGGTTATCATTTAGGATGAATATCGTTATTTAAACAAATATTAGTCAATGGCAATAAGATGTAAAAATAATCAGTTTATGCTAAGCCAATGACTACAAGTAACCAAATCTCTTTTATATAAAGAAGCAGCTCATCACCATTTAACCATTTAATAAAGATAAATCTAATGAATATATTAGATCTCATCTATCGCTATGACCAGTGGGGCATGAGGCAGAATCATGTAGACCGTAGAAACAACAATAGATTTGATGACCCTAACTCATTACTAATATTAGTGGGGCATGAGGCAGAATCATGCAGACCATAATATAATAATAAGATCATGGAGCTAACACATCTTTCAACCTATCTTTACTTCAATGGTCTTGTGACATGAACTGCATATGTGAAAGCTCTCGATATCGGCTAAAACAGCCAATTTAGGCATAGCGCACAGTTAAGGTCATGCCTTATCAGGAACAAATCTACCAAGTAACGATCCCCACTCCACGGTGCTAACAATGAGGTGTGAGGCAGAATCACACATGCCATGATAATAGGCCATGGAATGGTTTTTGTTAGCCAATAGATCTATTCAAGACAAAACATGCCTTAACCGCATACTATGCACAATCAAGATTGATATAAAATAGCCGATAAAACACAACTCGTCATTTAAGATGCAGACCTAATCGGGCGAAGTGATATTGCTGTAATTGAATAAATAATGAAAGTAATAAGCAAAATCGGTAACTTAATGAATCTATCCGAAGGACGCCACCCTTAGATAGAGTCAATAACTTGACCTTAATCTAGTTCAAGCAGTGGAGGTTGACCGGATTGATGCAACCGTACTTGAACTAAACAAGAGTCAATAACTAGCTTATACCAGAGTTGTAGTGGAGGTCGACAGGATCAATGCAGCCATACGAATAGAAGTATAAGCCATGACGGTACTTATAGACAAGCCAAAGGTTGGCCGGACCGATGCAGCCCTAGCTGCTGAAGAACTCATCGAGATCTACTCTACTCCTACTCCTAAGGGGTGGCCGGAGCCGAAAAAAGTAAGAAACTTGTATTTGATTGATTGTGTCCTTTTACAATAGCCAGGGTCCAATATTTATACCCAGAGCCTAAACATGAATCCTATTCGAGTATGACTCATTACAATCTTAGACATAAAAGAAAACATTCCTAATTTAAGATAACTTGGACCCTAATCTTTCCCTTTTTGTAGAGTCTGATATGTAGTTTCCTAGCACCAATCGTAGCTCATCATTGCTATCTACTGACGTCATCCAAAGAGATCCAATTCCAGAGTCTTATCTGAATCGGCTGATGTTGATCCTTATGCAATTGATTCCTTGATCGACACAATTTTGGAAGCTTCGAGTTCCCACGTTCTTCTCTCCAAATTTGGTGTAAATAGATGCCCCCTAATTTTGGGATAAAAGTGATTTTATTTTAAAATTTCTATTTATTTGTTTACCACGTCGTAACAATTTTGCTCTAAGATATATGCGCGGCTCCTGACTTCTCGGGCCAAGTCTTATATAATGTCCCAATAGTATCTTTTCCAACTCACTTAGCCTGTTTGCTTTCCCCTTCTTTCTCAAGCAAATCTCAACAGCCGACGCCGCCATCGCCAAAGCTTCAACCCTAGCAAATCTTCCGCGCCCGTCAAGCTCTTATTCAAACGGTCTTCCTCAGATTCACATCTGTTTTGGTGGTAATGGTGACCAACGACCATGTCCCCAGGGTATGCTTTCAAATCCCTATTCTCAAAATGTCGGTTGCTACCCTACATCTCCTTTGTCCTTAAGTTTATTTTCATCCGATTTTTAGGAAATGAGGAACAAAATCTTGATTCCATCAGCTATTGCTTCTAATGTTTATTTTCTTGGGCCTATGGGTGATCCTGATCCATCTAATTTCATTCATCAAGAAACTAACCAAATCCCCTTCAAACAGTCTACAGTGATTTATCCTCTTGGAATACCAAAACCCCCTTCAGAAATTGGCCCAAAATGCCTATGGGATGGAGAAATTGGTTCCATAGGGTATCTGAGAAAAAAGGTGAAGATTGGGAGCTTTATGATTTGAATCAATGCTTAACACTCTCTTTGTCTAGGATGGATAGGAATGATTCACTCTTGATTTCCGCATCTTATTTCTGGTCCAATGCCCTTAATGCCTTTGTATTTGGTCACAGTCCAATGACGATCACTCTAGCCGATGTTTATATGTTGACCGGCCTTAGAATTACTAGATCAATGCAGCCTTATGAATATCTGAGTGCCAGATCCAAGAAATTAGCTAAGATATCAGACTGGACAGGATGGGCCAGTTACATTCTGAACCATATTGGAGATGAATGAAATGTCAGTGAAAGGGAATATGTAGCCTTTCTGAACATGTGGCTTGAGAGATTCATCTTCTATAGGTCATCTTGTGGCCTGACTTACAATCATAAACTCATGGCTAAGCATCTAGCAGTAGACAAGGACATCCCTCTTGACAAGTATCTGTTAGGAGCCGCTTATCATCTGATGTACTAGGTAGCAGCCCAATTACTAAAGAATGAACCAGTGCATGCCATCAGTGGCCCCTGGTGGTTGATACAACTATGGCTTAACTTGTACATACACAAGATTGTAAGGCTCGATCTCAGAAACCAGAGTTTCCCTTCCTCCAACTTTGATGAGGAATATAGAGGCGAAGAAGGAAGAACCCGTCAGTGTACAAGCTATGGTGAAGCTGCATCGGCCATAACAATCGATGTTGACATTGGCCATCTCTTCAAAAAAAATTACAGAGGGTTTGATGTAGACATCCTAATTTGGCTGCCATACGATGAGGATGAAGACAATGAGTTGATATTCCCATTCAAATTTCGATTTGAATCAGGCTACTCGGATGAGACGATGACTGCAATCTTTAATTCCTTTATCAAGCCCTACGTCCTTTCAGCCAAATTTCATCATGGTCGTGGCAAAATGGCCATAGGTTCTTTCCTCCAAGGCAACCTTTCAACCTATGAATTCTACAATCCCTCTTTTATAGCTCGTCAGTTTGGTTTTAGCCAATTGCCCCCTCAACTTTTCTTCAAGGATATATTGAGGCCAAGAGAGGATATTAGTGAAGTACTGGAAGCCTCTAGAGTTTTCCAGCTGGGGTCAGATCTTCCTTCCCTTTGCTTACATGACTGGGTTAGAGTTAGCTTCTCTTCCACTCTCTTTGACTCCTGGTGGCAAGAATGATACTCTCACCTTTTCTATGGGTTAGTTCACCCTTTGTGTATAGCTCTGGACGGGGAATTTGCTTCTAATAGAGAGGTAACTTGCCATTTATTTTCAAGAAAACTGCTTAATGAATTCCTCTACCAACTGTTCTGATCGACCTTTTAGAATGCTGAATTTGATCCTCTGAGCTTGGATAGGAAGGGGCGTCCTATAGATTGCCAGCCACCATTCCCAGTTTTAAGAATGGGATTGGCTACGCCTTCACTGAAGAAATTGATGAAAACTCCTGCCGCCTCTATTATTATAACATATCATTCTTCAAAGTGCAAGGCGGCTCAAGGGATAGCCTAGAAAACCACTACTAGGAAGAGACTTTGCAGAACGAGACCATCAACTGCTCAGGTAAACAATTTTATCACCTTCTAAAAAATGTTATTCAACTACTGATCCTGTTCCTTCACAACTATTGAGCATTGCGTCCCAACCTGCTGTAGGTGCGGGACTGCATTCCTAGGCGTTTGACTCAACACCAACTGAACCCCCATCGGCTGATCCTCAAAAGGAGCTGATTTCGGTTGAAATAACCGATGCTTCCATAACAACAGAAAATGTGAGTTTTATCCTTAATGCTTGTTAGAGCATTTTCTTTAACTTTTATCTACTCATCTTCCATTCTTCATCTGGCTTCTTACCATGCTAGATACTTCCTGAGGAAACACCCATGCAAGAACAGGAGCCTGACAGTCCACTTAATGATCCTATTGGCATCGAAGGTGATCTTGTTGATTCCCCAGCTCAACATGCAACTGATGGTAAGAAAGTTAAACGTCCCTTTTATTCTTCTACAATAATTATGAACTAAAATGTGACATTGCAGATACCAATGTTGAAAGCTCAGAGCCGATCCAACTAGAAGCTATTGGTGCATCATCAGCTGCTCCTTTTTAAATAGAGGCTACTGCAGAGAAGGTATTATATCCACTTTGCCATCCATTTGTTATAAACTAATTTAAGCCTCCTAATCAAGATTTTGTAACACCCTAGGTGTTAAGCTTGCATAATTTGACTTGCATTGCATGAGCATGAGCATCGAGCATTCATATATAAGCTTTTACAATTGAAACATATGATTGAAACATAGGAAACATGCATGTTATTTTAAGTTTCCTTGTATATATGCATATGATCATGAGTGAATACATGTAAATGGTTGAGGTGAGTCACTAAAACATCTTAGCTACAATTAGGATGACTAATGGAACATTGTTCATTTAGGTCACTTTGTCTAATCAAGTCCTTAAGTGATATTATATATGTTGACCTAGAAAGCTTTATGTGTAACTCCTGTATGAAATGATTGTGTGAACTTGGGAATAGCTTAAACATGTTTAGCATGTCATCATGAACAACTTTGGTATTCATGGCTAGGGCTAATTTGGTCACTAAGTCATAGTTCAAGTATAAGTCATCATTTGAATGTAATAGGTTTGACCAAGTTTGAACTATATCATAGAGACCTTGCATGGATGTGTGCACTAAAGTAAAGTTGTAGTGTTTGATGAGAGGAAAAACTTTTATTTTTGGGCCATAGGCTAGTTTAGCTCCTGACATGCTTAAAAATTGCTCACAAGAATCAGCATTTCATTGATTTCAGCACTTAGGAAAATTTTTCTAAGTCTTGCGTGCTTGCAGTTTGACGGTCACTACTTTGAGTTGATTTTACTCTCTATCCATTGCAAATTAGACCTTGATTTCTAAAGGAGTTTTGTAGCTAGTACTTAGGGCTACGAGTTCTATTTAGGTTGTTTGCACTAACAAGCTACGGATTAGGAGATTTAATTGCTTCAAATTGTGCTGTCAGGCATAGGATCACACTCTGACGAATGCCACGCCGCGCGCTGTCATGGCCGATCAGCAATAGAGCATGGCCGCTACGTGGAGGAAGCGAAGCCGTGCATCGCCGCTGGGCTGACCAGCTAGGCCATGTCGGGCCAGAGCGCACTACAACATGCCCCGCACTCGCCCTCTCCATCCCTGCGCTCTCATTTCGCTCTCTGCCTCTTCCTTCGCCCACCCGCAGCAGCCGTAGTAGCGGACTGCGCCTCTGTCACCATTGCCAGCCACTCCGCTCACCTTGTGCCACATCACGTCGTTTCTCCGCCACCGCAGCAGTGCCGTTGCAACCCCACTACAGCACCGCGCCACCTCCACCGAGCACCGCGCCACCTCCGTCGAGCACCATGCCACCTCCGCCGAGCATCGCAGCCACTCCACCATCATCCCAAAGTCTCACCGTGCCCACATTTGCTTACTAACCGTGCCCAGTAAGCCATCGTGCCGCGCACGACCTCGTCGGTGCTTCGTCGCCGCACTCCATCGTTGTGGCCACACTACCTCCGACCGCCTTTCGCCATAGTGGTTGGTGCTCTAGAACCGCCATCGTGTGTAGTAGCTCTAGACTCATTAGATCGAGTCGTCGTGGTCACCGTTGGTGTAGCGCCGTCGTGCTTAGCTCTGGCAATAGGTCTAGCTTGTCAGCTCAATAGGTGTGGGAGGTCATGGGGATCACGGTTGGGTCGGTGCCATCGCCGGAGAGGGTCGCCGTCGGTGAACTCCGGTTGTCCCGCGCCGCGCTCTGTTTTGCCGTTGCTGACATGTGGGGTCGATTGAACCGAGGGCCCTAGCTGACAGTGACTCGATTGAGAAAGCTAGTTCATTTGTTTTCAGATTTGATGCAAACTTTGAAAAATGATAAGTAGAGTTGTAGCAATCCAAATCTTGTGAACCAAATTTTGTTGTATTTCTTAGGAAGTGTAGTTTTTTATAAAAATATGAAATGTGCATTTTTTGGTATTTTTCATGGTGATTTAAATATAGTTAAATGAGTGCTTTTTGTATGTTTACCATTTTGTAAATTAGATATCCTGAGCTAGAAAAATGATAAAAATATGATTCCAATTTTGTGGGTTTTGTATTGACATGCTCTAGCGAGGAAAAATAATAACCTTGCTGTGAACTTGATTTAAATACGGTCTTTCTATTTATTTATTAATAAATGGAATTTTCTAAGGAAATTTGTAGGGATAAAAATATGTAAAATATTGCTATTCAAATTTTTATACAGTAGTATGGCACTAATGTGAAGCTAGGAAAAATATGTAATCTGTTGCTTGACACTTTTCTATAGGGTTTTCCATTTTCACTAAAATAACCCTCGCTAGCTTGTCATTTTTGCATAGGATGTTATCCATGTGCAAATGGTATAAAATTTTCATAGTAGCATATTGTGAGCATTAGGAGTCTAATGTAAGTTTCTAAGAATTTATTGTGCACATTTGGTGTATGTTTATTATTTACCCTAATTATTTAATTGAATTAATAAAGGCATTTAAATAATTAGTTATGATTAACCATGATATTTTCTATGGTTCTTATGATGCATAGTAACTATTGATGTCAATGGTAAGGCTTAGAAGCCATTGATTGTATGCAAATAACTAATTATCACTTTATCATTCAAATGCAAGGCTGTATGTATAGTTTTGATTGTGTGGATGATTTTATATGGATAATTGTCTTTGCTGTAAAACTTGTTAATACAAAAGTTGTAGATAAGTTACTAATCTACCTTGTGTTAAATTTTCACAGTCATAGGGCTTAGGGTTTTTGAGTTCTAGCTGTCACAAGTTTGTTATCCAAAATATTTACTTTCTAGATAGATTTGATTGAATGATTTGTTTGCCCTATATAACTCTTGAATCACAGTAAAAGTATTAAAAGAAAGTTGGAGACAATTTTATAAGCTTTCCATAAAGTCCAAAATCACAACATTTAGATAAGTAGAACTTCAGTTATGAGTAAAACAAATAGCTGTTGTTTGTGGTATAGTAAATGAATTGTTGAAGTGTTTGATTAAGTAATCAAGAAGAGATATGCACATACTCAGTAAAATGTGATGGACTTGTTATTACTTTAACACCATGCTATTAAGAATACTTATATAAATGCATTCATCATGTGTCATCATACTATACTTGTCAGCTTATATGCATTCACAATATCTTATGCCATATTCATGCATCTAGGATCGACAGAGGAGATAACGTTGCTGGAGTTCAACGAAGGAGAGGAAGGGGACCAGTAGGAGATTCCTCAAGCTGTAGCTCCCGAAGGCGAGGAGCAGACCCCAAAAGAGCTTTTGGAGTGCCCTGACCACCGCCCCACTTCTTTTCTGAAGGCAAGCCTCGGAGCATTCTAAGTCTCCTAATGTTTTATAAAATATTACTCGAGTCTTTTATGATTGATGCATTAGGTTATAAGAGTTGATTGGAACCACTTGATGCATATAATTTCCTTGTCCAAAAATATACCTTTAACCCTGTGTAGGTCTAGGAGCGAATATATGCTTAGCCCTGCTTAGATCGGTAGAAGTCAGGTGATTTTCTGTCACCTGTGAGATATAAGTGGATAACAAAGCACGATTGACTATATTTGCTATCATGGAAAAGAACCATGGGATAATGTAAATTGAGGCTGGACATAGTCTATGGTAGGTTGACTCATGTGATTTCGTCTATACCGATTAAGGACCGTACCGTTGTTGGTACTTCTGATAAGATTGAATGCATGGCTATCACTTAGCTAGCCGGATAACTCGTTCCGACCATGAAGTCGAGTAGCTCAACTCAGGTTGGGCCCCTGTCGATGTTTCACCACCGATAGCCTACCATGGGGGTACCCGGGGCAGTATGTTTGGGCTTCAGCGTATGCAGAACTCGATGGTAAACACAAAAGACAGTCGATTTATCCTAGTTCAGACTCTTGATCGTGGTCGAGTAATAGCCCTACGTCCAGTCGGCGTTAGCCTTTGCATTGGATTGATTATTTGTGTTGTGATGCGTTGTTTTGTCTCCAGGAACTCTGTCCTCCTTTATATAGTCAGGAGGCCAGAGTCCTAGTCGATTTACAATAATATTCCTAGTAGGATTACAGAATAATACTACTACTAAGTTTACAGGGAAAGAAATCCTAGTTAAACTAGATCTTCTTCCTACATTATGGGGTATTCGGTGGGTCCCATATCGACAAGCCCCCGAGCACTTCATGGTTGAGCTCTAGAATCCTCATCTTGTCCCTTCAGGTCTTGCTAAGCAGGAACAAGTTTTGTTCGAGTGCTTTCCTGAGTGAAACCGTGTAGCACTTCTTGGGATTTTCGATTGGTGTGTGATTTTTTGAAGAAAAAAATACATCCGCCTGAGTGTAGCCCCTGAGCCTCTTGCTATTTGGAACAAGAAGCTAGAGGGTCTTATCTTGAAATTGTTCTAATTCCTCGTCCAAGTTTTTTATCAAAAAGAACTCGGATATTGCTTGGTCCGGGTTCTTTTTGACATGAGTCCTTGAAGTTATTTGTCTTGAAGAAATCTTCTTGGTGATGTGCACTTTTTTCAAGGAAAAAAAAGTGCACTCACTGAGTGTAGCCCTTGAGCCTCTTGCTATTTGGAACAAGGAGCTGGAGGGTCTCGTATCTTATGTTGTTCAAAAGAGCTGAAAAACTTCTTTTGTTGCAGCCCCCGAGCATATATCTGGGTTCTTTTACCCAAAAAGAACTCGGGTGCAGGGTCTTGGCATATTCTTTGGTAGTCTATTGTTGTCAGATGTGGTTGTATGGTAGTGGTTGAGTGTAAATGCCGTTTGCTCACGAGTTGTACTGTGTTGGTATATCCTTTCGAATATTCTTGTCCTTGAGTACTGTTTCTTCACGCCTGAGTCCTCTTTCATTGAATTATGTCTTTTCACTGTGCTCTTTGTTAGGTTTGTTTCATTGGTGCTCCTGGTCCATGTGCACCGCTTCTTTGGTCTATAAATACCCTCCTGGTGTGCTATTTTGATTCATCGAGCATTTTGTTGAGTGGTCTGAAATCTTTGTAGCCATGAATATGATAGTTTCTAAAGTAGAGCAGCCTCCGAGCATATCTCGTAGTTCTTGTATATCTTGTTATAGCTAGAGGGAGTCTTGTGATAGAGATTGGAGGTAGACTAATCTCGCAGCGGCATTGTACCAAGAGGTACGTTGCAGTAGTTGGAGGAAGTCTTGTGATGTGGGATATGTTCCTTCATCCAGCAGTTCTGGGTAAATCCCCCTTGCCTGCCCTACGACTGTCCAGTGCAGATCAACGCCTGATCTGGTGTCACGTCAGACTTGGGTAGATAGATGCCTGCTGGGCTTCCCTGTTCCATGTTGTCCCGCCGTGCTGCTGACTTCTGCCTCAGATGTTCTGTATCCATCCTTTGAAGAAAACAGTGTAGCCAAGTGCGGTTTGTTCTACCGAGTAGCGATTTGGAACACGTAGTCGTTCTAGATCCTAGTTGTGTCTGGATTCCTTTTTGCTACCTTGCTCGTTGTAGTCTGAGTTCGTTGGGTCTTGTAAGATGTTTAATCTTGTAATTTCTGAAGCCATTTATAATGGAAAGAATATTGTTTTCTGGGTTGTCGTTCTTTTTTCTACTGATGTCCTAGTTGTTTGTGAGATTCTTGAGTTCTTTCTGTAAGATCCGAGTTCTTTTGTTCCTTGCATGGTGACCCTTCATCGCTTTGATGAGTTCTTTTTGTGACAATATGTTAACTCTGCCTTGGTGTTTGATGGATAAGTCTGAAATCCGCCCGTTGAATTGTACCATTGTGTAGAAGTGTGCCATCCGTCATTTTAGCTTTGTCAGTTGTGTTGGGAAATGAACTGTTGCGTTCACATGCCATGTTAAAATGGGCCTAATGGGCCGCATTCTTATTGCTGTAAAAATCTATTTAAAGGCCTTCTTTCTTCTTTTTCTTTACTGCCCTGCTTTTGCCTTGAAACCCTAGTTCTTACTCTGCCATCACCATTGTTGCCGTCATCTGAGCACCGCCACCTAAACATTATCATTTCTCAGTTCCTTATTGCTTTCGCTAGTATATGGGTAGGAAGAAATCCACGAGCAAGTCCTAGGCAACTTTTGTAGATGAGGAGGCATCACTTTCTGTGATTGAAAATCAAGAATTCATGGCCATGAGGGCTGCTCAGAAGGTGTGGCTGGCTCCAACTACGACCAAGGATCAGTTACGTGAGCTGGTCAGTGGTTGCCTGATCCAGGACAAGGAGATTGCTGAGTGGAGAGCTCTAGGCCAGCATTGGGTTCCAACCTTAGGCTCTGGTGAGATTGTTCTTTTTGTCTCCTTTATCCGTGCTGGTCTTTGCCTTCCTGCCTCTGCTTTTCTTCATCGCTTTCTCAATTATTTTGGGATTAACCTGAACCATCTTACTCCCAATGCTGTCCTTCATCTTTCTGTTTTTGTTCATCTTTGTGAAACTTTTCTTAGAATTCCTCCTTCTCTTTCTCTCTTCCGTTACTTCTTCCATCTGAAGCCCCAACCCCGCAACGATGACACCCATGTTCTTGGTGGCTGCGGGATTCAGTTTCATTAGGGTCGTAAGAGTAGATTGTTTGACTATGATTTGGTTGATTCTATGAGGGATTAGCGTGCCGACTAGTTTTATGCCACCAATATGATCCCTCCTCTTGCTGTCCATTCTTCTTTTGGTCCCATGGTTAACGACCAATGGGAGAAGAATCCTATGATGGTGGATGAGCTCTAGGCGATCAAGCCATTTTTGGAGAGGATATGTGCTCTAAAACAGCAAGGCTTGACCGGCTTTGGCATCGTCTCTAGTTTCCTTCGCTGCCGTGTTCAACCTCTGAAGGAGCGAGAAAACTATGGTTTTGAATACTCTAGAGCGGAGGACCCTTCTCGTATGGTCACTGCCCTTGAGCTGACTGGTGAGGAGGTACTCAAGTGCCTTCAGAAGATGTTGAAGGGAGTAAGCATCGTCCCGCATACTGTCTCTGAGTATTGTGCTAACAACCCACCTCCTGCTGTGAGTTGTTTTTTCTTGTGCTAGTACTTTTCTTATTTCCTTTACTGTCTCCAATTTCGCTTAATATTTGTTGTCTGGTTGCTTTACTCTTTTATAGGAATTGGGGCATAACTTTGTTGACCTGATGCCCCTTGATGACTGCCCCACCATTGTGGAGCTTGGGGAGAATCTTGCTGGGGCATCTTTAACCAGTAAGTTTCAAACCACTACGATGTTTCCTGGTGTTTCTTCTACAATCCTTGACACATATGTAGAGTATGTTCCTCGTCCAGTTCCTCGAGCTCCCTATAGTGTCGGAAAAAGGGGGCGAGTAGATTGTTCTTCTTCCAGTTTGGGGGCTACGGACTCAAATAAGCAGAGCCACAGGATACTCACCTTTCTTCCTAGTTTATGGGTTAGAAGCAGTACTACCAGTCGACTTAATCTGGACATCACCAAGGATAGAACAATACGACAAAGGAGAAGCAGAACACACCCGAAGATTAGAACTCGACAATACAGAAGAAGTCAGAGTAAATGCTACCCTTCAATCAGCAAGATACCTCCAAGGTTTAAGACAATTTCTTCAAGACAAACAACTTCAAGGACTCCTGTCAAAAAGAACCCAGACCAAGCAATATCGGAGTTCTTTTTGATAAAAAACTTGGACGAGGAATTAGAACAATTTCAAGACAAGATCCTCTAGCTTCTTGTTCCAAATAGCAAGAGGCTCGGGGGCTACACTTAGGCAGATGTATTTTTTCTTAGTATCAAATCTCTGATTTGGAGTGATCGAGGCTGGGTATTTTTGTTGTAGTGGCGTCTTAAACCTTGGAGGTATCTTGCTGATTGAAGGGTAGCATTTACTCTGACTTCTTCTGTACTGTCGAGTTCTAATCTTCGGGTGTGTTCTGCTTCTCCTTTGTCATATTGTTCTATCCTTAGTGATGTCCAGATTAAGTCAGCCAGTAGTACTGCTTCTGACCCATAAACTAGGAAGAAAGGTGAGTATCTTGTGGCTCTGCTTATTTGAGTCCATAGCCCCCATACTACTTTGGGCAATTCTTCAATCCATTTGGATCCATAGTCCACTAGTTCTTCGTATAATCTTGGTTTTAATCTGGCTAGTATAAGTCCATTAGCCCTTTCCACCTATCCGTTGGCTTCTGGATGTGTGACCAAAGCGTAATCTATGCTGAAACCGTAATCCTGTGCCCAACTTTGGAATTCTGTAGCTGTAAAGGGAGAACCCAAATCTGTTATGATTCGATTGGGCATGCCGAAGCGGTGCATAATGTCTTGGATGAACTCAACTGCTTTGGCTGCGCTGTATTTTGCGAGTGGTTTGTATTCAATCCACTTGGTGAACTTGTCGACTGCTATGAAGATGTATTCGAAACCGCCTTTTGCTTTCTTGAGAGGTCCTACTTGATCCAGCCCCCAGTAGGAGAAAGGCCAAGCGGGAGGGATGCAGATGATATTGTGAGCTAGTACATGAGCTTGTTTTGTGAACATTTGACAACCTTTGCATTTTCTGACTAGTTCTTCTGCGTCTTTCAAAGCGGTTGGCCAGTAGAATCCGGTGCGGAATGCTTTGCCGACTAGTGTTCTTGAAGCGGCATGATTCCCACAGCACCCTGAGTGTATTTCGACTAATATCTCTTTGCCTTCTTTAAACGAGATACATTTTAGGAGTACTTCTGATGATGCGGCTCTTCTATACAACTTGTCCCCTACTAAGACATAGTTCTTGCTTCTGCGAACAACTCGGGTAGCTTCTGCTTTATCTGTTGGCAACTTATTCTCTTTGATATAATCAATGAAAACCTGGGTCCATAAGGTGGTGATTACCAAAATCTAGGTGCCTTTTGCTAGGAGTTCAGGGGTTATCTCACCAGGTTATTTGATAGAGGGAGCTGATAACTCCTCTATGAATACACCGGGTGGGACCTTTGCCCTGTTCGATCCAAGCTTGGCGAGGACATCTACCACAATATTAGAATCGCGCAGGACATATAGAATTTCCAATCCTTGAAAATGTTTTTCGAGTTTTTGTATCTCAGCGTAGTAAGTGCTCATATTTTCTTTGGTGTAGTCCTAATCTTTGTTGACTTGGTTGATGACTACTGCCGAATCGCCGTATATGAGTAATCACTTGATTCTGAGGGTAATTGCTATTCATAGTCCGTGGATGAGGGCTTCGTATTCTGCTTCATTGTTTGTAGCTTGCCATAGTATCTGAAGGACATACTTGAGTTGTTTTCCATCTGGAGAAATGAAGAGAACGCCTGCACTGGCTCCGCCTAGCTTGAGCGATCCATCAAAATACATCTTCTAATGGTCAAGGATGGTATTTGGCATGGGTTGTTGAATCTCTGTCCACTCGGCCATGAAATTGGCAAGGGCTTGAGATTTAATTGCCTTCCATGGGGTGAAATTGATATTGAGAGCGCCAAGTTCAACTGCCCACTTAGATATGTGCCCTGTTGCGTCTTTATTGTGTAGGATGTCTCCGAGTGGGAAATCTGTCACCATGGTAATCTTGTGGCTTTCAAAATAGTGGCAAAGCTTATGTGAAGTGATCAGGAGGGCATAGAGTAGTTTTTGCACATGCGGGTACCAGATTTTTGATTCTGACAGTACCTCGCTGATGTAGTATACAGGTCGTTGTACTTTATATACGCGCCCTTCTTCTTCTCTTTCTACGGCTATCACTGTGCTGATCATAGTAGAAGTTGCGGCAATGTATAGCATCATGTCCTCATATTTCTTTGGAGGTGTGAGAACGGGTGAGGTTGTGAGGTACGTCTTGAGTCTTTTGAAAGCTTTGTTGGCTTCTTCTGTCCACTCGAACTTGTCTGTCTTCTTTAGTAGTTTAAAGAAAGGTAACCCTTTTTTGCCAAGTCTTGATATGAAGCGATGAAGGGCTGCCATGCAGCCTGTTAGTTTCTGCATATCCTTGACACTTCGAGGAGGGCCCATCTCTGTTATTGCTCGAATTTGCTTGGCGCTGGCTTCGATTGCACGATGGCTGACCAAGTATCCTAGTAGTTGTCCTGAGGAAACTCTGAATACACACTTGCTTGGGTTCAATTTCCACCTCCACCTCTTCAGGTTTTTGAAGGTTTACCTTAAGTCTTCAATTAGTGTGTTCGGTTCTTTGTTTTTACTACTATGTCATCCACATATGCTTCTATGTTTTTGCTAATCTGATCACCAAGGCACGTTTGGATAGCTCTTTGGTATGTAGCACCAACATTCTTGAGTCCAAATGACATGGTCTTGTAGCAGTAGGTGCCGAACAGAGTGATGAAAGATGTCTTGCTCTGGTCTTGTTCTTTTAATGCAATCTGGTGATATCCTGAATAGCAATTAAGGAAGGATAATAGGGTAGATCCTGCTATCGAATCAACTATCTGGTCAATGCATGATAGCCCAAATGGATCTTTCGGGCAGTGTTTGTTGAGATCTATGTAGTCGACGCACATGTGCCACTCGTCCGTGTTCTTCTTTTGTACTAGAACTAGGTTTGCTAGCCAATTTGGATGAAGGATTTCTCTAATGAATCTGGCGGCCATTAGCTTTATGATTTCCTTTTTAATTGCTGCCTTCTTGTCGGGTGAGAATCATCGTAGCCATTGCTTCATAGGCTTTGATCCTTTATTGACATTGATTCTATGCTCAGCCAACTCTCTTGGGACACCTGGCATGTCGGCCGGCTTCCAAGCAAAGATATCTTTGTTGTCCCGAAGAAAGTTGGTGAGCGCGAGTTCCTATTTTGCCGAGAGGTGGGTGCTGATGGTTGCCATTTTGGAGGGATCACCAGTGCCTAGGTCAATTTGCTTAACGTCGACTTCTTTTAGTGGTGCAAGGATGCTGGGCTTTTTAGCCAATATCTCTAGTTTTTCTGGGCTCATTTCTATGGCAATAGTGGCTATTTCTTTTCTACCATCGGTGGCTTGTGCCTTGGCTGCAATTTGAATTGCCTGAACGTCGCAGTCAAAAGCGTGCTTCAAATCACTTCGAAGGGAAAGGACGCCGTTAGGCCCTGGCATCTTAAGCAATAGGTATGGGTAATGCGGTATTGCCATGAATTTTGCTAGTGCTAGGCGCCCGAGGATTGCATAATATGATGAATCGAAGTCTGCAACTTCAAACTTGATGAACTCTATTCGGTAGTTTGAGGGAGTGCCAAAAGTAATTAGTAGAGTGATTTGTCCAAGTGGCATAGCTGCCTTGTTGGGTACTATTCTATAAAAGGGGTGCTTGTTGGTGTAATCATCCCATCGAGTTGTAGTCCCATCTTCCTTAGCATCTCTGAAAAGATAATGTTGAGTCCGGCTCCCTCATCGATTAGTACTTTAGTGACAGTCATGCCAGTGATAGTTGGATCTAGAACCAGTGGATAATGACCCACATTCCCTACGCTAGTCCATTGGTCTTCTCTTGAAAATTGGATTGGATACTGTGACCAATTGAGATATCTTGGAGTAGCCGGTTCTGCTGCCATGATGGTTCGTAGAGCTAGCTTTTCTTGATGTTTACTTCTAGAATCTGGAGCTCCAGCGAAGATTACTACTACTATCTCCCTAGATTTTTGGAATCCCTTTCCTTCATGGTTGTCTTCATCTTTTTTCTGATTGTCTTCCTTAGTGTTTACCTTATTATCCTTTCTCGTGTATCGCTCATTGAATGTGTAGCAGTTTCTAGTGGTGTGATTTCCCTTAGGATGCAAAATGCAACGCATATTTTTGATGTCGTCATACCCTTTGGGTTTGGAAAACTTTTTTGATTTATCAGCCATCGCCACGGTGTTGTCTGGTCCATGTTTTCTTTCTTGATGTCTGATGTTTCGATGATTTCGCTTGTCTGAGTTGTCTTGATTGTTTTTATCCGATAACCTTTCTCGTGTCTTCTCTTCTGCAGTAATCATCTTTTCTACTGTGCGTTTGAATTCTTCATTGCTTCTCGAGTTTTCTTTGTAGAAGTCTTGAAATTGCCATCTAGCCATAATTCCGTGAGAGAAGGCTTCGATTACTTCTCGTTTAGTGATGTCATGTACTTGGGCACGTAGTTCGCCAAATCATCGATAGTAATTTCTGAGAGTTTTGCCTCCTTTCTGCTTGAGTCCTTTTAATTCTACGTGGGTGATGGGGTGCGTAATGATACCCGTGAAATTTCCACAAAAAACTCTTTGCAAGTCTTCCCAATTTCTGATTGACCCTGGATTTAATTTGTCGAACCATTGGAGGGGCATGGTTTCTAGTGCCATGGGAAAAAAATAAGGTCTTGATATCGTCGTCTCCTCCGGCTAGTTCAATCGACTGCGAGTAAATTCTGAGCCACTGCCTTGGTTCGGTCTTGCCATCATATTTTGAGTGGTTGGATGGCTTGAACTTGTGAGGCAGTCGTATTGAAGCAAGTCTATTTGCAAAACAGGGGAATCTATCGTGCGTTCCGCCTTCTTTGTATTCGATTTGGTACCTCCTTCCTACCAACTATCGTCTTGGCGAGAGTAGTCCTGTAGGGATGTCTGAATAGGTGCTTTGCTTCTAATCTTCCTTAGTTGTTCGATTCGGTAATTTTGACTATGGTCCCTTCTACTTTCTCTGTTGTGACTTCCACCTGGCCCAAGTCTCTCAAAATCAGACTTCTTTTGGTTTTGATCTTCCTTCCTATGAGATGTTGACCTGGCAGGTAGTCTTGAGCGGGCTCTTCCATCATGCGTCCTTAGGGCAGCTGACTAGAGGAGGTCTCAGAGTTGTTCTTGTTTTTCACTAGGAAGTGATGCTGCTCCAAGTTCTTCCAGTGCTTCTTGGATTCTACTGTAGGGTATATTCACCATGCGTCTTTCTTTGACTTCTTGTTCTAATTTTCTTCTATCATACTCAGCCAGGTCTGACTCATATTTAATCCAAGCTTCTTTGCGCTGCCTAGCACGGCATTGGCGTCCTTGTTTCAATTTGTTTCTTCTTTCTCTGGCTTACCTCTGACTCTCGGTCTCACCATCATGCCCCTAGATAAAGGGTGATATGTTGGACTCAGATTCGTCTGATGATCTGATGTTGGGTGCTTCTGGGGGAACCAAAGGTGATCGAGGACGGCGAACCATGAATACTTCTCGTGTGTGAATTGTTTTGTTATTGGTGTTGGTTTCTACATTGTCGGAGTTGTTGATGATTTTAGTAGAGGCTTCAAGGTCACGGATCGAGTCTCCTTCTTCATAGGATAGAATTGTTGTAGCCGTCATGCCGACTAGTTGGGTACCGCTGTCTTTAGGAACAGAACTTGGCCAGTGGACGATGCAGTCTTGAGATGTTATAGTTAGTATGAGGCCTTCCTGAGTTCCTTTTAGTGGTATTCTTAGCATTGGATCGAGGGATCCTTTGGGCCATGCCTGATAAGATTTTGCCATGTTGTGGAGTCCGAACAGAAAGGGTTCTAACTTCTTGAAAGAACTCTAAGTATACTCCAAGTTATATTCTTGATAGGCTGAGGCCGTGTTCTAGAGCCCTGCCAGAAAAGAACTTGGTTTCCTGAAAGAACTCGGGTAAGACTCCATCTTGGATGCAGAGCCTGAGTTTGAGTCGGATGCGCAAAGCCACAAAATCTGAGTTGGATCAGACATCACGAGCTGCATGAATCTTTTGGTGAGTTGATCTGTCATAGTCACCGAAAAAATAAAAAGGTCTTCATTATGATCCGAATTTTCGAGGAGATGGCTTTAGAACTTGCCATCGTCGCCTACCTCGCAGATCCATGAACCGAAGATGAGGGTTGATCCCGTCAGGAAGATCATGTTGTTGAGGTTCGTCGAGCTCTCAAGTGCAGTTTCACCAAAATCCCCAACCTGGTGCGCCAGCTGTCGATGTTTCACCACCGATAGCTTGCCATAGGGGTACCCGGGCCAGCATGTTCAGGCTTCAGCGTATGCAGAACCCGATGGTAAACACGAGAGATAGTCGATTTATCCTAGTTTGGACCCTCGATCATGATCGAGTAATAGCCCTACGTCCAGTCGGTGTTAGCCTTTGCGTTGGATTGATTGTTAGTGTTGTGATGCGTTGTTTTGTCTCTAGGAACTCCGCCCTCCTTTATATAGTCAGGAGGCTAGAGTTCTAGTCGATTTACAATAAGATTCCTAGTAGGATTACAGAATACTACTACTACTAAGTTTACAGGGAAAGAAATCCTAGTTAGACTAGATCTTCTCCCTGCATTATGGGGTATCCGATGGGTCCCGTATCGACAGCCCCACTCTGTAAGAGTACGCACTCTAGATGGTAGTAAGGATGTACGAGGAAGCCAGACATGAGCCCAATGGTAGGATAGTCCTGAACGTCCTGGCAGTTGGTTGTCCCTAATTGTGCGGCGCTGGGCGAACCCACGACATGTGGACTTGAGTTGTACCAAAGGTGACCTAAGGTGACCATTGATCTAGTTTGCCTGGGTTTGTGTTAGGAATAAATTCCCAGCTAATTGAAATCTATTTGAATCGCCGTCTCTCCCGGATAGTGAGAAACTTGGCTAGCCTCAACATCGTAGTAATTGTATTATGGAATATGGTGGTTCGGATAAACATGAAATTACTATACCTGCTATGGTTACTATTGCATGCTCTTAAAATGATATACCACATGTTTGGCATATGATAGTTGCTAATTTAGAGATGGATAGTTATAAATAACTTGATAATGGAATTATAATTTATAACTAAGTTAATCATTTTTATACAAATGTTGTCAAGCTACCTCCACTTATACAGCCTTGCATAATCCTTGGAGTCAATTTATTTCTAGTTTATGATGGGTAAGTCTAGCTGAGTATCTTCTTGTACTTAGGGTTTTATTCCCATTGTTGCAGATGGCATAGTTTATCATGGGTATTGCAAGAGTTGCTTCTATCCCGCTATGGATGAGGAGTAAGCCTTGGGCAGGCTTCTTTATTAATCCCTCTACATGCTTTTGTGGACTGTGATCGTATGTTGGCACTATATTAAACTATGTTGGCAAAGGCTACTTTCAAACTTAATTTGCTTCCGCTATTATCGATCAAACTTGGTTTGTAATAACTTTGTTCATACTCTAATGATGGAAATGTATCTGCGAACTTTATGTAATATGTGACATGTATGTTGAATCATGTATGATCTTGGTTGTTTGTGGATCGTTTATCAAGACCCATCGTGGTACTCGATAGGCTACTGGGTTTATATGGGCTCAAGTATGATAGTACGACCGCCTGTGGGCTGCCATTGTACTTGTGCTCTTATAAATTAGTTGGTTCTACGACAGCTGGCATCAGAGCAAGATTCAACGTAAATTGTCACATGTGTATTTAAAACAAAAGTTTTTGTTTTCCAAAACCCTTTTCTAGCAACTAATAGCTATATAAATAGGTATTTGAAATCTAAAGTGTGCCAGTGATCACTTTCCTTATGCCCAAATTAAGAACTATTAGGTGGCTATTTAAGTTCTAACTTGGGGGTTTTTTATTTCGTCGTCCATATGGCGTGCTATTGTATGGATGCCATTCATTTGAATTGTAATGTATGGATCAAATGCCTTTACGCCAAGGTAAGAAGGTAAGTTGATGAGTGGCATGACCGCAAGATGTGAGCGTGCGGTCGGGGAGAGTTAGCTTTGGTACAGCTGTGTATGCATGCTTGCATGTGTATATGGTGCATATTTAATTGTGGGTATAAACTGTCATTGGGTAGCTCTGATACGGAAGTATATGTATTGGTATACATATATGAAAGTATCTAGATGTACATTCTGCATATATAATTGTGGGGTTTGGGCTAAAATGAAATTCTTATGTAGATTCACTAACAATGAAACATGTAGCTCGACTAGTTACGCTATATATGAGAGAACGTATGTATGCCACCGTGTATATCATTAGAAATAATTTTTCCTAAGTTTGTGAGGACGTACAGAACGTGCATGCATCATGATAATAATTAATCAATACTTGCATTGTTCCTCCCCTTATAAATGTCTTACTCGGTTATGTAACTCTTATCCATTATGGCCTTGTCTCACAAAAGTTGTACATACAGATGGCAGCACCAGTTGGATGTGAGAATTTCTTGATGGTGTTCAGAACTCCTGCTTTGCTTTGGAGAGTTTTGTACTTTGCGGGGTATCAGGAGCCACCTCTCTATCATTGGAATGAAGAGTACCCGGAGGGACAGCCATGGTATGAGGTGCAGCTAACCATACCAGCCCACACACAAGCACCTTTCTGGTAGGAGTGGAAGGCGGATTCCAAAGGGAAAACTCCTTGGGAGGCTGCCCAAGTGGTGGCCTTTGAGGTTTTAAGTAGGATCTATCAGCAGCATGGGGATGCACTTACCGGCAGTGCCGCTAGTATGTTTTTCTCAGGTGGATCCATCCACAGCAATATGGGAACAATGCAACCAAAATGCATTGATCCGAGATCAGGATGAGTGGGCAAATAGCTCTAGTCCCGCTATGAGTGCCATGTTTGCGGTGATGAAGATGTTTTGTACATGCCAGGACACTAGAAATTTTTGGCAGGAATCATACACCACTTGCATGGACAAGCTCATGAGAGCTAAACCCGCACAACACAAGCTCAAGAAGCGTGTGCGTAGGCATTAGAAAGCAGCAAGTGAAGCCCGATGGGAATCTGATGAAGCCTATGCAGCTTTGGGCAATCTCCATACCCAAATGGAGCAAGTGGATCAACAGAGAGCAGTAGCCCAAGAAGCAAAAGCTGATGATCAAGCATTGCTTGTAGGACTATGGGAGCAACTGGAGGCCTCCCGTGCCAAGGCATCCACAGCTACGCACCAGCGGGACGCAGCAAACAACCATGCTGTTGCAGCAAGAATAGAATGAGATAGGCACCATGCCATAAGTAACGTGCAAGACCGTGCTGAAAGGGGCTTATGTTAGTAGCTTGCACAAGCTCAGCTTTGAGTGATGGACCTTTAGCATGAGGTGCACTATTTGAACAACCAGCTGAACCCAATCCTTGATGGGGAAGAAGATGGTCCAAATATGGAAGAAGATGACGATGAGGATGAGGAAGAAGTGGAGCCTAAGGAGGGAGATGATCCTATCTCTGACCTCGATAGTGATCATAATGAGGATTAGATTGCTTAGTACTTAGTAGAAACACTAGATGTATCATCGCTATCTATGTAATGGACCTGTAGTTTGAGTTTGGTGTTGGTGATTGGACTATCATGTAATATTGGTATTTGCATGTTATCTCACATTTGGTTAAATGCTAATGCAATTCTAGTTCATCATGATTTGAATGTTAGGGCGCTATGAGTCCGATAAGTGATCAAATTGGTGGTGTCCTATTGCGAGAATGAATTATTATGTCTCTGTTCTTATTGTATGAATTTAAGATTCTCTCTAGTAATTTCAGTTTGGCATGATTATAAATTCATCTACAATCTCCTAACATCATACAATAATCACTTATTGTTGCAACTTTGTAGATGACTCGCACCCGTGCAGGAGCTAGCAGCAGCCATGATGGCAACAACGGTGACTTATCGCCACTGCCACCACCGTCTACTTAGGAGTTCTTTGCCCAATTCTTGGGAAGTCAAAGGACAATGGAGGAAGCTCTGTGCCTCATTACGTAGAACACAACTCGTGCCCACCCACACCAACTGGGGCCTGAGCCAAACCAGTATAGTACCTTCAAGGAATTTCTAGATACAAAGCCTCCTATTTTCAAGGTGGCTGAGGAACTGCTATAGGCGGACGAGTGGCTCAACACTATTGAGCAGAAGTTTCATCTGCTAAGGGTCACCAAGCACCAGAAGGCTAAGTATGTGTCCCATCAGTTACAGGGACTAGCAAGGATTTGGTGGACACATTTCTTATCCTCTCTACCTGCTAATGCACATGTAACATGGGAGTAGTTCAAGTTGGCCTTTTGGGGACATCACATTCCCCCTGGCTGATGCGTATGAAGGTGGCTGAATTTATGAGGCTCACACAAGGGACTAAGACCCTCACTGAATACATGCATGCTTTCAACAACCTGTCCAGGTATGCCCTAGGTTTTATTGATACCGAAGAGAAGAAGATAGAGAACTTCAAGCGGGGTCTGAGCATGAAACTGATGAAGACTATGGCCAATTCTAAATGCACCACCTATAACGAGTTTATTAGTGATGCTTTGACCTAGGAAAACCATAACAATATGCATGTGGCAGCTAAGGGCCGCAAGAGGGCAATTGAGGTAGGTGCCTCCGGATCTTCATAGTCTAGAGCTCCTATAATAGCTAGACCATAGTTCCACCCACCTACACTAAGTTTAGGCCTCCACCACCAAAAGCTTAGAACAATAGGCCTCAGAGGGTATTCCATAAGGCATTCACTATTGCCTTACCTAAAGGGAATGACAGTCAAGGAAACTCCATAGGACCTAGGAGTAATCAACCTTGCTACAACTGCAATCAAGTGGGTCATTGGGCCAAAGAATGCCCCCACCCTAAGAAGAATGGCAATTAGAATCAGAACAATCAGAGGTAGGCAAACTCAAGGGCACATCCTGGATACGTGCACTATACCATTGTTGAGGAAGTGCCCGCTAGAGAAGTTGTCATGACCGGTATGTTTCTTGTCAACAAGCATCCCGCTATTGTTTTATTTGATTCAGGAGCTTCTCATTCATTTATGAGCCAAGCAATTGCATCTAGACATGATCAGAAAATAATTGAAGTAAGCAAGGGTGGTTGTAATATAAGTTTAGCTAGGGCTACTATTTCTACAAATAAGATAGTCAGAAACATGCTCATCTCTATACTAGAGAGGGAGTATACAACAGATTTGATAGTATTGCCCGGGTTATCCATAAGTGTAATCTTAGGCATGAATTGGATGAAAGATCATGGTGTTCTCATTGACACTAGCACTCAGACTATTATGTTGAGAGAACCCAAGGGAGGAAATGCTTTTCTAGTACCACTCTCCCAAAATTTTGAACTCCAACACTTAGCTTGTGCTATCCAAACCACTACCCTTTGTGATATCCTAGTGGTTTGTGAGTTTCCTGAGGTATTCCCAGATGAGTTACCAGGTTTACCACCTGATAGGGATGTGGAATTTAAGATTGAGTTAGTGCTGGGTATGGCACCTATCTCAAGAAGGCCTTATAGGACGCCACCAAATGAGTTAGCAGAACTTAAAATTTAGCTACAAGATCTGTTGGACAAGGGTCTCATTCAACCTAGTTCATCTCCATGGAGATGTCCATCATTGTTTGTAAAGAAGAAGGACAAGTCCTTAAGAATGTGTGTGGATTACAGGCCACTCAATGCTGTGACCATCAAGAACAAGTACCCATTGCCTCGCATCGACATCTTGTTCGATCAGTTGGCAAAAGCAAAGGTATTCTCCAAGATCGACTTGAGATTAGGTTATCATTAGATAAAGATCAGGCTAGAGGATATACCTAAAATTGCTTTCTCCACTAGGTATG